>NC_141691.1:621768929-622353929 GCF_964263255.1 Lissotriton vulgaris | reverse complement strand
TAGATGGAGCACGCCTAAAGGTGATATTAGGCAATCTCTGTAAAATAGGTCCTAAGGTATTATCTGTGAGAATGATCGGCCATTCAGAATAGAGGATACGTCTGATTTTTCTTCCTTGGTTACAGAAAGTTGTGATCAAACGTATAGGGCCAATTGTATTAGGTTCTATTGTAGTTGGCAACTTTGGTTGTAATAATTCGATTCTTGATTTGCCATTAGCTTTGAATAAGGCCTGATCCAGAATATTAGAGCTATAACCCCGTAAAAAAATCTCGAATATGACTCATTGAGACAGGTGATTAAAGAATCAGTGTCACTACATATACGTTTTATACGGATGCATACACCGTAGGGAATACTTCTGATGGTGTGGGCAGGGTGGGAACTCCGAGCATGTAATATGGAGTTCCCAGCTGGCTCCTTACGGTGCAATTCAGTATGGAGTTTCCCTGCTTTAATGAAAAGATGGACATCCAAAAACTCAGCCGAGTCAGTGGTGACAGTAGCTGTAAATTTCAAATCACGATCATTTTGATTTACATCTCTGACAAAAGTTAAAGCCTGTTCTTGTGAGCCACTCCAAACAATAAATACATGATCAATAAACCTCCAGTAATGTATCAAATATTGACCCCACTGAGCGTGTCTGGTCCCGAGCTCATGCTCCTCCCACCAGCAAACATGTAAACATGAATAACTGGGGGAGAAACACGAACCCATGGCCACACCGCACTGCTGATGATAAATGACATTTTGAAACTGGAAATAATTATTGTATAGACATGTTTCAATCATCTGGAGGAGCATGTTATTATGGTCACGGAAGAAAGCTTCCCTTTGATCAAGAAAGTATTTAGTGGCTTCCATCCCTTGTTGATGATGTATACTAGTATATAGTGACTCTATATCCATAACAATAAAACAATAGTTTGGGCACCATTTGATTTGTTCAACTTTCTGCAAAAAGTCTGTTGTGTCTTTTAAATAGGTTGGTAATGATTTCATGTGGGGTTGAAGGAAAAAGTCAACGTATTTAGAAATGTTCTCATTCATGCTCCCTTGGGCAGAGATGATAGGGCGACCAGGTACTGGACTGATGCATGTATGAATCTTTGGGAGAAGATAAAACAAAGGTGTGATTGGAAATTCAACACTAAGACATTTTTCCTCTTCACTGGAAATGAGCCCATTTCTATAACAAAGATGAATACATTTTCTTGTTTTTTCTTCACTTTTGCACATTGCAAATTTGGTGGATTTAGAATAACAGGTTTGATTAAAAAGTTGTTTTTCTGCTTCTTGTATATAGGCGTCTTTAGCCCAAAGATCAGTATTCCCACCTTTATCTGAGTTTTTCACGATAATGTTGGGCTTTGATGCAGTTTTTTTTAATCAATTTCTGATATTGTTGATTATTATAGTCCACCTGTATTATATATATATATATATATATATATATATATATATATTTTTTTTTTTTTTTTTTTCTTGCAAAGATTGCTCCTTCTGACAACCACTCGTATAAACGATGTCCGAGTGCTCGCTAAGGAACTCCGTTTTCAAGGGATATATAGATATATATATATATATATATTTTTTTTCTTGCAAAGATTGCTCCTTCTGACAACCACTCGTATAAACGATGTCCGAGTGCTCGCTAAGGAACTCCGTTTCCAAGGGATATATATATATATATATATATATATATATATATATATATATATATATATATATATATATATATATATATATATATTTATATTTATATTTATTATATATATATATTTTTTTTATACCCCAAGAGCATACAATCTATTAAAAAACCATTCTGTTATAAATTAAAACATTAAATATTTAAAATGTACCACTACAGTCTATGAAACAGTAGGGAAGGTGTTGGATAGCAGAGAGTCAAACATTACTATCCCCACTCCAGTGAGTGCAACAATAGGGAAAGGGTTGGATAGCTGAGGGTTAAGACATTTCTATTCCCACTCCAGTGAGTGTAACAGTAGGGAATGTGTTGGATAGTGGATGGGTCGAAATTACTATTCCCACTCCAATGACTGCAACAGTAGGGAAAGTGTTGGATAGGGGAGAAATAAAATATACTAATCCCACTCCAGTGAGTGCAGCAATAGGGAAAGTGATGGATAGTGGAGGGGTAAAACTTGCTATTCCCACTCCAGTGAGTGCATCTGTAGGGAAAGTGTTGGATAGCATAGGAATAACATTTACTATTCACACTCCAGTCAGCACAACAATAACGAAAGTGTTAGATAGCGGAGGGGTAAAAATTACTATTTCGACTGCAGTGAGTGCAACAATAGGGAAAGTGCTGGATAGCGGAAGGGTAAAAATGACTATTCCCTCTCCAATAAGTGTACCAGTAGGGAAAGTGTTGGATAGCAGAGGGGTAAAGATCACTATTACCACTTTAATGAGTGCAACAGTAGGAAAAGTGTTGGATAGCAGGGGGGTAAAAAGTTACTATCCCCACTCTAGTGAGTGCAACAGTAAAGAAATTGTTGGATTGTGGAGAGATAAAATTTACTATTGCCACTCCAATAATTGTAACAGTAGGGAAAGTGTTGGAGAGGCGGAGAGGTACAAATTACTATTCCAACTCCAGTGAGTGCAACAGTAGGAAAAGTGTTGAATATTGGCGGGGTTAAGTGTACTATTCCCACTCCAATCAGTGCACCAGTAGGGAAAGTGTTGGAATGCGGAGGGGTAAACATTAATATTCTCACTCCAGTCAGTTCAAAATTAAAAACAAACAAAATATTAACAACAAACATATTTAAAAAACAAAATAAATACAACATATATAAATATATAAAAATATCAAATATACAAATATATTTAATGTTGCGCATTTCAAAAAACATGTTATAATATTAAATACATATGACACATACCTACAGATATTATATTAAATAAATAGTAATTTTACAACAAATAAATATTTTTAATTAAAAATAATTTAGAAACAAAAACATTAATTATTGCATATTTAATTGTTTTATTTCCTACCGTATTAGACCACACAATTCACAATCCATATCTAAATAAACAAAATGTACTTACATTACTAACATGATTAATTACCAATTAAAGAAATATTATTACTAAAATTGAAATTAAAAATCATAAAAAATGATAAACTTCCCACACTTAACGCCTATAACCCCCACAAACCACAAATCAAATTAAACTGAAATAAACATAATTGCACAATTAAAACAAACGTTCAATTAAAAAACAAACAGTATTTAACAACTAATTATAAAGTAAGTAAAATAAATTTGCTCACCACCATTTACCCCTATAAAAGTAAAACCCCCACACAAAAAATATAAACAATTACCCTAATTAAATATCAATTAATTAATTAATATTATTGATCAACTTTTTATTAAATGAAAAACATAAATTACTTTCCACCCTTCACCCCTATAAACCCCACAACCGACACATAATTAATTAAACAATATCCCTATTTAATTGATTAAATAATATTTATTAAGGACTAATTATGAATTAATGAAATGTAAATGACTTCCTGCCCTTTACCCCTATAAACCCCACAACCCTCTCCTAAAATTAATGACACAATTTCCATAATTAATTTACAATTAATTAATTAAAATGTATTAACAACTAATTAATAATTAATTAAATATAAATTACTTTACACCTATGAACCCCATAACCCACACCTAAAATGAATAACAAAATTTCCATAGTTAATGTTCAATAAATTAATTGATATCAATTAACAACTAATTATTAATTAATCAAAAATACATTTCTTTCCACCCATTACCCCTATAAACCCCATAACCGACACCTAAAATTAATTATACAATATCCATATTTAATTTTCAGTTAATTAATTATTCCTAATTAACAATTTATAATTAATTAATTAAAAAATAAATTAATTTCTACCCTTTATCCTTATAAACCCCACAACCCGCACCTAAATAAATTACACAATTACTGTAATTAATTAGCAATTAATTACTTAATATTCATTAACAACCAATTAATAATTATTTAAAAATAAATTACATCCCACAATTAACACTATATAATCTCAGTTAACTAAGTATTAATAAATAAAAAAAATAATCATTACTTTATTATAATTAAATTACTTCCCACCCTATTCTCCTATAAACACACTACCTGCTACATAACTAAAAAACGCAAATACATAGGCAGAATATGGCTGAAAGAAACAAGTAAAAAAGAAAACAACATGCGTGGGTGCCATGAAAGAGCACACCAATACAGCAAATACAGAACGTGGTTCACCAAGTGATGACAACCTATGCAATGAATGATGTGACCAACATTTTTTTTTAATTCTAATTGAGAATGTCTATAGATGCACGGATATATGCTTTTATTGACTATAGAGAGATATGTTCCAGTAACAAATAATGCTGTTGGGTGGTCATTGATCAAGATATATTTACTGAGAGATATTTGTTCCAGATGATGCAGGCCAGAATCATGAACATGTGAGAAAAGTATTAGCCATAATAATGTGCATCCAATCTTAGATACATTGAGAACATTAGATGATGTGGAAGCCCATCTAGGGCATGAGTGATGTAATATTTAAGGTCATAGACAGTGCATTGCAGGGGCGCAAGTTATAATTAGCTGACCAACTATACCAACTGAATTTCACTGGCTTTGTACAAGTGAAACCTGAGCTATAACTATAACATCCCTGTAACCTTTGTTTTTTTAGTTAACATATATATATATAATCACTGAAAAAGCCATAGGTGTCACATTTGTTATAGTTAGGAATTAGCATTTAAAAAACCTTTGAAGTTCACTGAAAAAAACATAGGTTTCACACCAGTTATAGTTAGCTGAACATTTTACTCATACAAAACCATTGAAATCCCCACGTTATAGTTAGTTGGACTCACTATAACTCGCGCGCCCGCAATCCACTGCTGATGATGTCACATATTACATCATTCATGACATGGTCAGTGACATCATTGATGACATCACTGATGACATCTCAAATGACATCACTGATGACATCACTGATTACATCATCCAGTGTCTGTGTGTTTCTGTAAAGTTCTATACATCATTTGTGTGTTACTGTAAAGTTTAAATATGTTTTACATATTCAAGAATGAATGGGTGTATAAGTGTCTGGATGAAGGATTTAGTTGGTGTGTGACTGACTGTATGAGTGAGTGATTAAATGTGTCTTACTGAATGCATGGGTTAGTGACTAAACTGTCTGTATGTGTGCATCATTATGTCTGTTGTTGTGTAAGCTGCTACATGTGTTGATTAGTAGCTATATCAATGGCTATATGGGTTATTGATTGGTTGCCCATGTATTTGCATGTGAGGGTGAGTGTGTGTGGGAGTGGCTGGGAGGTGTCTGACTCTGTGCATAGATGAGTGAGCAGTTGATTCACTTGGTGTATGGTTTCAAGAGTGCATGTGGAAACAGCTGTATGGGCGGTTGACTGTGTGCATGGATGTGTTGGTGAGTGAATGGATATCTCAGTGCTACATGTCCAAGTAAGTACATATGTAAAACACAGTGCATGTGAGAGTTGGCATATATCAATGACTATACATGAGAGTCTGTGATTGCGTAAGTGACTGTATGGATCAATGTGTACTTGTATCAGTGATTGTAAAAGAGAGTAAGTATGTGTTAGTATATGTTTGAATAAGTAAGGTTATGTGTGTATAACTGTATAGATGAGGAAATGGGAGTGTGATTGATTTTTTGCATGACTGACTAGGTGTGTGATTAACTCCATGGATGAGTGGCAGTGTGTGAGTGTCTGTATAGGTGTATGAATGCATATGATAGTGTTGTATTGATGAGTGACTGTATGTATGAGTGATTGTATGGGTGAATGAGTGGATGTGTGTGTAGACTTAGGAAGCAGTGAGTGTGTATGTAGTAACTGGTATTGGTGTGTCAATGGTAGTCTGTATTTAACATTGGGTGTATCAAAGTTTAGATTAGAGTGTGAGGAGGTGCATCGTATTATCACATGAATGATGTCATCAGTGATGTCATTTGAGATGTCATCAGTGATGTCATCAGTGATGTCACTGGCCATAACAAAAAACAAGGATAAGAGAGGGTCTGAAGGGGAGATAAGTTTACCGACCAACATGCACCCTATCCCCAAATCTAACTAGTAAAAAACACCAAAGGGGTGCTGTTGGTCAAAATGGACTAGAGAGTGTCTGCTTTCTCCTAAAAAGTGTGTGTATGAAGTGAAAAGTAGTAAGAGAAGAAAAGAAAAGAATACCCATCAGCCCACCCGTTGGCAGAACTTCATGATCTGGGATTTATTGAGAATAGGTTGGTATCCACTAGATTGTTCACTGTTGTTGTTGTGTGTAGGTTCTAGTAACGGATCCACCGGTGATGGGAAAGGGGCCCAAAGGAGTGATGGTGTGAAGAGCTGAGGGCAAAAGGCTGCAGTGCTCAAGGAATATGTGCTAGTGAAAAAGAGTGTATTAAAATTGACTAACATGGTGCCAAGTAATAACTTTTATTCTGGTGGTCACCATGGTGACAAGGTTAAAAAACAGCGTGTGGATAGAATTTAAGCAAATATTACTATCCAGGTACTAGATTAACTGGTCGACATGTTTCAGCCGGAATTGGCTTTCTTCAGGACCTATAGTAACAACACTACTGCAACTATTAACCAAAAAGTGTGAGTTACATACCATGTATAGGTAGCCTACCATCTGACAGATCAGTAAGTGGTAGCTTCAAAGGTCATGGATGTAAAATCGCCTCTTCTAGAAAACAAAACAGTATATACAGACACACAGTATAACAGTAGAAAGTCGCAAAAATGCAATCAGACATATACACATCCAACGAGACATTACTCTTTTATTGTTTTATTAATGTAATCACTCACCCAAAATTTGCTTGGGAGTGACCTCACCTCGCCTGGCACTCACTCAGGTAATGAGGCCCCACTCTGAAGAACTGAAAAAGAAATGCCTTAGGAATCACTTCTCTAAATAGGTTCCATTTCATAAGAACCCCTGGTGTGAATCAGTGGGCATAAAAAGGACAACGGTACTCAGCTAGCCCAGCAAGCCGACGATGGAAACATCAAGACTGATGATACAATAAATTGAAAATACAATAATATGTATGTAAATGCCAAATGGCCCTATGGCCACTGCGCCTATCTGTTTGTATGGGGATAATAATCAAGAGTGTACTATGCACTCTATTTAACATCGTAATTCCACCAACTGTTGTGTATTATTTGGTAAAATCAAAAGACCAAGTGTTTATTTAAACAGATATTAGGTTGGAACTGTTTTAGCACCAAGGTCACTCATTGGACCCTGATGCATAAATCTACATCATCAGAAAACTGCAGAAAATGCAGTAAGCCCGAATCAAGAAGAGTACAGTTTCAGCAAGGTGAATTTTTTTTTTTCGCAAGGTGAAAAAAGCCATAGCCATAATGTAAGTCAACATCCAAAGGACCCTGACCTGAGGGATCTAAACGCCGCTTTACTAACCTGTCCGTCGGTACCTCCAAACCCCTCTGAGCTGAGGGGAAGGTAACGCGACGGACAGGGACCGCTGCTTAGAAGCGGTGTCTGCGGACCGTGGAGGGAGCAGGCAGTCTAACATTGCCGTTTCTTTTCGGTATATTGAGGGTCAAAATAAATAGCCTAACATATTAGGCGAGCAGACCAGAGAGGAAGCTATTGACGCCCGTAGTGTTATAAACATAATGTGTGAAGAGCGCATCGTATTGGCCTATAGTCGTCCCTGGACTGAAAGGCGCATACCTGATTGGATAGTGAGTCAGCCAATAAGGGCCAAGTTTAAGCCCAGACTACAAGTTTTACGGAAGGACTAGTAAAGAAAACACGTCCTATAGTTTCCATGATTAGATCAACAAATAACCAATTCAGGCCCAGCTAATGCCTGTGGGTAACAACATGGGATGCGGCCGAAGAAACAGAGATAGCCTCGCTCAAATCGTGCACCGTGACTCGAAAGGCTACAGAAGGCGGTGTCAATAAAACTGTCCTGACACTGGGATCATGTGGTTATGATATATTGCAAAAAATTTGTAATTAGGTTAATTGAGACTGTTATTAAGATTGTTAATCTCTCTGGGGTTCCTTAAAGAAATAGTACGCCAAATTTTGTAAAAGGCGGACCAGAAGGAACACATGATGGGGAAACATAGGGGCGTGTCAAATGATGCCCAAACTGTATCAAATATTGAATGTGGATATAGTACAACTGTATTGTACAATAGCGAACCAAAAATTCGGTTTGAGACCGATGGTAGTGTCTTTTTCAATAACCTCCTGATCTTAGTTAAAGAAAAGGGCCTTATTGACAGACTTCTCGATGGCGCTGCGAGGTTTGGAAAGCATTTTCGGCATAATGAAACAAACCCAAGTCCTACAGAGAGGTCTTGGTGTGCAAAAGAGGTCAAATGCCGTGAGCTGAAATTAACCACTGAGTCTTCACCACTACCAGTGGTAGTTATTGTTGGCCCCATCGGCTGCGGGTGTTGGGGGGTTCTTGTTCATCTTCCCAATGCACTGTAGGCTGATCTCTCTGTCGGCCACGGTTCTGGCCGCGGCCTTGTCCTAACAAAGCCTGTCCGTCAAAGAATTGGGGTTGAAGGTGGTATTGTGACATTGGATGTGGAAAATGGGGATAACCCCATGGTGTTGGGGGCCACCAAGGACCATGTTGGAAATAGTTACCTTGTCCACTCCTCCTACGATTAGGCCTGTTGTATTGGCCTCGACCTCTCCTTTGGGAGGTGCCGCTAGTGCCCGAATCTGATTAATTTGAGTCAGTGTCGGAGGAGGATGTGGAGTAATTAGAACCGTGCCTCTTTCCTTTCTTTGTGAAGTCAGGTGGTACAAAATTCTCACTGGTGTATGGATAAATCTTTTCCATTGAGAATTTGGCTAGGTCCTTCTTAAATTTCTCTATCTTGGTAAAGAAGATCGAGTCTCTATAATCCTTGATAGTTTTGTTGGCTTCATCCTGTTGTTTCTTGAACTGTCTATCAGTAAGAGTGGCTTTGATCTGGCCCTCTAGGACCTGTATTTCAATGAGAATCGTATCTGCCACTCTTTTGGAAGTTCTGATGATAAGGATGAGCCAGTCGCGGGTACATCGCCACGCGATTAGCGACCAGTCCTTTAGAAAGGTCTTTTTAGTAAGGAATAATCTTGGAGTATTGGTAACTATAAGGCCCGTGGGGGCACATTTCCCATGTAGATACTCAGCCATGATCTGGCCATGTATAATGGTACGTGTATGACTTTTTTTCAAATTAAGGATGGTGTCCCAGTCTCCTAAAGGCGCTTGTCCAGTCGTGGGTAAAGAATCCAGTATGCTAGGGTTATCGTTCAAAATAGTCTGTAGAGTGTCCTCATCAAAAGCTAGGCCTGCGAATTCCGCCATACTTAAGGCCCACCAAAGGATCACCAAGGGAGAGCTCACAGCACCTCTAATGAGAGTTGCTTATATATATAGAGACCCGCAGCCGTGGATGCACTATAATAACAATAAACAAGGGTAAGAGAGGGTCTGAAGGGGAGATAAGTTTACCGACCAACATGCACCCTATCCCCAAATCTAACTAGTAAAAAACACCAAAGGGGTGCTGTTGGTCAAAATGGACTAGAGAGTGTCTGCTTTCTCCTAAAAAGTGTGTGTATGAACTGAAAAGTAGTAAGAGAAGAAAAGAAAAGAATGCCCATCAGCCCACCCGTTGGCAGAACTTCATCATCTGGGATTTATTGAGAATAGGTTGGTATCCACTAGATTGCTCACTGTTGTTGTTGTGAGTAGGTTCTAGTAACGGATCCACCAGTGAATGGAAAAGGGGCCCAAAGGAGTGATGGTGTGAAGAGCTGATGGCAAAAGGCTGCAGTGCTCAAGGAATATGTGCTAGTGAAAAAGAGTGTATTAAAATTGACTAACATGGTGCCAAGTAATAACTTTTATTCTGGTGGTCACCATGGTGACAGGGTTAAAAAACAGAGCGTGGATAGAATTTAAGCAAATATTACTATCCAGGTGGTAGATTAACTGGTCGACATGTTTCAGCCGGAATTGGTCACTGACCATGTCATGAATGATGTAATGTGTGACATCATCATCAGAGGATTGCGGGCGCGCAAGTTATAGTGCGTCCAACTAACTATAACGTGGGAATTTCAATGGTTTTGTATGAGTAAAATGTTCAGCTAACTATAACTGGTGTGAAACCTATGGTTTTTTCAGTGAATTTCATAGGTTTTTTAAATGCTAATTCCTAAATATAACGAGTGTTAAACCTACGAGTTTGTAACCTATGGTTTTTAAAGTGAATTATTAGGTTTTTTTATTAGCTATTTTTAATAGCTATTAATTATTATAATTTTTATAAAATTATTTAAATACTGTATATTTTTGTAACCTTAATTTTTCAAAGTATTTTTCCTGCTTTTTTAAAAATCTTTTTACCCTGGAGCGCTCAGGGTACGCGCACCCGTAAACGCACCCGTACACGTAGCAAGAGTGCTATTCCCGCGTGCGAAAAAAAATATAATTATGTATTTAAAGTAAATATTAATGCTAGACATTCAGTGGCACACTCATAAAAGTACTAATTTTCATTTTTAATAATATTTCACCTTTAAACGCATTTAAAAAAATCTAGCAAAAGGTCATTCTGATGCGCCGCGTAAGCGCACCCGGAAGCGTTCCCGGAAGCGCCTACCTAGGTGCCGCGTAATCGCCCCGGAGCGCGTAGCATAAGCGCGTCAAGCAATATGACCTTAAAACAACACTTTTGATCGGTTCATAAAAGATTTTTTTCCAACTATTGAAAGCCCCCACCCATTTCCCTCACTACCTCTTTGACCTTGGCAGGGCTGTTCCCTGCTTCTTCTGCAACATCTCTTTTTTTTCCAAGAATGGCTGAAAGACCCAACAGTGACTCTGAGGAAGACTTTGTGCCAGAGGACCCTCCTCGGTGCAAAGTAAAAGAACATTTTATTTGGAAATGTTTTACCTTCCTCGAAGGTGAAAAGAAGGTGAATGCGGCGAAGATGTGCTGCAAAATCTGTGGCACCACCTTGTCACGTGGTGACCCTACAAAAAAGTATAGCTTTGGGAATGCCACATCAATCAGGCATGTTGAGAGGAGTCACCCCAATAATTATGCGAGGGAGAGTCTCAGGGACCTGGCACGCATTCCCCCAACAGATGGCGGCAGCACCTCGACTGGTGGAGCAACACCTTCTGGGAGACAAGCTGGAAGACTAGCTCCTAACATGCAGCCGGTCTTTGCAGGTCTAACATTTGTCTGCAAGGACTGTGATGAACTGATTTGTTATGGGGAGCAGAGCGTAGAACTGATTTTTTTAGCTCCTGTTGAGCAGTTTTGGATTCCCTGGTTTTGTTTTTCTGCCCAAAAGAAAACAAAAAAAGTTTAAAATCGTTCTGTAAAAGTGCAAAAAATATATAAAATCAAAAAAAGAAGAAAAAAAAAGTTCTTTTTAGAACTACCTCCAATTCTCCAAAAAGAGCTATATTCCTTCTATATACTCTCATTTTTTTCTCCAATGAATGTGCACTGCATACATGAATGGATAAAATGACTGAATGAAGGGGAGAAAGTGACTGAGGGAACAAATGACAGAAGGGGAGTGAGTGTGGGTGAGTTTATGACAGTGAGGGAGGGAAGGTGAGTAAGGGTAAGTGAAGAGGGAGTGATAGAGTGAGGAGATGGAGGAAGTGAGGGTAAGACAGAGGGAGTGAGGAAAGAGGAGTGAGGAAGTGACAGGACAGAGGGAGTGAGAGAAGGAGTCAGTAAAGTGGAGTACGCTGAGAGAGGAAAGGAGAATGAGTGAGGGAGCGAAGGAAGGGAAGAGAGGGGAAGGGAGTGAAGCAGGGGGACTGATAGAAGGTGAGTGGGGGATGAAAGTATAGGGAAGGGAAGTGAAGAATGGGAAATGAGGGATAGTGAGGGAACCGGAGTAAGGCAACAGGGGTGAGGGAGGGTGAGAGAAGGGCAGTGAGCGTGAGTAAAGAGAAGTGAAAGAGGGTGGATAAAAGTAAGTGAGGGTAAGACAAGGGGAGTGAAGGAGTGAGGGGACAGAGGGAGTGAAGGAAGGAGTGATAGAAAGGGACTGATTGAGGGACCAAAGAAAGGTAAGTGAGGGCGTGTGGGTGAGTTATAGAGAGTGAGCATGATGGAAGAGGAGTGAGAGAGTTAGGGGACGGAGAGAGTGAGGCTAAGAGAGAGGGAGTGAGTAAGGGGAGTGAGGAAGTTAGAGGACAGAGGAAGCGAAAGAAGGAGTGAGTGAAATGGAGTACGATGAGAGAGGAAAGGAGAATGAGTGAGGGAGCGAAAGAAGGGAAGAGAGGGGAAGGGAAGTAAATAAGGGGGACTGAAAGAAGTTGAGTGTGGGAGGGGAGTGAGGGAAAGCTGAGTAAACATGGGGAATGAGGATAAGTGAGGAAAGCGGAGTAAGGGAATGGGGGTGAGGAAGGATAAGACAAAAGCAGTGAGGTTGAGGAAAGAGTGGTGATAGAGGGTGGATAAAGCCAAGTGAGCGTGAGACAAGGGGAGTGAGGGAGTGAGGAGACAGAGGGAGTGAAGGAAAGAGTGAGAGAAGGGGTCTGAGTGAGGGAGCATAGAAAGGTAAGTGAGGGAGTGTAGGTGAGTTAAAGGGAGTGAGCATGAGGGAAGGGGACTGAGAGAGTGAGGGGTCGGAGGTAGTGAGGCTACGAGAGAGGGAGTGAGGGAAGGAAAATGAGGATGTGACAAGACAGAGGGAGTGAGAGAAGGAGTGAGTGAAGTGGAGTAAGGTGAGTGAGGGAAGGGGAATGAGTGAGTGAGCGTAGGAAGGGAATAGAGGGGAAGAGGACTGAAGCAGAGGTACTGAGAGAAGGTGAGTGGGGGATGTAAGCGGAGTAAGGGAATGGGGGTGAGGGTGGTTGAGAGAAGAGTAGTGAGTTTAAGGAAAAGAGTGATGAGAAAGTAAAATTTGTTTGTCAAACTTACCTTATAAGTAATGTAAACTTAATGACATATTTTTAAAAAATGTAATATCTGTGGAAGAGGAAAAAAAGAAATTACTTATAATTTTTATAATATTTATTTCAAAATACAAGAGACAAGGCAGGAGATTAAAAGTCATAAAAGGGTACTACGAGATAAAGTAGGCGTGAAGGACACAGAAAGGGAAACAAAGGAATGGTGAAGGAGAGAGAGAGTGAAAAAGAAATAGAGGGATAGCAAATTACTAATAGGATAATGAGGCGGATAGATTCAGTGACAGAGAGGAAGAGAGGGAGAGAGAAATGAACTGAAGGTGAGTAAGATACTAAAGGAATGTGAGTTAGGAAAACTAATGGAGGAAAGGGGGGTAAGGAAAGGGGAATGAGTGACAGGGAAGGAGGAGTGAGTGAGGGTGGATTCACGACAATGAGGGATGGAAGGTGAGTGAGGGTGAGTGTAGGGTCGTAAGAAAGTGAGAGGACAATGGGAGTGAGGGTAACAGAGAGGGAGTGAGGGAAGAGGAGTGAGGAAGTGAGAGCACGAATGGAGTGAGAGAATGAGTGAGTAAAGTGGAGTAAGGTGACTGAGGGAAGGGGAATGACTGAGAGAGCAAAGGAAGAAAAGAAGGGGAAGTGCACGCTGAGCTTACTCCGTGAAATTAAAAAAAATTGTGTTTTTGTCCTTCAGAGTCCTCCTAGGCCATACCCTAAGAATACCTAGGGGATCAGGGGGTCTCTACCCTGCCCCTTTTGGGTAGGTTGAAGATTATGTGCAAGCATGGGCGGAAAATCCGTTCCGCTCGCGGATTTTGCGGATTTTCGGTAAATTCGCAATCCGCGAGAATCGCGAATTTCCCGCAAAATCTGCGAGCGGAACGGATTGGGTCAAAAGTTCAAGCTGACTTTTGTAACTCTTTTAGAATGGCGCCGGCAAGCTGCCAGAGCCATTCTAAAATAGTTACATAAGTCAGCTTCAACAGGAAGCTCTAATAGATAAAGTAATTAATCATCCCAAACTTGGGGTGATTAATGATTGTGTAACTTAATTTGACCTTCAACTCGAGCACCTGCTTTACTTTATCTATTAGTGCTTCCTGTTGAAGCTATTTGTAGCTATTTTACAATGGCGCTGGCAGCTTGCCGGCGCCATTCTAAGTGGTGCTGAGGGCAGAAGGGCACAAAATTGGGACAGAGGGCAGAAGGGGACAAAAAATGAGTGGGGCAGAGGTCAGAAGGGCACAGAAACGAGTGGTACAGAGGGCAGATGGGCATAAAAAACGAGAGGGTTGCAGTGATTAACCAGGCAACCCCCCCCCCGCAAAAACACAAAGTGCCTCGTGAACACCCGCGAACACGCAAAGTGGCCCACCAACACCCGCGAACTCGCAAAAATTATTGCGAATTCGCAAATCCGCAAATTTGCGGATTGCGAATTCGCAAAATTCGCCAATGCTTAATTATGTGAGTTTGAGAGTGTTGATCTGTATAACAAATTTAAATGTTAATTAGGTTTAGTATTTGTGTGTGAAGACATTTGATTGGTTAGTGACGGGTATAAGTGTGAAGAATGTGAGGGAATGAAGACGATTTTGTGATTGCAGTGTCTGAGGTAGATTTGTGAGGAGTTTTTGGTTTTCAGTTTCTGTTGTGAGAATTTTCAACAGCATTCTAAAAGGTTAGTTGTTAATTTGTAAGGAGAACTATGTTGAACGCGTTAAGTTAATAAGAATAATGTTTTTTAATATAAAAATGTCTTACTCTCACTGTCTTTCTCTCTCTCTCTTTTTATAGTACCCTAACAGCAATGATGGATCTGAATGAGGAGTCAGTGGACATTGTTTTTGAAATTTCTGCAACTATTTTAGACAATTTGAATGATCCAGTTGATGTGAATACACATAATGAAGACCTTATTGAAGAAGGAGATGGCATGGGGGATTTTTATGATCCCCCATGATCATTTATGATGAACCTTTGGATTCAAAATTAATTGAATATTTGGAGTTCATTGAGTTCCAGGATAGCAATGACGAAATTTCTTCTGAATTAATATTAGAAGTTCTTTCAAATTACAAAAATTCAGAACAATAAATTTATATTTAGTAATTAGAAATTGTTAAAAATGTTTATTTTTTTAAAAATAAAACTTGTAGGTACTTAATTCACCCAGATAACACAACAGCTCTTTTCAGAGCTACCCTACCTCTAAACACTGTAAATTCATTATTTAAACAACATTTTTTTCTCTGTTTTTCCCCGTAGTACCCGTACCTGAACGCGCACCCGGAGCGCAATCCGCGAAAATTTTCAAAAAAATAGTTTTTTTGCCCTTCGTGGTCCTTCTAGGCCCTCCTCAGAAAACCTAGGGGGTCAGGGGGTGTCTACCCTCCCCCCTTTTAATCATTTCCCCCTTTTTTTCACCTCTTGTGTCTCGATTCTACCGAGACACAAGATGGCGGATTCTCCAGACTGTTTGGAATGTTGACAGACACCCGAGAGCCAATCAGCTTTCCGCTCGCGCACTTCCGTGGCGCGCCGGATGCGCTCCCCGGTACGCGTACAAGTAAGCGCTCGAAGCACGCATATAGATATATATGTGTTTTTGACGTTACTTTTCACAAAAACCATTGGAGCAATTTTCACCAAATATAGAAAAGGCACTTCTGCGTACCAGTCCCTACAATTTTGCAAAGTTTGCTATAATTCCATTAAGTGGTTCGGGCTGTAGCCGTGTCTGAGCGTCCTAAGGAAAATAACATGGGGAAAACACGTTTTGGGACCCCCTTTTTTCTCAGCCCCTGCATGACGAATCCCCCCAAAACTTTCAGGGAAGGAGCAGAAGTGAGCTGGCCAAAATTTTAAAAAATTGCACGCAATTTCCTCAATCGACGCCAAAGTTATTCCCAATAGATGTTGCGGATTTCCTATGGTAGCTAGGTCCTAACTATAACTACCTACTGGCGACCTCCAGTAGGTAATATATATATATACGTCTATATGTGTATATATATATATATATATATGCCAGTAGGTAATATATATATACGTCTATATACGTCTATATGTATATATACATATATATATATATATATATATATATATATATATATATATATATATATATATATATATATATATATATATATATATATATATATATATATATATATATATATTGAACAATGTTCCTGTTCGCCAGTACACGGCGAGGGAAAACCAGGTGAAGACCTCAGAATCGCCTCCAACACTCACAGCAATCAGGACACGATAAGCAATTTTCAAGTGAAGAGCAGATGGAAAATGTATTCACAAAGAGAATAGGGACTTAATGTCAATCCATGACGCGTTTTGCTCCACGAAGGAGCTTGGTCACATGATGCGCCCCAGAGTGCATTGCAATTTTATAGTAAACACAAAAGTAGGCAAAAAAATAAAAATAAACCTAAAGTGAAAAAATGAAATGAAAGACAGACTATCCAAAACACCGCTTACAAATAAACAACATAATTTTGAATGAGACTTGGACCATCAAGATGTCAAGCTTGGCCAAGTACTATACATTAAACCACATAAAATATATATATAGCAATAAAATTAAGACAAGTGTCAAAAAGATAAATATTGAGGAGAAAATTAGTGCATTTTTGACTAGCAGCATTTGTAAAAAAAATATATATATATAATGACGACAAGTGTCCTATAATAGCTGCACGTATCATAATTAAATAACCATTCTTAAATAGTTCCTAATTCATTCTCCAAATTTCAATTGCTAAACAATCGAGCACATGTGGTCAGTAAAATTTCTCGGCCATAAACAACCAAGTCTACATAAAATGATCTGCTAAAGGCGGCGTAGGTGTTGTCCGAAAAAAGTGCATGAGTGCTGTATACATAGAAGATTCTTATGGTTCTAACATGGTAGAAATATACAAAAGTTTAAATATGTGTCTGCAGCTTGAGAAGCAACTGAGAAGAGAACACAAATCATTTCATGAGTGGCAACATGATTATATCTGTAAAAAATTACTTAACTATTCCTCAGCTAATCATTGACAAAAGGGGGGACATGAGGGAAAAATCTCAGTCAATATACAAATTAATATTGACATATTAATCTAGAATGGAGAAACTGCTGTGCAATGAGAGAAATACCTCATTTATTCAAGCCAAAATCATTCATCTATTAAACGATCTAAATAGTTCTTATTCATCATTTCTGTTTGGCTTAAAGCTAAATTTGAGGGATACAGTGAAGACTTATGCATTGTATTTAGAGGAAGTTATGTAAATCCTCCGTTGGATTCAATCCATTGGGAGCCCTGGTATCAAGAGATAAAATGAAGTGGGATTCTTTCTGTCTTAAAAATCTTTCACGGTTCCCACCCCATCCGGGATGCGGAACAGAACATACGACAGTATATTCAAGGTCCTTCAGTTGGTTATTGTGAACAGCCCTGAAATGTCTTGCTACCGGATAATTGATGTCGGAGTTCACAATGGCCCTTATGTGCTGCAAAATGCGTTTATGCACGGGGAGTTTAGTGCTCCCTATGTATTCAAGATTGCAGGTGCACCTTGTTTTATAAACAAACTCCGACCAGCATGTTAAATATTCCTGAATGGGGATTTTAACCTCAATAAAAGCTGTTATATAGTGGGTGCTATTTTTTTGCAAAAGTGCAGGCACGGCAAGATGTACATTTGAAGAATCCCATTTTACTGAGCCAGGACTTTTTAGGTAAAACCTCAGGCATAGGTCTCTCTAGGGCATCACACATGGAAGGTGCCCTCCTGAATGTAATTGCTGGTAAACTAGGCATGATTGGTCCCAAGATATTGTCAGTTAAAATAATGGGCCACTCCGCACAGATGATCGGTGGATGGTCCTTTCTTGGGCACAAAAGGTGGTAATTCATCTTACTGAGCATTCAGTAGTGTTGGAGGTGGTATCTTTAGGAGCAAGTAGAACTTCCCGATCAAGTAACTTTGCTTTAATTAAGGCTTGATCCAGGTTTCTCTTGGTGTAACCCCTATTGCGGAATCGCTCTACTGATTCAGCTAAACAGATATCAGCTGTTGCCCTGTCACTACATATCCGACAAATTCGGATGAACTCTCCATACGGAATACTATTGATTGTGTGAATGGGATGGGCACTCCGGGCATGAAGGATTGAATTGCCCGCTGTGGATTTATGATGAAGCCTGGTCTTAAGCTCATCGTTGTCCACATACAGCTGTACATCCAAGAGCTCAGCCAGCTTGTTGTTAATAGTGGCAGTAAATCTAAGATTGAGTTCATTAGTGTTGATATCATTTACAAATGCCAACGCATCATCAGTAGACCCTCTCCAGATTATGCAAACATCATCGATGTAATGCCAGTAGTGAACAATATATTGCTGCCAGTGTTTGTGTGCGACACTGAGCACGTGCTCCTCCCACCAGCCAACATGCAGTCATAAATAACTGGGGGAGAAGCACGAACCCATTGCCACCCCATGCACCTGCTGGTAGATGTTGCTTTGAAATATGAAGAAGTTTGAGGTGAGACAAATCCTGATCATTTCAATCAACATCTCATTGTGACCCCGAAAAAGTACATCACACCTGCTCAGATAGTGATTAACAGCTCTAATACCATGGTGATGGTTGATGGAAGTATACAAAGATTCTATGTCCATCACCAAAAATAAATAGTTGGAACACCAATTAACATTTTTGATCTTAACTAAAAAATCAGTTGTATCCTTCAAAAAAGATGGTAAATCTGTCATGTGTGGCTGGAGGTAGAAATCCACATATTTTGAGATGTTTTCGTTCATGCTGCCTATGGCAGAAATGATTGGACAACCAGGGACAGGGGTAACCAACTTATGAAATTTAGGGAGGAAATACTGGATAGGAATTATTGGATGTTCTACATTTAGGAATTTCGATTCATCTTTAGAAAGTAAGCCCGTTCTGTGCTAGTTATGGATCTTTTTGCATGTGATTTCATCACTCTTATGCATCGCAAATTGTGTTGATAAGGCATAGCAGGATGAGTCAGACAAATGTCTTTCAGCCTCAACCACATAATCAGACAGGGCCCACAGTACCGTATTTCCTCCTTTGTCCGAATTTTTAATTATTACATCACGGTTACTTTGCAATTTTCTAACCAACCGATGGTATTGGCTGTTGTTGTAGTCGGTTTGCTTGGTGTTATTTAGAACTTTTCTGTTCAGTTCCTTGAGTTCTACAATGACCCTGTCGCTGAAAACGTCCACCGAATCGCTGGGCATGAATGGAAAGAAAGTTGACTTAGGACGAAATGGACTAGGAGCTGGTGTGTTGAGATTGATGATCTGACTATCTGTAGGAGCGGGTTGTGAATCATCTTCACAAGCAAGGTCATAAAGATTCTGAATACCAGTAATATCACTCACTCGCATAGATGTTATAGTGTCTTCAACTGCAGTATCATTGGAAGCTTTCTTGCGTGAATAATTAAGTTGGAAATACTTCATAAGTTTAATTTTGCGAATGAATTTAAAAACATCAATGCGAGTTTGGTTGTACGAGAACCTGTTACTAGGACAAAAAGTTAGCCCTAGTGATAATAATTGCTCTTCCGCTTTAGAAAGTGTTATGTCAGTCAGATTCACAACTGTATTTTCTATAGCGGACGTTACTTTCTCCAATTCTTTTTTGTTTATGTTTGCGTTTCCGTCAACGCCTACATTGGCTGCTGCATTTCCTTGCTTGGACTGAGGTTTGCGGGGGCGCAGGTAGTACCGCCGGTCCTCGCTGACAAAATTTAGTTCATCAATCAATGAAAAGTTGGCTAAACCCGCTAGACCTGGCGGTGGTATTCCTGGTCTATTATCATCAGAGTCACTGTTTGATGTTAATGAATTCGGAGACACTGCATCAATCTCATCTTGCCTGGAAGACATTCCGATTGGCCCCGCTGCTTGATTAGGGGTTTGTTTGCTGTTGTTGGTTGATGCCTTGCGTTTATAATTATCGTACTTCCGGGCAAACGTAAAAAAAAAAAATATATATATATATATATATATTTTAGAAAACAAAGGAGGCGGCACAATCAGGATATCTTTTTTCAAGCCTTATTTATTTCAAGACTTTCACCCCACCAACGCGTTTCAGCCTTACACGGCCTTGCTCACGGTTGGTTAGTCCCTCTACTGTGTTTCTATTTATACTAGCCCATAGTTAGCCATTTATGAGGCATTACCGCTCTTATGTGTTCTAAAATTCTTTTCTTCAACATGCAGGTTGTGCTCCCCACGTACTTCATTCCACACTTACATTGAATTATGTAAACAACGTTTTTTGAGCTACACGAGATTTGTTGTTCTATTCTCATTAACTTGCCATCTGGTTCCTCAGTCATTTTCATGTTTTTGCCAATTTTGCAAGCCTTACATGAATTGCAGGGTTGAAATCCTTTTCGTTGTATTTCCAGCCAATTCTGTTTTGGTTTCTCTTGGAAATGGCTCTTGACCAGTAAGTCTTTGAGTGAAGTATTCTTTTTGTATGTTATTAGTGGAGCATTTCCAATGGTAGTGCCAATGTCAGGATCTTTTGTTAGCACATGCCAATATTTTTTCATTATCCGGGCAATGTTTGAACTTTCTTTACTGTAAGTCATTATTAGTCTTGGAGGTGTGTTGGTTTCACTTTTTTCGGTTGTTCCATCAGTGTTTGAGTTCGTGTTTTTTGATCAATTTTCCGTTTGCAATTAGTTAACACTCTTTCTTCATAGCCTCTCGCTCTGAATCTACATTTGCTCTCTTCAATGATTTTCTCTGCATCTTCTGGTAACGAGCAATTTCTCTTCAGTCTTGTAAATTCTCCATACGGTATACTGCGTAGAAGGGGTGTGGGATGAAAACTTGTACCATGAAGTACACTATTTGTAGCTGTCTTTTTTCGAAATAGGGTGGATTCCAGTTTTCCATTGTGTACATATATTTTAGTGTCCAAGAAATCTATTTCTTTTGTGCTCGTGTTGCATGTAAATTGCAACCCGACTTCGTCCTTGTTCAGTTTGTTGAAATAGATTTTGAATTGCTCATCCGTACCATGCCAAATAATGAATAGGTCGTCAATGTAACGAACCCATAACATTATTCGTTCCAGATCATCTTGGTTTTCTTCATTCCATGCTATGGTTTTCTCCCACCACCCCATCGTGATGTTCGCATAGTTTGGTGATAGAGAAATGCCCATAGCAGTGCCACAGGTTTGTTTAAATAGTTGTTTGTTAAACAAAAATACATTGTTTTTTAGGCAAAGATCAATCATTTGCATTAGCATTTTCGAGTGGTCTAGATATATGATATTCCGTTGTTTCAAATAGTATTCACAGGCCTGCGTTCCGATTTCATGACGGATTGAGGTGTAGAGTGAGACTACATCAATGGTTACTAACAGGAAATCCGGGTTCCAGGTCACATCCATTAAGGTTCTCAAAAAATCACCAGTGTCTTTAATGTACGATGGAAGACTTTGGGCAATGGGGGCTAGAAATTTATCAACATAGTTCGAAATGTTCTCATACAATGATCCGCATGAGGAGACAATGGGCCTCCCTGGTGGTTGATTTAAGGTTTTATGAATTTTCGGGAGAAAATATATGCATGGTGTTATTGGGTGGTCGATAGTTAGATATTTTCTCTCATCATCATCTATTAAACCTTTCTTATGCCATATTTCCAAATATTCTTGTAGTTCTTTCTTCATATTGGCATATGGATTAATTTCCAGTTTTTGATAGTTGTTTGTTTGATTTAGTTGTCTCATAGCCTCCCATGTGTAGTCAGTTGTCTTCATGAGGACAATATTGCCCCCCTTGTCCGCTGGTTTTATAGTGATTTTGTCATTATTCATTAGTGTTTTGATTGCTGCACGTTCTATTTTTGAAAGATTTTCATGTGTCTTGTTTCTGACTTTGGAGAGATTGTCAAGTTCTTTTATTATTGCTTCTGAAAACAGATCTATTTTATTGCCTGGTGATAATATTGGGTAGTATCTTGATTTCCTTTTTAGACCAGTGGCTGGTCTCGCATCTGTTGGGATATTTAGCTCCTCTAAAAGTTCAGCTCCCGATATAGAGGTCCCGTCCAGGTCAAATAATGTTTCGAAGCTATTTTTCATGTCTGGAATATCTGCAATAGTATCAAAAAGAACTGTGTCCATATTCTCATCCACCTTGTTGATGGGCTCTGTTTGGTTGTTGGCATGTACTTTTGCTAGTTTCAACTTCCTAATGTATTTATAGAAGTCTATCCGTGTTTCAGTATAGTCAAAGTGAGCCTCAGGACAAAAAGATAGTCCCTTATTCAAGACACGCTGTTCTGTTTCTGTCAGTTGGTGGTCTGAAAGGTTCACTATTAAGTTGGCCTCGGATTGCGATTGCGCAGTGGGTACTGACGTTTTTCTTCGTTTTGCCCTGCGGGTTTTTCTGGCACTGATGTGGGGGTTGTTTGATTTTGCGGCCCCCTGCCTCTTCCTCTGTATCTTTGGTTGGGGTATGGTCGTCTCCCCCTTCCTCTTCCCCTTCCTCTGCCTCTCGCAATACTCTTCTCCAGATTGACCAATTCGACCTCCTCTAAAACTGACCAGTTTTTTGACTGGTAGGTGCTTCGTGTTGAGCCATCATCACTAATGCTAGATTCACTTGCACTGGATGCCATTTTCTGCATAGGGTAATTCTTTTTAAGACTGTCATATTTTCTGGCGAAAGTCAAAATTCTGCCATGGATGTAGTCCTGTTCATCCCGTTGAAATTTACGCTCTTTGCGTTCCTCAATGTCACTTTCATAGGAGTCAAGTCTAGTTTCCATTTCCTTACGGAGTTTGACGACTTCCTCTTTATTAGTGTCACTTGCTATTTTATCTTCCAACTCTTTAATTTTTTGTGTAATCTCATCCACTTCAATGCGTGCATGTTTTATCAGAATGCGCATCATGTTTAAAGAACATTGGGTATTATTATCCATCCATTCCTCAATCAATTCTTTCTTCACCTCCGTGTGCGTTGGCATTGTGAAGATCCTTAGCCCTCGAGGGATGCGTTTGACTTCCAAATACTTTTCTAAAGCTATTGCTTCCCAGCTCTTATTGATCTCTTTCTTGTACAATTTTTCTAGAGCGTTTAGCCGCTGTTTGAGAGTGTTCTCCGATATTGAGGATGTTGTTGAGGTTGCCGCAGTTTCGTCTGGCTTGCCCCCAGGTTTAAACATCGTTGTTACTTTTGAGGCTCTTTTTGCTGCACGAGCCTCCATGTTTCCGATTTATTTGTGCTGCACGCCTTAAACCTTCAAGGGCGAAACAATGCTTATAAGTGTGTGTCTCTTTAAGGCGGTATCCTGATCTGACAACTCTACGTAAAGCTGCCCGTTTTGTTCACGAAGACAGCATCTGTTCTACGGAGATTGTGTCAGCCACTTCAACATCCTGCTCGCATTTATCGGAGAGTTGCACTCCGCTTACCTTGCGCTGGACTTCTTGGATCGGAGGTTGCGTTACACAGCTTCTCCATTGGTCCGGCAAGACAATCACTCGCACGCTGCCTTTCGGTGCAGGAAGTTGGGCGCGTCACTCGGCTTCGTCTCTCTGCATACAAAGTGATCCCTCAGCCCTCTGGACGCGCTCAGCAGTGTGTGCTCTGCCTAGGGGTCTAAAAAGGAAATCAAGATACTACCCAATATTATCACCAGGCAATAAAATAGATCTGTTTTCAGAAGCAATAATAAAAGAACTTGACAATCTCTCCAAAGTCAGAAACAAGACACGTGAAAATCTTTCAAAAATAGAACGTGCAGCAATCAAAACACTAATGAATAATGACAAAATCACTATAAAACCAGCGGACAAGGGGGGCAATATTGTCCTCATGAAGACAACTGACTACACATGGGAGGCTATGAGACAACTAAATCAAACAAACAACTATCAAAAACTGGAAATGAATCCATATGCCAATATGAAGAAAGAACTACAAGAATATTTGGAAATATGGCATAAGAAAGGTTTAATAGATGATGATGAGAGAAAATATCTAACTATCGACCACCCAATAACACCATGCATATATTTTCTCCCGAAAATTCATAAAACCTTAAATCAACCACCAGGGAGGCCCATTGTCTCCTCATGCGGATCATTGTATGAGAACATTTCGAACTATGTTGATAAATTTCTAGCCCCCATTGCCCAAAGTCTTCCATCGTACATTAAAGACACTGGTGATTTTTTGAGAACCTTAATGGATGTGACCTGGAACCCGGATTTCCTGTTAGTAACCATTGATGTAGTCTCACTCTACACCTCAATCCGTCATGAAATCGGAACGCAGGCCTGTGAATACTATTTGAAACAACGGAATATCATATATCTAGACCACTCGAAAATGCTAATGCAAATGATTGATCTTTGCCTAAAAAACAATGTATTTTTGTTTAACAAACAACTATTTAAACAAACCTGTGGCACTGCTATGGGCATTTCTCTATCACCAAACTATGCGAACATCACGATGGGGTGGTGGGAGAAAACCATAGCATGGAATGAAGAAAACCAAGATAATCTGGAACGAATAATGTTATGGGTTCGTTACATTGACGACCTATTCATTATTTGGCATGGTACGGATGAGCAATTCAAAATCTATTTCAACAAACTGAACAAGAACGAAGTCGGGTTGCAATTTACATGCAACACGAGCACAAAAGAAATAGATTTCTTGGACACTAAAATATATGTACACAATGGAAAACTGGAATCCACCCTATTTCGAAAAAAGACAGCTACAAATAGTGTACTTCATGGTACAAGTTTTCATCCCACACCCCTTCTACGCAGTATACCGTATGGAGAATTTACAAGACTGAAGAGAAATTGCTCGTTACCAGAAGATGCAGAGAAAATCATTGAAGAGAGCAAATGTAGATTCAGAGCGAGAGGCTATGAAGAAAGAGTGTTAACTAATTGCAAACGGAAAATTGATCAAAAAACACGAACTCAAACACTGATGGAACAACCGAAAAAAAGTGAAACCAACACACCTCCAAGACTAATAATGACTTACAGTAAAGAAAGTTCAAACATTGCCCGCATAATGAAAAAATATTGGCATGTGCTAACAAAAGATCCTGACATTGGCACTACCATTGGAAATGCTCCACTAATAACATACAAAAAGAATACTTCACTCAAAGACTTACTGGTCAAGAGCCATTTCCAAGAGAAACCGAAACAGAATTGGCTGGAAATACAACGAAAAGGATTTCAACCCTGCAATTCATGTAAGGCTTGCAAAATTGGCAAAAACATGAAAATGATTGAGGAACCAGATGGCAAGTTAATGAGAATAGAACAACAAATCTCATGTAGCTCAAAAAACGTTGTTTACATAATTCAATGTAAGTGTGGAATGAAGTACGTGGGGAGCACAACCTGCATGTTGAAGAAAAGAATTTTAGAACACATAAGAGCGGTAAAAAACTCCAACATGCAATATGCCACTGCCAAACATATGAGCGTATGCCAGAATGGAGATTGGAGGCAAATGCATTTCTTTGGGGCAAAAGTACTGGACAAAATGGAAAGAGGAGGTGATGTGGTCCGAAGACTGCGACAAATGGAGTCGCGGATGATCATTAGACTCCGGACCAAACACCCGAAGGGGATGAACTTTGGAGAGGACCTGCACATTCACCTGGAATAATCAACCTCAGAATAAAATCGGGTACTATACCCTGAACATCTTTTGACAATTCACAAAACATCATGAAAAGACTAGGGTACTATACCCAGAATTAAGAACATTATACTAATGTTACCATAATGCTGAAAATCATAAGCATGCCAAGTCTTTCTTTTCTTTTATTAATTTTTTCACTGAAAATGTAACCAAACTACAGATCCCATAATGCCTCATAAATGGCTAACTATGGGCTAGTATAAATAGAAACACAGTAGAGGGACTAACCAACCGTGAGCAAGGCTGTGTAAGGCTGAAACGCGTTGGTGGGGTGAAAGTCTTGAAATAAATAAGGCTTGAAAAAAGATATCCTGATTGTGCCGCCTCCTTTGTTTTCTAAAATTGCTTGGGTCAGGATCCGACCCCTAGGCAGAGCACACACTGCTGAGCGCGTCCAGAGGGCTGAGGGATCACTTTGTATGCAGATATATATATATATATATATATATATATATATATATATATCTCACTGAAAAAACCATAGGTTTCAGGGGTGTTATAGTTAGCTGGACATTTCACTCGTACAAAACCATTGAAATTCCTCTGTTATAGTTAGTTGTACTAACTTTAACTCGCGTGTTATGACATCGCTGATAACATCACTGATGACATCTCAAATGACATCACTGTGAAATCCTCCAGTGAATGTGGTTTGATACAATATATATTCAGATAAGTATTATATATATATATATATATATATATATATATATATATATATATATATATATATATATATATATATATATATATATATATATATATATATTACCTACTGGCGGTCGCCAGTAGGTAGTTATAGTTAGGATTTTTTTCAATGCAAAATTCTTTTGTGAATAACTTTGGCGTCGGTTGACGAATCTGCCTGAAAATTTCCTCAAATTTGCCTCGTCGAGCTCCGGTCCTTCCCTGGAAGTTTTGGGGGGATTTGTGAAGTGGGGGCCGAGATAAAAGGGGGGTCCCAAAACGTGTTTTCCCATGTTAATTTCCATAGGGCGGTCAAACTCACTTTTAGCCCGAACGGCTGAATGGATTTCCACCAAACTTGGCAAAATTGTAGGGACTGGTAGCCCGATGTGCCTTTGCTATGTCTCAAGATATGTGCTCCAGTGGATTTTGAGTAATTTAGGTTCCAAAAAATATATATATCTATGGCAGCGCCCCGGTACGCGCTCCGGGGAGCGCTCCGGGCGTGCCACGCGACATGCGCACGGAAAGCTGATTGGCTCTCGGGTGTCTGTAAACATTCGAAACAGTCCGGACCGGCCGCCATCTTGTGTCTCGGTAGGAAAGAGACATAAGAGGTGGAAAAAAGGGGGGAAATGACCATAAGGGGGCAGGGATAGACCCCCCCTGACACCCTAGGTTTGATGTGGGGGCCATAAAAGATGCCCAGCGGGGCAAAAAAAAATAAAAAATATTTTTTTGATTTGCGCGGGGGAGCGCCCGGTACGCGCACCGGGGAGCGGACCATGGGGAAAAAAGAATGACAGAGTTTTACAAAAATTTAGCCTTTTTTATAAATTGGAGGTAGTTCTAAAAATAACTGTTTTTTTCTTCTTTTTGTTGTTTTATATTTTTTTATTGTTTTTTGAATTTTTTTTACTTTTTTGGGGTTTTCTGAACAGTTTTATATTTTTTTGTATTTTTCATGGGGAGAAACGAAACAACAGGGAATTGAAACTGGAGCAAAAAAAAAAAGAAAAGAAATAATTAGGGTTTATTGGGGCATTTGTGGTTGTCCCCAGCAAGGACGATGAGCTTTACGCTCTGTTCTCCGTAGGAGATGGTCTTCCCACAATGTTTACAGGTTATTCAGAAATCCACAAACCGCGGCTCAATGCAAGGCATCGTCTCTCTTGCCTCTTGTCCCGACGGAGTGCGTTGCCTTCTTTTGGAGGTGGTGCTTGTAGTTTGGGGAGGGTTTCTGGCCAGTTCCCTCATCTCTGCAGCAGAATAGTTGATTGGATGCCTGCGCTGCATGTGTCTAATCATTGTGTTGTTTCCGAATGAATATTTTTTATTAGGGTTCCCCCTAGAAAGTTCCATGCCACAGATTTAGCAAGTCACCTTGGCTGCATTTACTTTTTTCTTCCCCTCTGGGATCGAAAAAAACTCCCATATAATGTGTGGTCTTGGCTGGTATGGGGTATTGTGTTCTTCAAGCCATCTTCTCCTCCCCTCCTCCTCCTCCTCCTCCTCTTCCTCCTCTTGTTGACCACCAATGTAATCTTATGGTGGTCCTCTTGGTGGTTGTGGTGGTGGTGCAGATGCACCAGCTGCTGCTGCTACTGAAGCCATTATATAGATCAAAAAGGTACAGAGAGGTACAATCAGGTCTTCCCCAGTCAAAGGACAAAGTCAGAATAAGGAAAAAAGGTGGGGTCTTTCATCATTTGGAAAAAAAAGGCCTGAACCAATGAGAAGTGTTATTTTCAGGTCACAAGACCAGGGATTTCATCATTATGAAACTAAAACTGTTCTGCACCAATTAAAAGTGTTATTTTCAGGTCACATGACCGACGCGCTTATGCGACCGCCCCCGGTCGCGTATTCGCTCGAGTGCTTTCGGGTGTGCTTACGCCGTGCGTATCACGCGGACGCGGCTATGCGATACGTCACGATCATGTTTTCGTTTGCGACATTGGCACTAACGGGACGCTTCCCGGTTCGCGCACCGGGGCGCTTTAAACGACTACGCTCTCCGGGGCGCTCACCGGGGCGCGCCTCGGGAGCGCTCCAGGGTCAAAAATAAAAAAATTAAAAAATAAATAAATTGTTTAAAATACAAATAAAATATAGGATTCATTCATTTTCAAAAATATTACATTTCATAGCTATAGACATTTGCTATTAACCAAATTTTGAAATTCAAAGAAAAAAACATAGGTTTGGGGCCTTATATATAGTTAGGAATTAGCATTTAAAAAACCTATGAAATTCACTGAAAAAACCATAGGTTTCACACCAGTAATAGTTAGGAATTAGCATTTAAAAAACCTATTAAATTCACTGAAAAAACCACAGGTTTCACACCAGTTATAGTTAGCTCGAAATTTTACTGACATAAAACCATTGAAATTCCACGTTATAGTTAATTGGACTCACTATAACTTGCGCGTGTAATGCACTGCTGATGACGTCACATATTACATCACTCATGACATGGTCAGTGAATTCACTCATGACATCACTGATGACACCATCTTTGTGACAGAGGGACAGACCTCCTTTCAGTGTAATTTAACTCTTAAAACACATATTCGAAAATAGAAATTAACATTTTCAAAAAAATGGAGATATCCATACAAGTTACAACAACCAATTCAGTAATACCACCATCTATATACACATCCACTCATTCACCAACAGTTCTATATAATCACTCATACATATACTCACTGATCATATGTAGTGATACACCTATACATCTTGTTACACACCGACAGTCATCCAAAAGTTACTCACACACATACTCACACATGCAAATAAACTATTGAACATCCATTTATTTGCATATACAACTATACACACAGTACCACCTTACGTCTAAGGAAACTTACACATACTTACTCTCTTAAACAATCACTTATAGAAACACATACTTATTTAAACAGGAACTCTTACAATGTCACATATACTCACTTATAAACATCAATACTCACATATACTAGATTAAAACATATGTCGTTACTGATAAAGACACTAGTGAGACCGTCATTCACTCACTAACACACACATATACACACTCATCCACCCATACAGTCCTGCACATATGCTGTCTTCAAAACACATACAGCGAGTCAGTCATTAATGCATCTATGTGCTAAGTAATACCCCCACCAAACCATCCAGACACTCATACTGATACTAAAAAATACATCTAATAACCCATACACACACACAAGTAGCTACTCACCAACCCATGCAGCCACTTATACACAAAGTGAAACACTGATACATATATTTAAATATTTAAACATTACTCGCTAATATATGTATTCACTAAGATACACTTAATAAGCCAGTTAACCAATCAATAAAAACATTCATTAAAACACTTTTTTAAACATTTATTCTTCCATCGACCTTTACATATACATATATAAAGCATATTTATTTTTCAGAAAGACACACATTCACTGGATGGTGTCATCAGTGATGTCATGAGTGATGTCACTGACCATGTCATGAGTGATGTAATATGTGACGTCATCAGCAGTGCATTACACGCGCAAGTTATAGTGAGTCCAACTAACTATAACATGGAATTTCAATGGTTTTATGTCAGTAAAATTTCCAGCCAACTATAACTGGTGTGAAACCTATGGTTTTTTCAGTGAATATATATATATATATATATATATATATATATATATATATATATATATATATATATATATATATGTATATATATATATATATATATATATATATATATATATATATATATATATATATATATATATATATATATATATATATATATATATATATATATATATATATATATATAGGAATCTGCATTGAAGACTAAGCGGATGTCTAAGTGTCTGGATGGAGGATTTAGTAGCACTGTGATTGACTGTCTAAGTGACTAATTTAAAGTGTCTTACTAAATATCTTGGATAGTGATTAAACTGTGTAAATATCTGTATCACTCTGCCTCTTGTTGTGTAAACTACTGCATAAGTTGGTTACTAGCTATGTGAAAGTCTATATTAGTTATTGATTAGTTAACCCTTTCGATGCTTATGACGGAACTGTTCCGTCATCAGCGTCGGTTGGGCTGTGCTGATGACGGAACCGTTCCGTTATGACCACACCCGTTTTTCGTATCTTCAGCACAGCGCGAAAATTCGTGCCGCGCTGAAGAGTTTAATTGAGTATTTGTATGGGAGAGTGAATGTGTGTGTGGTTGGTTGGGAGGTGTGTGACTGTCCAAATATGTGTAAATATGTTATGTTATGTTATGTTATGTTATATTGTGTCTTTTATAGCGCTCGGCTACTCAAAAGAGTGTCCCGGCGCTTTATTGACAACCTAGGAAGACAAACACAACACAACAGATTAAAAGAAAGCAGGGTCAACAGAACACGAAAAGAGACTAGGAGATAAAAAGCCAGGTTTTCAGGCCATTCCTAAAAGCCAGCAGATTTGAGGTGCTGCGTAACGTCAGGGGCAGAGTGTTCCAAAGCTGAGGGGCCCGGAGCATAAATGAGCGACATCCAATACGGGCCCTCCTCACACGTGGAACAATGGCAAGGAACTTCGACTCTGACCTCAAAGATCGAGTAGGACGATAGGAAACTAGCCTCTTCTGAAGGTATTTTGCCCCCATGGCGTAGAAGGCCTTGTGAGCAAGGGTTAGAGCTTTAAAAACTCGCCGCTGTCGGATAGGCAGCCAATGGAGCGACTGCAAAAGGCCAGAGACTTTGACTCGCCTATGCAGGCCAAAAATGGCACGTGCTGCAGAGTTCTGGACCACCTGCATCCGTTGCAGGAGATATTCGGGCAGGCCAAGATATAGGACGTTGGAATAGTCCAGTCTTGACCCGATCAGGGCCTGTACCGTAATCCTCCTGTGGTCCTCGGAGAGCAGCGGAAAAAACTTTCGAAGCATGCGGAGAAGCCCAAAGAAGGTGCCAGTGAGGGTAAGGATCTGAGATCTTAAAGTCAGACCGTTGTCAATTTTAACCCCCAGATTCTTAGCTGACTGAGCCGACCGCCCCGGAGGAGACATGTCTGCAGGCCACCATACTTTCCAGTCCGGATCGGATTGACAACCGAAGAAGAGCACCTCCGATTTATCTGAGTTGCACTTGAGGCTGTTCAGTTGGAGCCATTTGAACACAGCCCCAAGGCACTCACGGACACTCTCTCCATCAAAATCCTCTCCTTTCCGGCAGGTAAAGAGCAGCTGGGTGTCATCTGCGTAGGATACGATCTGGGCCCTGAAGGACTCGGCCAGAGCCGCCAGAGGGGTCATAAAGATATTAAAGAGAGTCGGGCTCAGTACAGAGCCCTGTGGCTGTCCGACTCCCAATGGCGGCATCTCGGCAGAGCTAGAGGAGGCCCAGACCGTCTGTCGGTGGTCAGCCAAAAAAGATGTAAACCAGCTGAGCACCATCCCCCTCAGACCGATCTCATGAAGTCTGACGAGAAGATCCTCGTGGGGGACGGTGTCGAAGGCCGCCGACAAGTCAAGCATGATCAGCATGGCTCTACCACCCAAGTCTAGCGTCTCCTTGATGGCCTCCGACACCTCCAGCAGCGCCGTCTCCGTGCTAAGATTGGAACGAAAGCCCGATTGGGTGGAATGGAGCAGGTCGTGTGATTCCAGGAAATTGGAAAGCACGTTATGCACGTGCTTCTCCACAGCCTTGGCCAAAGCGGGGAGAAGAGAGATAGGCCTGTAATTGGCCAAAACCTCGGGGGCCAAGCCAGGCTTCTTAATAAGGGGGATAACCATCGCTTGCTTCCAGGCCAAAGGGACCACACCCTGGCTCAAAGAGAGATTCAAAAGGGGATTGACCAGCGGATTTATGACTGCCGCCATCTTCGCCAAAAATTTGGCCGGGCATGGATCGAGCGGCGATCCAGGTTTAAGGTTGGCCAGAAGAGTCAGGGACGAAGCCATTGAAATAGGCGGGAAGTCAGATAAGACTGGCCCTAAAGGAACCGATGGAATTAGACCAGCCTTAGAACAAGGGGAGGCACCAGCCGGCCTCGGCGGAAAGGAGTCTTGTATCAGCTTGATCTTTGTCGTAAAGAATCATGCAAGATCCGATGCCCACGACTCAGTGGGAGCAGTCTGAGCCACATTTGACCGTGGGGCAGTAAATTCCCTAACGATCGAGAAGATCTCTTTGCAAGAGTTAGAAGCATCCTCAATCCTCCTAGCAAAGTAGCTCTTTTTCTCAAGGAAAATATCTCAGTGGTATGCTTTAACCACGGTTCTGTATTCGAGTCTAGCGGCTGGACTATACTGCGCTCGCCAGGCCCTTTCTGCCACCTTGCACTGCCTGCGCGAAGCAAGCAGCGCACCAGTGAACCAAGGAGTAGAAACCCGTTTGGGCAGTGAATGGGGGGTCCTCAAAGGGGCCAGGTCATTCAACCTGTCCACAAACCAGGCCTGTAAGGACTCCAGGCCCCTCTCTAAAACCCCTGTAAGAGGGCAGGGATGTTCACAGAGTGCCTGTGACAACATTTCATGCCCTAGACGCGGATCCTAGCTGCCTGGGGGCACTACTCGGGGGTTTCTTCCTGGCTGGTATATAAAAGTAAACCAGACGATGGTCAGTCCATAGAACCGGCAGAAGTGCCGTCACCTCTAAAGGGGAGGAAGAAAAGACCTGGTCTAAAGTATGGCCTTTGTCATGCGTTGGTCCAAAGAGGAAGGGGACTAAGCCCAGAGGAGCCGTGACATCAGATAGTTTAATCACGTCTGGGTCCAACGCATCGTCCATGTGAAAGTTAAAGTCACCAGCCAAGATGCAATGGTCCGCTTTCAAGGCCAACGCTGACATAGCAGACTGGAGCTCTTCGAAAAAAGTACCTGCTGGACCGGGGGGTCTGTATACTAACAGTCCTTTCACTGACTGATAAGGAGCCAAAGATAGAGAGAAGGCAAGGGATAAATAGTTGATTTAGTAGGTATATGAGGTTAAGACTGCATGTGGAAACAGTTTTTTGGGTGATTGAATCTCTTTATGGGTGGGTTGATGAGTAAAAATATTTCTCAATGATACATGTCCAACAAAGTAGAAATATAAAAGGCAGTGTATGTGACAGTTGTTGTATATAAATGAGTATACATAAGAGTCAGTGATTGTATGAGTGACTGTATGGATAAATGTATACTTGTAATAGTGATTTTATAAGACACTAAGGGGCCCATTATGATGTCGGGTGGATTGCCCAAGCCAGGCTGGCGGTAACCACATCCGGCTTGGCGGGGGCAATCCGCCCGACATCATCACCAGAATTCCCCCCGCCATATTAGGATGGTGGGGGGGACCACGGCGGACAGAAAGACCGTCCGCCGCTTTTCCGCCCCGGTCACCTTGCGGCCGGGGCGGAAAAGGAATAATATGGTGGCAGTGTCAAATAGACACCACCAGACATTTTATGATGGGCCAAAGGAGATGCCTTTCGGAAAGGCATGCAGTCTTCACTCTGGGGGGCCCCCTGCGGGCCCCCAGAGTGAAGGTGAGTAGAGGGGTGCACATGGGGGTTACCTGTGGTACCCCCCAGCATTTGCATACAAGAGGCAGCAGGCACCGCGCAGTACCTGCCGCTTCTTGTATGCAAATGCATACATTCATTTTTGACATTGTGGCGGGCGGTGCAGAGAGCGCTGCCCGCCACAATGTTAAAACTGAGGGATGCGCCCGCCACTGTGGCGGGCGCATCCTAATTCCACCATCGGGACCCCCGCCCTTATGGCGGGTGGTCCCTAGTCCCGATAGTCCATCCGCCCGTCATCCTAATGACCCCCTAAGTATGAATGTATAAATAAATAAAGTGGTGTTTGTAACAGTGTGTAGCTGAGTAAATGTAAGTATGATCATTTGTTTGCATAAGTGAGTAGGATGACCGGATAAGTCAACAAAATGTGATCTGGTGGGTAATGTCGATATAGGTGTCTAAGTATGTTTAATAGTGTTCTATGGATCTTTCTCAACATGTAAGAGTGAATCTATAGGTAAGTGTTTAGATGTGTGTGTAGATCTACAAATCACTATGTGGATTTTTAGAAACTTGTATTGGTGTGTCAATGGTTTAAACATGGTACTCTATATTTTGTAGTGAGTGATGAAAGGTTATACTATTGTATCATGAGGTGTATCAGATTGTCACATGGATGATGTCATTTCAGATGTCATCAGTGATGTCATTTGAGATGTCACCAGTGATGTCACTGACCATGTCATGAATGATGTAATATGTGACATCATCAGTAGTGGATTGTGGGCGTGTGAGTTATAGTTAGTTCAACTAACTATAACGGAGGAAATTCAATGGTTTTGTACAAGTGAAATGTCCAGCTAACTATAACAACCCTTAAACTATGGTTTATGAATTTCTAAGGTTTTTTTTAATGCTAATTCCTAACTATAACATGCCTGTTTATTTCAGTGAATTTCAAAGGTTTTTTAAATGCTAATTTCTAAATATAATGTTCATTAAGCATATCTGTTTTTCTGTCTTTTTTAATTATCATCCAATTCTCAACCTGGTAAAAACTGTAAATATCACCACTCTTCCATTGATACCTTCCGCCAACAAAATCGCCACAAACCAGAACCACAACTAACGCTAATGATATACAAACTAGGCGTTCCCATGGAAAAAAAAAAACAAAAACACCACTTCCCTATTTTTTCAACAACCAGCCAAATCTGCAATGCTACCCAAAAACAGGCGATCGCCCCACTTACCAGTAAGAAATTGACATCAACATTTAACTGGTGTTAGAAGGTCGAATATCTACTGCGTGAATTAGACCCAACTCACACCCATATCTAAATACGAATATATGATAGAGGTACTAATCATGCAGCTCCGACACCCAACAAAAAACAACACCCAGCAGCACCACCACCACAACCACCCCCCGGACCACTCCCCCCTACTACTTCTGAGGCAGCGCAAAACAGGACAACAGACCTTCCTAAAATACCATATCCCCTCAACCGCACAATAGCTGAATATTCGGAGATGTGGCAACCAAATATGTATAAGGGAGGGAACTCGCACATCAATAATAGTTCACACAATCCCAAGCGTACCAGTGATGTGCTGTATACAACTCACTATACAAACAATAAACCTTTCCATGTGGACATATAGTATTTATACGTGTAGTGTACTGCACAGTGGATGCAACCATATTAACTCAGACACTGGGGAATATCTTGATCATGTCGTTGTGTTGTCCCCCCCCTTGAAGCGGAAGCGGAATGGGCTGGTCCAACGTACACAACTCCAGCATAAGAGTATAAATACATAGGCCACGCCCTGGGCGTGGTTCACTTGTGTGAAGACAAAAGAGTCTGCCGGAGCGATGGCCCTCACCCTGCCACCTGGCTGCCGCCATGACCACAGGCCTCCTCAACACAGGCCCCCTGTGAACCCAGCGCACAGCACCACAGACGTATGTCTGTATTAACTACTGCCTTCGATCTACACAGCGGACAGCAGGGTTCACAACTTGAATTCAGATTTGGATCTACACTACGGACAACATTTAATTCAGCCTTGATTTATTTATTGCAGAGACAATTGTACTTTATGTCCTCAGATTTTGTTAAAGGATGTGACAAAAAGCATTCCTCGATGTCTGTGCTGACTACTGCCTTCGATCTACGGTGCGGACAGAAGGGTTCACAACTTGAATTCAGATTTAGATCTACACAACGGACAACATTGACTTCAGCCTTGATTTATTTAATGCAGAGAAAATTGTACTCTATGTCCTCAGATTTTGTTAAAGGATGTGATGAAAAGCATTCCTCAATGTCTGTGCTGACTACTGCCTTCGATCTACACTGCGGACAGCAGGGCTCACAATTCAGGAGGAGTGGCGATTTTAGATGACGCAGTCCAGTAGGCAAGACACATTGTACCGGTGCGGCCCACCCGGACCATGCATCATCGTACAGTCCGCACACGCTGAGTGCCAGAGGTCCCACTAACTCAGTGTACCATAAGTCATCGCCATGTGGCCTTATTAAGGCAGAATTCAGAGGGCAAAAGACATTGCTACCAGTGCAGCATGCCTGGACTACGCATCATTGCAGGCTCCACACAAGCTTGTTGCTTCAGGTGCCACTAACTCAGTGCACCACTTATCACCGCTGGCTGCACACACTCTGAATTGCCAATACTGTGCAGCTCTATTCAACGCCACGTAGCCTTGGGCCCTTACTGACCGCTGCCTCCTGCCTACACTGAGGTCATCAGGGCTCACAATTAAATCGACTCTTCATTCATCAATTGCAGAGTGCAGTACGCAACTAAGTATAACGTCCCTCAAACGTACACAATATCCTTGTAGTATCCTTGCTTCAAGAACTTATTTTATAATATTTATAGCTTTAGTACAATAACCAAATTAATCTTGCAAGTCCAAAGGAACACTGAATAGCAGTCTACACTGCAGACAGCACAGCTCACAATTTAAACTATAATGTCCCTAAAACCTACATGTTTCGACAATGTATTGCATACATGTTTCAGGTTTTGTTCGAATTGCGATTACAGATGATGCAGTCCAGTAGGCAACAGACAATGCTCTCAGTGCGATCCGCCCAGATCACATATCATAGCTGGCTCCGCAGACGCTGAATGCTTTTGATGCCCCCACCTCAGTGCACCACAAGTCATGGACCCTTTACGATGGATTCTAGTGTGTATTATTTCACATGTAATGCTCCTACCTTAGTGCAGCACAAGTCATAAACCCTTTATGATGGAATATCTGTGTATGATTTGATGATTACTATTGTACTTGTTACCAACACCAACGATTCCCGCAGGGCTGGCTTACACTCACCCCACATTCACGCAGCACAGACATCATTGGACATGTGACCCTGGTAATAAAAAGGAGTTGAGCGCACGTACCCGTACCCAGTTCAACTATCTATATGTGTCTGTGTGTTCATTATGTTTGCAAGATGCTGCCCCTGGGCCTTACCACTTACATTGTGCTATAAACAGTGTATGCAACGCAAACTCAAAAGTATTTCAGCGTTTTACATGAGCACTGTATTTACATTACACTATCAGGCACGCAGAGATTTGGTGATTTGCCCACAATCACAGGATGTGGACGTGACTCAGAGTCTCGAACCCTGGTTTCCAGCACCAAGTTCAACAGTGTACCAGACTGACCACATAAGTACATATGTTGGCGCAGCCTAACTCCTACCACGAGCTTCGCTCTAATTAGCTGCCCTTCATTTGCCAAAAAATGCAACCTGAACTTTTCATGGCCCTGTATTGCTACAGCTACAACACTCCACTGAATGTGCAAAAAACATATCCACAGAAATGCGTCATGTCCACCATCACTATAGGGTCAGTGATTCCCCGTACCTTCCATCTTGGCCATGTTGTGGAACTTCACTCACAGAATGACACATTTGCATTTAAGACCCGGGTGACGGCAGCACTACACTTACAGGAAAGGACAACAATGCTACATGGCCCAGATTGTCATTGTAGTGATCTTCTGGTCACAGGTCTAGTTGTCAGAATGGCACAGACACTCTCTCATGGCTGATATACACCCACACCACACCCATCCAGCACAGGCGTCACAAGACGCGTGACCCTACCAATAAAAGAGACTGGGCGCACGTGCTCTACGCCATTTTAGAGTTGCTCCCATCGCATGCGCTGTGATGGCCCGTCCTGGTGGTCTGACACCTGATGTAGGCCCAAACCATCGAACAGGGGGGCTCACCACCACATGCGTGCCCTCTTTGGTCACTGAGTCAGTGGCACCGCAAGGACTGAGCAGGTGAGCAAGCTGCGATGATGATGGGTGCACAAGTATGTCCTTTGCCATAGCGATTTCAAGACTCAGCACCAAATGGGAGAGTTCTTGGTTGCAGAGCGGGACTGCATGATGTAGAGGGTGACCTGTCCGCAAAACGTTGAGCAGTGGGGCCTGGGTATGCAGCGGAGGTAGTAGTATGTTTGCATAAGTGAGTACCTGCCGCTTCTTGTATGCAAATGCATACATTCATTTTTGACATTGTGGCGGGCGGTGCAGAGAGCGCTGCCCGCCACAATGTTAAAACTGAGGGATGCGCCCGCCACTGTGGCGGGCGCATCCTAATTCCACCATCGGGACCCCCGCCCTTATGGCGGGTGGTCCCTAGTCCCGATAGTCCATCCGCCCGTCATCCTAATGACCCCCTAAGTATGAATGTATAAATAAATAAAGTGGTGTTTGTAACAGTGTGTAGCTGAGTAAATGTAAGTATGATCATTTGTTTGCATAAGTGAGTAGGATGACCGGATAAGTCAACAAAATGTGATCTGGTGGGTAATGTCGATATAGGTGTCTAAGTATATTTAATAGTGTTCTATGGATCTTTCTCAACATGTAAGAGTGAATCTATAGGTAAGTGTTTAGATGTGTGTGTAGATCTACAAATCACTATGTGGATTTTTAGAAACTTGTATTGGTGTGTCAATGGTTTAAACATGGTACTCTATATTTTATAGTGAGTGATGAAAGGTTATACTATTGTATCATGAGGTGTATCAGATTGTCACATGGATGATGTCATTTCAGATGTCATCAGTGATGTCATTTGAGATGTCACCAGTGATGTCACTGACCATGTCATGAATGATGTAATATGTGACATCATCAGTAGTGGATTGTGGGCGTGTGAGTTATAGTTAGTTCAACTAACTATAACGGAGGAAATTCAATGGTTTTCTACAAGTGAAATGTCCAGCTAACTATAACAACCCTTAAACTATGGTTTATGAATTTCTAAGGTTTTTTTTAATGCTAATTCCTAACTATAACATGCCTGTTTATTTCAGTGAATTTCAAAGGTTTTTTAAATGCTAATTTCTAAATATAATGTTCATTAAGCATATCTGTTTTTCTGTCTTTTTTAATTATCATCCAATTCTCAACCTGGTAAAAACTGTAAATATCACCACTCTTCCATTGATACCTTCCGCCAACAAAATCGCCACAAACCAGAACCACAACTAACGCTAATGATATACAAACTAGGCGTTCCCATGGAAAACAAACACAAAAACACCACTTCCCTATTTTTTCAACAACCAGCCAAATCTGCAATGCTACCCAAAAACAGGCGATCGCCCCACTTACCAGTAAGAAATTGACATCAACATTTAACTGGTGTTAGAAGGTCGACTATCTACTGCGTGAATTAGACCCAACTCACACCCATATCTAAATACGAATATGTGATAGAGGTACTAATCATGCAGCTCCGACACCCAACAAAAAACAACACCCAGCAGCACCACCACCACAACCACCCCCCGGACCACTCCCCCCTACTACTTCTGAGGCAGCGCAAAACAGGACAACAGACCTTCCTAAAATACCATATCCCCTCAACCGCACAATAGCTGAATATTCGGAGATGTGGCAACCAAATATGTATAAGGGAGGGAACTTGCACATCAATAATAGTTCACACAATCCCAAGCGGACCAGTGATGTGCTGTATACAACTCACTATACAAACAATAAACCTTTCCATGTGGACATATAGTATTTATACGTGTAGTGTACTGCACAGTGGATGCAACCATATTAACTCAGACACTGGGGAATATCTTGATCATGTCGTTGTGTTGTCCCCCCCCTTGAAGCGGAAGCGGAATGGGCTGGTCCAACGTACACAACTCCAGCATAAGAGTATAAATACATAGGCCACGCCCTGGGCGTGGTTCACTTGTGTGAAGACAAAAGAGTCTGCCGGAGCGATGGCCCTCACCCTGCCACCTGGCTGCCGCCATGACCACAGGCCTCCTCAACACAGGCCCCCTGTGAACCCAGCGCACAGCACCACAGACGTATGTCTGTATTAACTACTGCCTTCGATCTACACAGCGGACAGCAGGGTTCACAACTTGAATTCAGATTTGGATCTACACTACGGACAACATTTAATTCAGCCTTGATTTATTTAATGCAGAGACAATTGTACTTTATGTCCTCAGATTTTGTTAAAGGATGTGACAAAAAGCATTCCTCGATGTCTGTGCTGACTACTGCCTTCGATCTACGGTGCGGACAGAAGGGTTCACAACTTGAATTCAGATTTCGATCTACACAACGGACAACATTGACTTCAGCCTTGATTTATTTAATGCAGAGAAAATTGTACTCTATGTCCTCAGATTTTGTTAAAGGATGTGATGAAAAGCATTCCCCAATGTCTGTGCTGACTACTGCCTTCGATCTACACTGCGGACAGCAGGGCTCACAATTCAGGAGGAGTGGCGATTTTAGATGACGCAGTCCAGTAGGCAAGACACATTGTACCGGTGCGGCCCACCCGGACCATGCATCATCGTACAGTGCGCACACGCTGAGTGCCAGAGGTCCCACTAACTCAGTGTACCATAAGTCATCGCCATGTGGCCTTATTAAGGCAGAATTCAGCGGGCAAAAGACATTGCTACCAGTGCAGCATGCCTGGACTACGCATCATTGCAGGCTCCACACAAGCTTGTTGCTTCAGGTGCCACTAACTCAGTGCACCACTTATCACCGCTGGCTGCACACACTCTGAATTGCCAATACTGTGCAGCTCTATTCAACGCCACGTAGCCTTGGGCCCTTACTGACCGCTGCCTCCTGCCTACACTGAGGTCATCAGGGCTCACAATTAAATCGACTCTTCATTCATTAATTGCAGAGTGCAGTACGCAACTAAGTATAACGTCCCTCAAACGTACACAATATCCTTGTAGTATCCTTGCTTCAAGAACTTATTTTATAATATTTATAGCTTTAGTACAGTAACCAAATTAATCTTGCAAGTCCAAAGGAACACTGAATAGCAGTCTACACTGCAGACAGCACAGCTCACAATTTAAACTATAATGTCCCTAAAACCTACATGTTTCGACAATGTATTGCATACATGTTTCAGGTTTTGTTCGAATTGCGATTACAGATGATGCAGTCCAGTAGGCAACAGACAATGCTCTCAGTGCGATCCGCCCAGATCACATATCATAGCTGGCTCCGCAGACGCTGAATGCTTTTGATGCCCCCACCTCAGTGCACCACAAGTCATGGACCCTTTACGATGGATTCTAGTGTGTATTATTTCACATGTAATGCTCCTACCTTAGTGCAGCACAAGTCATAAACCCTTTATGATGGAATATCTGTGTATGATTTGATGATTACTATTGTACTTGTTACCAACACCAACGATTCCCGCAGGGCTGGCTTACACTCACCCCACATTCACGCAGCACAGACATCATTGGACATGTGACCCTGGTAATAAAAAGGAGTTGAGCGCACGTACCCGTACCCAGTTCAACTATCTATATGTGTCTGTGTGTTCATTATGTTTGCAAGATGCTGCCCCTGGGCCTTACCACTTACATTGTGCTATAAACAGTGTATGCAACGCAAACTCAAAAGTATTTCAGCGTTTTACATGAGCACTGTATTTACATTACACTATCAGGCACACAGAGATTTGGTGATTTGCCCACAATCACAGGATGTGGACGCGACTCAGAGTCTCGAACCCTGGTTTCCAGCACCAAGTTCAACAGTGTACCAGACTGACCACATAAGTACATATGTTGGCGCAGCCTAACTCCTACCACGAGCTTCGCTCTAATTAGCTGCCCTTCATTTGCCAAAAAATGCAACCTGAACTTTTCATGGCCCTGTATTGCTACAGCTACAACACTCCACTGAATGTGCAAAAAACATATCCACAGAAATGCGTCATGTCCACCATCACTATAGGGTCAGTGATTCCCCGTACCTTCCATCTTGGCCATGTTGTGGAACTTCACTCACAGAATGACACATTTGCATTTAAGACCCGGGTGACGGCAGCACTACACTTACAGGAAAGGACAACAATGCTACATGGCCCAGATTGTCATTGTAGTGATCTTCTGGTCACAGGTCTAGTTGTCAGAATGGCACAGACACTCTCTCATGGCTGATATACACCCACACCACACCCATCCAGCACAGGCGTCACAAGACGCGTGACCCTACCAATAAAAGAGACTGGGCGCACGTGCTCTACGCCATTTTAGAGTTGCTCCCATCGCATGCGCTGTGATGGCCCGTCCTGGTGGTCTGACACCTGATGTAGGCCCAAACCATCGAACAGGGGGGCTCACCACCACATGCGTGCCCTCTTTGGTCACTGAGTCAGTGGCACCGCAAGGACTGAGCAGGTGAGCAAGCTGCGATGATGATGGGTGCACAAGTATGTCCTTTGCCATAGCGATTTCAAGACTCAGCACCAAATGGGAGAGTTCTTGGTTGCAGAGCGGGACTGCATGATGTAGAGGGTGACCTGTCCGCAAAAAGTTGAGCAGTGGGGCCTGGGTATGCAGCGGAGGTAGTAGATGGGGTGCAGCAGCCTGTATGCAGCGATATAGGCATATGCAGTCCTATATACCCTGTCTTATTGCATTTTGATTTTTTATCCCAAAAGCAGGACAGTTTTTATAGTTGGCCAAATGTCCGTCGCTCCCACATCTGTAGCAAAGTAGATGAGTATTTTTTTTTTTATCCTGTGTACCCTTAAATTTACCATCTTATTTTGACAACCTTTCCTTTATCAATTGTTTTAGGGCTCGCCGGCGTTGCTGTGCGCAGTACAGCTTGTGGCTTCGTTGCAGTGCGCAGCACTGCTCAGGCAGCGAGAGGTCTTTTGTATGGGGTTTTCAAAGCTGATCACACACTCGTGCGTGTGATCAGCTTTCACCGTCAGGCATTGGCTTTTGCGGGTTTTAAGAAAAAAAGTCACGCGATTGGGCAAAGGCGGGCACATGTCCCGCCTTTGTAATGCCCATTCTCGACGGTGGCTAGCACGGGCAGCAGTGCAAGTTCGCCTTGCTGCCACTGCCGTGCTCCCTCCCCCCGCTTCTTTGTGGTGCGCGCGCACCACTGGTTTCCCACACTGCTCAGGATTGGCCTGACCCCTCACCCGTATCTAAGCATAGACATTGAAGTAAGGATCCCGACCCCCCTGATCTGAGGCAAACACAAGGAAAGCATTCAACAGCCCCAGTAACAGCATCCAGTAGGCGGCGGTACTATGGCTTATGCGTACCCTTTTAGGTCTTGCGCCTAGCGTCGCATTGCGCAGCAGTGTTCACGCAAGACATTTTGTAAGTGACAAAACGGGGATATGAAACTAACCTAGGAATCGCACAGGCTTGTGCGTGTGCGTTTCCTTCTGTGCTACCCCATTGGCCTTTGCGTGCATCATATTCTAAAAAACTGCACGCAATTGGCCAGAGGCGGGTGCATTGCTCCGCCCATGGCCTATTGGTGTCTATTCCGCCTTGGTGCACATAATAGACACCAATAGGACATGGGGTTTCAATTATCGTGCCCAGACATGTGCGTGATAATTGAAACCACATGTGTGGCTGCACACCACTTGTTTTCTATAACCGGATGGAAAACATTACTACTTGTTAGTAATTGTTCATAAATCGAAGCCCATCAAAATAGTTGGGACCGTGCAGATGGTTGTGTTTTTAATGGGTTGAGAGGGCGGTGTTATTATAGTCCAGATTAAGATAGTGGCAATTACCAGTCAAAATATCTTCCTTCGTGTTATTCCTGTTTAAGAATCTGTGTCATGCATAATGGATTCTGCAATATCACTTTAAGTTCAACTCTATCATAGAACAAGCATTTGCAATGCAACAGGTCTCGCATTATTAAACTTTGAGCTATTGGTGTTGCATTATTTAGCAATGCCAATAGCTCAAACTTTAATAATGCGAGACCTACTGCAATGCAAATGCTTGTTTTTAAGGAGGTAAGGTGTGTTGCGAGCATCGAACCATGCAGACAGGAGTGTGACATTCGTGTTACAGCTCGTGGCTGCCTCGCGTTGCGTTCAGAATGTTATGTTTTAAATATGAGAAGGTTGAGAAGTAGAAATTAACGGGTGTTCAGTCATTCTTGCTTTAAACTTGCTGCATACAAGACATGTTCTGAGGGTCAATTCACATCAAGAGAATTACCGTCTCTATCTTTTCATTCCTGCATACTGGACTTTCCTACAATTACTAATTCTCTACTATCGTTCAGATGTGGAGCTTCAGGGTGCACTATGTCCCGGCACGTGGTGGGGGACACACCGGTAACAGAAAGGTGAGCTGCGAAGATTCTCTTCACTGTCTCTCTCACTCTTTCTCTCTCTCTCTCTTCCTCTCTCCTTTGATGAACGAATGATGCATAATCTTATCTTGCTTTTTATCTAAAAGGTTGTGTTTCACAAATTGGCGCCCCCCCCTTACACCATCAGAGCTCAAAGTCTGTGGAACCTGCGATGATGCGTGGCCATCCTGACAATGCTTGAGAAGGTTGCTTTGGCACGTGGTGGACCCTCTTTCAAACACGCCGGTGAAACAAGGTGAGCAGAGAATTTCAATTGCCACATAGGTTCTGCAAAACTTGTGGTGGTAGACTTATATCCCTATTTAGGGAAACTAATGGCAGGTAACACAAAGAACAAACTCCATATCGAACACAGCGCATGTAAAGCAGTATCTCACGCCAACAGTTTGCGTATTTTTTATAATGCTATGGGTAGAAGGCATATTTGACATATATTAATGGTTTTTAAAGTAAAAATTCCTTCAACGCTGCTTTATGCCATTGAATCCATCCCTGTCAAAGATTGGAATTTTTGGGATGGGACCGAAGGTCAGATATTACACAAATTGTGTAATTTCAATACATTAGTTCAAACGGCTGCTATTAGGCTGTAATTTGGCTTAATAAGCTCCTATATTCAAGGTTTAGCTAGGGTTTTACGCTGGGGATACCAGTTGAAAAATAGCGAGCAAGACTCATTAAGAGGGATTATGTGTCAAGAAATTTTCGGTGTTCATGCAAGTAATTATTCCTTTTATCATGACTTTTTATTTGCACAAAAAATCTTCTCTGTACAAGAAGAGTTAGTGAATACTCTTCTTCCTACAGAATTTAAATCTTTCCTAAAAACCTCTAGCCTCTAGTGGTAAGATTAGTTTTAATAGAGACAACAAATTCTGTAATTCTAAAAAGAGACTAGAGTTAAACACAAGGACAAACACACAAAAACTTCCCAAAAATATGTATACTGGAATTTACAGCATGGAACCCGTTGACTTCTCACACTATGTCGCAGGAATCTACTACCTTTATATGATTTAACTGCACATTGGTCCCCAAATCTGAGAAATGGAAAAACCTGTAACCTTTGCAAACTGAGTGTTCAGACCCTGGATCAGGTCTTGTTTGCATGTCCAGCATTGACATCGAGACGCAGTCGTTGCCTGCGGCCAATGTTCTTACAAAATGGTGTTAAAAATGTAGCTTCAGCACGAGATTTCCTATTTTGTCCAAAAAATTAAGCATGTGTTTAAAACATTTTAATTATTTTAAGGAGTTCATGTGTATATTTTAATCCTGTTTTCTGCTGCTGTTTGCACAAGAGGGAGATGCTGTGTTAATTTTCCAACTTTTGTTCTGCTGCTAACTTAAAGACTCTGCTAAAGTGAGATGCTGGATTGCGTTTTTTTGCACATGCACTGCTGCTATTGAATTGCTTCTCGCGTAGGATAGGTTATGTTTTGTAAATTCCATTTGCTGCTAAAATGAAATACTCTTCTGAGGATGAATTCGGAATTTTATTTTGTATTTTGACTTGTTGACAGTTATTGCCCCTTGCACATTTTTGTATTTCTCAGGATATATCTTGCCACTTTATCCTGTCTACTGTTTGTGGAATGAGCTTTGCTATATTACATTTTTCTTGTATTAACTTGTATGTATTTTATGTGGACCTCATATGAGTTCCAAATCTTAATAAATATTTGAATTGAATTGAGCAGAGAAGCTTCTTTCTTCAGCAGTGAGAAGTCACCTCTGGGCGGTGAGAGTGGATAGTGTGCAGCAGTCTGAGTGCACAGGAGTGGGCAAACACCTCTACTCAGTGGGAGTGGATGCGGTACAGCAGTCTGGGTGCACAAGAACGGGCAGTCACCTCCGAGTAGTGTGAGTGGATGGGGTACAGCAGTCTGAGTTCACAGGAATGGGCACTCACCTCCGAGCAGTAGGAGTGGATAGGGGGCAGCAGTCTGTATGTGCAGGAACGGACAATTACCTGCGGGCAGTGGAAGTGGATAGGGTGCAGCAGTCTGGGTGCGCAGGAACGTGCACTCATCTCAGGGCACTTGGAGTGGATGGGGTGCAGCAGTCTGGGTGTGCAGTAATGGGAAGTCACTGCTGGGCAGTAGGAGTGGATGGGTTACAGCACCCTGGGAGGAAAAGAGTGCACTGGAATACAGCAGCCTGGGTGCATAGAGGCGTAAAAGAGAAATATGAGTGTGCAGTTGTATGTACTCTGCAATTACTAATTCTATACTATCTTTCAGATCACTAAACTTAAGGGTGCACTATGACCCAGCACGTGGTTGGACACACACCGGTGGCAGAAAGGTGAGCTGTGAAGATTCAGTGTCAACACTCCCTCTCCTGCTCCATCCCTTCCTTTCGCTCTCACACACGTTCTCTCTTTCTCTGTCTCTTCCTCTCTCTCGTTCTTTCTTTCTCTCTCTTCCTCTCTCTCACTCTTTCTCTCTCTCTCTTCCTCTCTCTCAAACTGTTTCTCTTTCTCTTTTCAAGTTGGGAACCCTGCTGTCCGCCGTGCAGATTAATAAATCAAGGCTGAATTCAATGCTGTCTGCAGTATAAATCCAAAGCAGAATTCAAGTTGTGAGCTCTGCTGCCTGTAGTGTTTGCTCACACAACAATGACAGCAGGTAAGCAGAGCAGCCTAGGTGCACAGTGTCTCCAATTGAACGTGGAGCGGCAAGAGAGGTGAGGTGCATCAGCGTCACTGCGCAGGTGCGAACAAACGATATTGCTGTGCATAATGATGTGATCTCTCACCTCATTCAGTCTCATTTTAAAGACCTGCTGGACCATATTGTAGACCTGAGCCAGCGGGCAGTGCTGCCCTACCGACACCTCTTCAGCACGGTGCTGCGAGAGGGGTGGGATGCATCAGCCAGAGTGCGCACATGCAAATAAGCAATATTGCCAAGTGTTATGATGTGATCTTTGACCTCATTCAGTCACATCTCTGTCCCATTTTAAATACCATATGTACCATAAGGTAGGTCTGACCCTACGGACAGCGCTGCCCTACAGACACCTGTTGAGTGCGATTCTGCGGGATGGGTGGGGTGCATCACTCTGAATGTGCACGTGCGAAAAAGCGATGTTGCCGTCCATAATCATGTGATCTCTGACCTCATTCAGTCACATCGGTCTAATTTTAAGGACCTGCTGGACGGTACTATAGACCTGAGCCAGCAGGCAGCGCTGCCCTACAGACACGTGGCGTTGGCTTTTAGGACACTGTAGTTAGCTCCTTACTGAGTGTACATGCACACAGGCTCCCGCCACTGCATTACACGCAAACATTAGGTTTCTAGCTTGCACTCTATTCCTTTGTATGTAAACCTTACCATAACATATTGTTATTTAACCTTATATATTCTCGTGCACTCCAACTCCTCTTTGAACCACGATTACCACTAACGGTTGATCGTACTTCAAAAATGAAGTATGCACTCAACTCCTATTTTCTATCAAGCTTAAAATAAACCTTCATTTACCTCCAGACGTTTCCACCATTAAATTATTTCTCCCTTTACAGATATTCATTGATTGGCTGAAAAGGGGCTGAGCAGGAACTCTCTCCCCCGATGATGCCCTGAGCATTCTAACACCTTTCATGGCAGTATCAAGACACCCTTTTCTCTTTTGGAGACCTGGTCTACCATACAAATGTATCCCGGACTCGTAGCTTGCACCAACACCTCGTGGGACACACCAGTGGTGGCAGGTGAGCAGTGAAGCCTCAGTGTGCAGGACCTACAATTGAGCACAGTGCCGGGGAAGGGACTGGGGTGCAGCACTCTGGGTGCACATGTGCATGCAAGCGATATTCCAGTAACTAATAATGTAGGACTATATTATCAAAGAACGGCGATGACATTATCACCACTTTAGCGACAGGAAACTGCTGCTAAAGCGACGATAAGGGGTTGATAATTTGCCCTTGTGAATTCCCATAGAATCCCAGGTTCACACCAAAACCTGAGCTTCTAAGGGAATTCACAACAGCATCTTATGATCCCCTTATCGCTGCTTTAGCAGCGGTTTCCTGCCGCTAAAACGGCAATATTGTTATCGCCCTTCCTTCATAATATGGCCCATAATCTCTGGATTCATGTATTTAATTTTAAGGACTTCTTAAACCTCACTCTTTCTCACAGATCCCTACATCCTAGACAAACGGGTGACGGAGGGTAAACACAGGGCTGAGTGCAATAGGCCGACGCTCTATCTCCTCCTGCCTCTCTTCTTTTAATTCTCCCTCCCCTTCTCCCTTCCACCCACTGCCCCTCCCTTCCATTTTCACTTCATGTCCTTTCATTCAAACTCGCTTTCTTTACCTCTTCCACATAGCACACATACTTATGTTTCATTTTTGTCTTGCAGGTTTCCTACGCTGTTTCCACTGGAGTCCAACCCACGTTTTTTTATTGTACTGTTCTGTTAAAATTATATTTCTATTTGTTTCTGTTTTAATAAAGGTTACTTTAAAAAAATAACTGAGTTTATAGGTCTTCTTTTTCTGACAACACTTGACTATTATTTATTGTGATAATCATCTGTTTATAGAAGATTTTAAGGTCAACACTATTTAACATTAGAGTGCACCTACAAAAAAATAATCCAACTAACTAGGCAAATGAATCCTGGGTAGTTGTACAACTGCAAAAGTGCTATGAGTGTATCCCTTTATAACACCATAAGTACTTCCTGTGTGATTACAGAACAAATAAGGCACTGCCTAGGACCACCAAGGCTTCAGGGACTGCCAAGGCCCACCCTGTATATTTAAATACAGACCCTGAGTATGACGATCCCCGGACTTAAGTTGGCCTCGAACTCCTCGAACAATTAGTAAACAATACCCGGGAAGGTGGCGCTCTCCTAGACTGCAAAACGTCTCTGTGCCCTTCCGCGTCCAATTCACATGTGACATTAAGGCAGTACTTAATTTGTAAAAGAATAAGTGCCGGGGCTCAAAGTTTTACTAAGGAGAAAATGGTGTTGATGACTGGAAGTGTAATACCCTGGCTGACTCTTTACCAGCTCTTCTAGCTTTTCAGAGGTGCTGGCTGTAAGGAAGCCGTCATATTTCCCCAGGGGCCTCTAGATGACAGAGGGGAAAGCAAACAGAGATGACGGAGCTCTGTGTACATTAGGAGCAAAAGGAGTACACAACTCTTTGAATTAACCTCAAGAGAGGGTGCGAGCAGCAGCCACTAGCATTACAAAACCCCATGTGCAATTTGCCTACTCTGTGCTCGTCAGCGGGCAATTCTTTATCGATACCAGTCAGACACTGCTGTTCCATGTTTTGTGAAACGCTCCACAGTGTGGGCTTCACTAAATACTTTGTGGCTATTTAAGTTGAAGACAGGATTTTCGACATTCCAAAACTTAGAGACTCCTAATATTACTGTAAAAAAAATTAGCACCTACCACTAATTTTTATTTTCCTTGGGGACCCCATCCCCAGGGGCCTATATACAATGTTGGGGACCGTGGGGGGAGTCCCAATGCCCCCACAGTCCCAGCGGGCTCCCCGCATCCTTCGGGAGCCGGCATTACTTTTCCACATGGCTCCCCATGTGGAAAAGCGATCTGGTTTGCATTTTGAAAGAGAGAGCAGGCTTCCCTGCTCTCTCTTTCAAAATCCAAACCAAGTTTGCTATGGCAGGGCGGGAGCCTCGGCTCCCACCCTGCCATACCAAACAGCAGTGTCCCGAAGGTGGGTACCAGGAGATACTGCAGGAGCTTCCCCTGGGGGTGGTGGTCCCCAGGGCCCTCGACGGCCTCACAACATACAAAGCTCCGGGGGTGGTAGCCCCCATGGCTTGAGGGGCCCTTGAGCCCTCCCACCTATTTTTTTGAAAGCCCCGGGGGGTAGCAGTCCTCTGGGAGATGGCCACCGGGGGGTCATTATTAAAGAAGCGCGGGCTTCATTTTTTTAAGGCTGGATCCGCGCACCCTGTGCGCATTTTGCCATTTAAAAAAAAATGAATAATAATTTGGGGGGTCCTGGGGATCCTTGAGGGACCCCCTAAGCAGGTCTAGAGGGTCAGGATGTTTCTACCCTGCCCCCTTTATATGTTTTGCACACTTGTTCCACTGATTTCTACCAAGGCACAAAATGGCTGCCAACACTTCCTGGTTTGGAGTGTTGCCAGCCAGTTCACAGCCAATTAACACGCAGCTCGTGATCGGGAGGGTGCGCGCAGGGTGCGCGGATCCACCGCGGCCATAGATATATCTATGATTTTACTTTTGATTTTCTCAGCAACTACTGAACGGATTTACACCAATTAACCAAAAGACACGAGTCTGAACAAAGAGCTACCTTTTTGCCAAATTTGGTGTAATTCCATTCAGCAGTTCAGGCTGTAGCTGCGAATAAAGGTTCCTATAGAAAATTGTATGGGGAAAACACCTTTTGGGACCCCCTTTTTTCTCTGCCCTCGCTTGACAAATCACTCCGAGACTTTCAGGATAGAAGCGGACCGGAGCGGGCTACCAGTTTTGAAAATTTCACGAAGATTCGTCAATCGGGTTCAAAGTTATTCCAAATAGAATGTTGTGCATTTCCTATGGATAATAGGTCCTAACTATAACTACCTACTGGCGACTGCCAGTAGGTAATATATATATACGTCTATATGTATATATATATATATATATATATATATATATATATATATATATATATATATATATTTTTGCACAAAAGTTGCCGGTAATCCTGGGCTCAAACTGCACAGCGGTCCCTTCCTCAAAACCGGCGTTTTTGAGAAAATATTCCACGTTTCCTGCCTGCCCTCCAGGGCACAGAAAAAGGTCGGGACACTCCGAGATATTGAAGGTGTTTATTTACCACAAAGGTTCAACAAAGCCGACGCGTTTCGCCGTTAGGCTTGCTCACGGTAATGTCAGCACATTTTTCACCCGTATACATACACCCAGTGATAGTAATGGAAATAGGACTATGCACATTTCAAAACATAAATGTATCCGCCATCTTGTAATGGTTTTGTATTACACACTCTCGCCCCAGTGGGCTGGTTCAACAGTATGCATGTATTAAAGATACTTGTTCTCGCCACAAACGTTATTAGTACACTAGCAGTTGGTTTATCACTACATGTATACAAATCCATAACGTTTCTATTAGTCCCGCCCAAGTGGGCAAACATTGCGAGAGTCTCGTAAGATGATCAGAATCTCTTTCATCAAATATTTCATCTTCTTCAGACTGCACAGTCCTATAAATACAAACAAAAATGGTGCTCACATAACATTGCAAAAGACTAAAAAACAATACTATTATACAAGAACAACAATCATTCATCATTAAAAACCTGAATAGGTGTGCAGCAATAAGTATATACAAGAAGTTCCAGACTGTATTCACTCTTCTTATCATCACAAATGGACTGCCAGTTCCTCACTGGAATTAAGCCCTATGGGCATCAGAGAATCGAAGTCTATGATATATCTAGACTCCAACACTCTGAGTTGGTGTTCTCTGTCCCCCCCACGGGTTTGCGGTCTAATGGCATCTAGTACCACAAAGGCCAAGAGTTTGTCATTTTGATTGTGGTAACTCTTGAAATGTCGTGCAACAGGATATAGTTCATTATTATTCCTGATAGCTCTTTTGTGCTCCAATACTCTAAGTTTGGCTTTTTTCTTTGTGCTACCAATGTACCATTTGTTACACGGGCACATAAGACAGTACACGCACATCTCAGTGTTACAATCAAATTCTCCTCTTATTTCAAAGGTTCTGTTACTGTTGGGGATCTTGAGTCTGGAACAGTTTCTGCTGTATGCGCACGCCTTGCATCGCATACAGCATGCAAAGCCCGTCATGGCTCTACTCTGTCCTCCAGTGTTTTTGGTTGAACTGCTCAATTCATCCCTCAGTGTCTTTCCTCTCCTGAATGTAATCTGGGGGGTATCATGTAAACATTTATCCAGTGTGGCATCTGTTTTCAGTATGTGCCAATTACTATTGAGAATCTTACGCACTTGGAAGGCCTGACTGGAGTATGTGGTAATGAATCTGATCTTATTTTCTTTGTCCTCATCTCTCACTCTAGGATTCAGTAGAGTAGTCCTCTCTAGTTCATTGACTTTACTTACTGCCCTTTTGATCACTTTATTAGAATAGCCTCTTTCTTTAAATCTCTCGCACATGATGTTCCTTTCTTCCTCAAACTCTTCCTTGGTACTGCAATTCCTTTTGGCCCGAATTAATTCACCATAGGGAATGCTCTGTATGAGACTGAATGGGTGCGAGCTCGAGGCACTCAGTAAGCTGTTCCCGGCAGTAGGTTTTCTATGCAGTGTGGTTTTCAGATGATCTCCCTGCACTTGTACTTCCACATCTAGGAATACTAGAGAGCTTCTACTTATCTGAGATGTCAATTGGATGTTTAAGTTGTTATCATTCAGCTCTTTGATGAATTCTACAGCACTACTTTGGTTACCGCGCCAGATCACAAAAATATCATCAATGAACCGGGTCCACATGACGACCTGGTCATTGAACTGTTTAAGGCGGTTGGACACTTGCTCCTCCCACCAACCCATGAATAGGTTGGCGTAACTAGGGGCAAAGCAAGTGCCCATCGCCGTCCCTTGTAACTGTACATACAGTTGGTCATCAAAGAAAAAATAGTTATTCGATAAACAGAATGAAATCATATCAATCAACATTTCTGTATGCATCAATAATGAGATGGATCTTGCTTTCAAGAAATGTCTCACTGCCTGTATCCCAGCCTCCTGTTTTATGGATGTGTACAGGCTGGTAACATCCAGAGTGATCATCAGAAAATCAGATTCCCAGTGTATTCCGTCTATCATATTCAAGAAGTGCATAGTGTCCCTAAGGTATGCTGGGAGGGCTATAACAAAGGGCCTGAGGAAAAAATCAATGTATTTTGAAGTCATTTCCAACTTAGATCCCATCGATGAAACGATGGGTCTGCCGGGAGGCTTCTTGGGATCCTTATGTAACTTAGGGAGTAGGTACAGTAAGGGTGTCTTGGCATGCCTGCATCTTAGACTACCTAATTCCTCCCAAGTTATCAATCCCTTGTCCTTCCAGTCCTCCAACATTATATCATACTTCTTATGTGCAGATTCCATATATATATATATATATATATATATATATATATATATATATATATATATATATATATATATATATATATATATATATATATATACATATATATATTGAACAATGTTCCTGTTCGCCAGTACAACACGGCGAGGGAAAACCAGGTGAAGACCTCAGAATCGCCTCCAACACTCACAGCAATCAGGACACGATAAGCAATTTTCAAGTGAAGAGCAGATGGAAAATTTATTCACAAAGAGAATAGGGACTTAATGTCAATCCATGACGCGTTTTGCTCCACGAAGGAGCTTGGTCACATGATGCACCCCAGAGTGCATTGCAATTTTATAGTAAACACAAAAGTAGGCAAAAAAATAAAAATAAACCTAAAGTGAAAAAATGAAATGAAAGACAGACTATCCAAAACACAGCTTACAAATAAACAACATAATTTTGAATGAGACTTGGACCATCAAGATGTCAAGCTTGGCCAAGTACTATACATTAAACCACATAAAATATATATATAGCAATAAAATTAAGACAAGTGTCAAAAAGATAAATATTGAGGAGAAAATTAGTGCATTTTTGACTAGCAGCATTTGTAAAAAAATATATAATCAATCAATCAATCAATCACAGACATTTATAGAGCGCACTACTTACCCGGAGGGTCTCAAGGCGCTTGGGGGGGGGGGGGGGGGGTGCTGCTACTGCTCGAATAGCCAGGTCTTGAGCTTCTTCCTGAAGGAGAGGTGGTCTTGGGTCAGGCGCAGGTCGGGAGGGAGGGAGTTCCAGGTCTTGGCGGCCAGGTAGGAGAAGGACCTTCCTCCTGTTGTCGTTCTTCGGATGCGGGGGACGGCGACGAGGGCGTGGCTGGCTGATCGGAGATGACGTTTGGGAGCGTAAAAGTTGATGCGGTTGTTGAGGTAGCTCGGGCCTTGATCGTGTAGGGCTTTGTGTGTGTGGGTGAGGAGGCGGAAGGTGATTCTTTTGTTGACGGGGAGCCAATGCAGGTCTCTCAGATGTCCGGAGATGTGGCTGTGTCGAGGGATGTCGAGGATGAGTCTGGCTGAGGCGTTCTGGATCCGCTGGAGTCTCTTCTGGAGCTTGGCGGTGGTTCCGGCGTAGAGGGCGTTGCCGTAGTCCAGTCGGCTGGTGACGAGGGCCTAGGTGACCGTCTTCCTGGTCTCGGTGGGGATCCACCGGAAGATCTTCCGTAGCATGCGCAGGATGTTGAAGCATGACGAGGAGACTGCGTTGACTTGTCTGGTCATGGTGAGGGAGGAGTCCAAGATGAAGCCCAGGTTGCGTGCGTGGTCTGTCGGTTTGGGTGCGGTGCCCAGGGTGGGGGGCCACCAGGAGTCGTCCCAGGCGGAGGGCGAGGAGCCCAGGATGAGGACCTCCGTCTTGTCTGAGTTCAGTTTCAGGCGGCTGGTCGTCATCCACTCGGCTACATCTTTCCTCCCTTCGTGAAGGTTGGCTCTGGCGGCGGCGGGGTCATTGTTCAGGGAGAGGATCAGCTGGGTGTTGTCAGCGTAGGAGATGATGTTGAGGTTGTGTTGGCGTGCGATGGCCGCGAGGGGGCTCATGTAGACGTTGAAGAGGGTGGGGCTCAGCGAGGATCCTTGAGGGACGCCGCAGATGACTTTGGTGGCCTCTGACTTGTACGGTGGTAGGTGGACTCTCTGTGTCCTTCCGTCGAGGAAGGAGATGATCCATTCCAGTGCCTTCTCCTGGATTCCGACGTAGCTGAGGCGCTGCACTAAGGTGCGGTGGCAGACAGTGTCGAATGAGAGGTCTAGGAGGATGAGGGCTGCTGTTTCTCCGTTGTCCATCAGGGCTTGGATGTCATCGGTGGCAGGGATGAGGGCGGTCTCGGTGCTGTGGTTGGCTCGGAAGCCAGACTGTGAGGGGTCGAGGGATCCATTCATCTTGAGGAAGGCAGCCAGCTGATTGTTGACGGTCTTCTCGATGACTTTGGCTGGGAACGGGAGGAGCGAGATGGGGCGGTAATTCTTGAGTTTGGTGGGGTCCGCTGTAGGTTTCTTTAGTAGGGCGCTGCGTACGGCGTGCTTCCAGCTCTCCGGGAAGGTGGCGGTGTCGAAGGAGGTGTTGATGATGTCCCGCAGGTGGGGTGCTATGACAGCGCCGGCCTTGTTGAAGACGTGGTGAGGGCAGGGGTCGGTCGGAGATCCGGAGTGGATGGAATTCATCATGCGGATGGTGTCTTCGGTGCTGATCGGGGTCCAGGCGAGGAGGGTGGTATTGGGGGGCGGTGGTTCGGTCGTGGCGTGCGTCGGTTGAGTGCTGAAGCTGTTGTGTATGTCCGCGATCTTGTTGTGGAAGTAGGAGGCGAGGGAATTGCAGAGGTCTTGCGAAGGGGTGGTGTTGTTGTTTCCGGCGTTGGGGTTGGAGAGCTCTTTCACGATGTTGAAGAGTTCCTTGCAATTGTGTGCGTTGTTGTCCAGCCGGTCCTTGAATGCAGTTTTCTTGGTGGCGCGGATCAGTTGGTGGTGCTTCCGGGTGGCAAGCTTGAGGGGGGTCATGTTGTCCGGTGTTGGTTCCCTTCTCCAGGCTTTCTCGAGGGCTCGGCAATTCTTCTTGGAGCTCTTGAGTTTGTCGGTGAACCATGGGGCCTTCTTGCTGCCGAGTCTGCTGGGCGGGGTCCTCAGTGGGGCGAGTTCGTCCGCGCAGTTGCTGATCCACTTCGTGAGGTCGTCGGCGGCCTGGCTGGGGTTCGCTGAGCTGGCGGGAGGGTGCTGGCTCAGGGAAGCGGCGAGCTGGTCGGCTGTGATCTTGTTCCAGCTTCTTCGAGCAACCTGTTGCTGGTGGTGGTGGATTGTTGTTTTTCTGAAGGTGAAGTGGACGCAGCTGTGGTCCATCCAGTGGAGTCCAGTGGCGTGGCTGAAGGCGATGTCTTTGCTGGCTGAGAGGACGGCGTCGAGTGTGTGTCCGGCGAGGTGGGTGGGGGTGGACACCAGCTGCTTGAGTCCGAGGTTGGCGAGGTTGTCGAGCAGGGTGATGGTGTTGCGGTCCTTGTTGTTCTCCAGGTGGAAGTTGAGGTCCCGCAGGAGGATGTAGTCGGCGGAGAGGAGGGCGTGCGGGCTGACGAAGTCGGCGATGTCCTCGCTGAATTGTGTGCGTTGTCTCGGGGGTCGGTAGATCAGGGTGCCTCTGAGGGTGGTGTTCGGGTCGGTGCGGATCTGGAAGTGCAGGTGTTCGGCGGTTGTCAGGGTGTCGTCGGTGTTGGTCGTGATGCGGATGGTGTCCCTGTAGATGATGGCGATGCCTCCTCCCGTCTGTTTGACGCAGTCTCTTCGGGTGATCTTGTATCCTTCTGGGATGGCGATGGCAATGTCGGGTGCTGAGTAGTCGTTCATCCAGGTTTCCGTGAGGAAGGCAGAGTCAGGAGCTGTGGTGTCGAGGAGGTTCCAGAGTTCGATGGCGTGTCTGTGGATGGAGCGGGTGTTGAGCAGGATGCACTTGAGGTGGTTGCTGCTGGTGTTCGGCTTGGCGGGTGCTGGTGCGGGGCAGGTCCGGATGCAGGTGAACTTGCAGGCGTGGCAGCTGAAGGGTCCGTGGGTGCGCCTCGGAGTGGCTCGGTAGCATCCAGGGATCCCGCTGGTGTTGAGTGCGATGAGTTCGGTGGCGTCGTAGGACAGTCGGGTCGTCTTCCGTCGGTGGGGGCCAGGGGTTCTGGCACTGGGCGCGGTCCAGGCACGGACGGGCGCAGACGGGCTTACCTTTGGCGCGCCTTCGGCGCACAATCGGCGCGTCCGCTGTGCGTGACCGCTGCGCGTTATCCACTCTGCCATAAGTGGAGAGTGGGGGGGGTGGAGCGAGGGCGGGGCAGCTGGGAGGCGGGAGCGGGGAGGGCACAGAAAGGAAGAGGGCGTGGCCGCGAGAACGGTGGCGGGAAGCGGGGAGCAGGGCGGGGAGGGCACAGGGGGAACGAGCACCAGAGAAACGTGCAGAAAACCGCAGTCACAGGTCACAAATCTGTAAACTGAACTTAAACAGTAGCGCAGGAAGACAAACCGGGCAGCAGGGTGCTACCTGATCCGGCGGAGCCGAGTTGGAGGTAGAGAGCGCTCACGGAGTGCGAGCATTGCCTGGCAACAGAGCACGCCGCAGGGGGAGGGGGGTCAGCTGGGCGGAGCTGGGCGGAGGTCTGAGCGAGGCTGAGCAGCGAAGGGAGAGGGCACCGGCACGGCTAGTGGCCGTGCGGCGCTGGAGTGTCCTGCGAGCAGGTCACGCAGGTCAGCGCCACGCGGTCACCCTATATGCACCTGTGGGAGGGCGGGGCAGCTGGGAGGCGGGAGCGGGGAGGGCACAGAAAGGAAGAGGGCGTGGCCGCGAGAACGGCGGCGGGAAGCGGGGAGCGGGGCGGGGAGGGCACAGGGGGAACGAGCACCAGAGAAACGTGCAGAAAACCGCAGTCACAGGTCACAAATCTGTAAACTGAACTTAAACAGTAGCGCAGGAAGACAAACCGGGCAGCAGGGTGCTACCTGATCCGGCGGAGCCGAGTTGGAGGTAGAGAGCGCTCACGGAGTGCGAGCGTTGCCTGGCAACAGAGCACGCCGCAGGGGGAGGCGGGTCAGCTGGGCGGAGCTGGGCGGAGGTCTGAGCGAGGCTGAGCAGCGAAGGGAGAGGGCACCGGCACGGCTGGTGGCCGTGCAGCTGGTGGCCGTGCGGCGCTGGAGTGTCCTGCGGGGTAATGACGACAAGTGTCCTATAATAGCTGCACATTTCATAATTAAATAACCATTCTTAAATAGTTCCTAATTCATTCTCCAAATTTCAATTGCTAAACAATCGAGCACATGTGGTCAGTAAAATTTCTCGGCCATAAACAACCAAGTCTACATAAAATGATCTCCTAAAGGCGGCGTAGGTGTTGTCCGAAAAAAGTGCATGAGTGCTGTATACGTAGAAGATTCTTATGGTTCTAACATGGTAGAAATATACAAAAGATTAAATACGTGTCTGCAGCTTGAGAATATATAAGTTGGGGAATTAATTCCTCTTCAATCCTGCAGTCCCCTGGGCGTGTTTGCACACGTATCACCATAGGCCCCTCCCTCTACCTTCAACACTGTGCAAACGCACCCTGTGGCGTGTTTTAAGTTGGGGGATTAAGTCCCCTTGAATCCTGTGGTCCCCTAGCGGCCAACTAGCCCACCAGGTACCTCCACCTATGTGCCAGGTAGCTGCATTGCAGAGAGATGTTCAGAAGCCACGCCCCTTTTTACAACACTCTGCAACGCAGCTCTGTGGCGCTTAGTGGAGGTACCTGGTGGGATAGTTGACCTCCAGGGGACCTCTGGATTGAAGAGGAATTAATCCCCCAACTTAAAACACACCACAGGACGTGTTTGCACACATATCACCTCAGGCCCCACCCCCTACCTTTCCTTACTGTGCAAACGCACCATGTGGCGCATTTTAAGTTGAGGGATTAAGTCCCCTTGAATCCTGAGGTCCCCTGGCGGCCAGCTAGCCCACCAGGTACCTCCAGTAAGCGCCACGAGCTGCGTTGCAGAGAGGTGTAAAAAGGGGCGTGGCCTCAGAACACCTCTCTGTAACGCAGCCCCCTAGCGCATACTATAGGTTCCTGGTGGGCTAGTTGGCCTTCGGCAAACGCGGCTATCTTGGGCTCCAGCAGGGGGGCCACGCAGCCCTCCTCCCACACTTTGAAGAAGCCCCAGGGGTGGCAGTCCCTGGGGCTGAAGGGGTCTCAGAGCCCCCCTCACTTAATGTTTTGAAGCCCCGGGGGTGGCGGTCCCTGGGGGGGCCAGAGAGCCCCCTCACCCATTTTAAACAAGCCCCAGGGGGTGGCGGTCGCTGGGGCTGCCGGGGGCCCTGTGAGCTCCCCTACATATATTAAGTTAGAGCCCTGGGGGTGGCAGTCCCCGGGGTAGTGTGGGGGATTGGGACCCCCCCACACTATTTTTTGAAAATGCCCCCGGGATTTGGCCCCCCAGGGGCTAAGAACCTTTAAAGCACGGGAGCCTGCGCTTCGTTTTTTTTTTCAGCAGCGGGATGCGCTGATCCCACGCACATCCCCTGATTTTTTTATATCCTTGTGGGACCCCCTGAGCAGGCCTAGAGGGTCAGGGTGTGTCTACCCTGCCCCCATTTCCCGTTTTGCTGCATTTTTGGGGGGGTTTCTTGTACCTCAGTTCTACCTAGGCACAAGATGGCTGCCAACACTTCCTGATTTGGAGTATTGACAGCCAATTAAAATACAGCTCGTGCACAGCAGGGTGCGCTTAGGCTGCACTTAGGGTACCCGGATAGGTACGCGGATCCACCGCGCCCATAGATATATAAATACTGTTAACTGTCATTTTCTCAGGAACTACTGAATGGATTTACACCAAATAAGCAAAAGGCACAAATCTGAACCAAGGTCTACCTCTTTGCCAAATTTGGTTTAATTCCGTTCAGCAGTACAGGCTGTAGCTGCGGCTAAAGGTCCTATGGGAAATTGCATGTGGAAAACGGGTTTTGGACCCCCCCTTTTTTCTCGGCCCCACTTGATGATTCATCATGAAACTTTCAGTTTAGGAGCGGACCAGAGCTGGCCAATAGTTTTGAAAATTTCGTGAAGATTCCAAACGGGGGATTCAGTTGAAGAACACCTTTATTGAAATTCTCGGCATGATGCATTTCGGCCTGTCATGGCCTTCCTCGGATGCCTAAATGTCAGGAGGCATTTCGATTGTCACTGAATATGTAGTCCAACACTTCCTATTTGGTGGAAGCCCGCTCCGCCCCCTCAATTGTGGTATTGGCTCACCAACCCGTAGTTCATTGGAACCACAGGTCCCAGAGTTCTTCACTTCCTCCAGGTAAGTGCTGCCAGGGGGATTTTCAGTTCCATGTGGAAACGTGGTAGGTCGGACTTGCTGTGGTGATAGAAAACTGCCAATGTCCTGTTAAATGTATTCCCAGGTGCCTCTTCTGGTCCCCACACACCTTATCAACCTCACCGACGACCTGGAGGTAAATATGGCGGAGGTAGGAGTGCAATGCATCCCACCCTACGTGTCGCCGCCTTGCTATTGTCCTGGTGCGAGGGGTGGTGGGCCACGGACGTTCCGATACCTCGAAGTTACAACAGTTCTGCAGCAGCAGCTGCCAGCCTTGTCCGCAGCCAGCTTATGAAGTGGGGGCCTCTGTATCACGGTGCCGGCTGCCGTGAAAAATATCCAAAACGACTCACTCCCAAAGAAACGAGCAGAGGCCAAACGGGGGATTCAGTTGAAGAACACCTTTATTGAAATTCTCGGCATGATGCATTTCGGCCTGTCATGGCCTTCCTCGGATGCCTAAATGTATATATCCAGTTTCCACTCTCTGCGCAGTGATCGCCACGCTAAAAGAAGACGAGAGAGACGGACTCTTGATTACTGCAGCAGCCACTGGTAATTTTATTTTTTCATATTTTTATAGTGCTATACTGTATCAACAACCAAACGCGTTTCGGCGATCCCGGTCGCCTTGCTCGCTGGTAACGCTGTGCTCACACCCCCCCTGGTTTTGAATTGCATTACAACCAATTGCTGGCCATTACCATTGCATGAACATAGTAAACAGACTTTACGTATACATATGTATAAAGTGGAAATGCATTTTTATACAAAGACAAACTCTATTTCCGAGAATTGTCTAAAAACCACTATACAATACATTTCGGTTTCTAACTAAAACACGTCATTAAAATATGTACATTCTTTTTTTTTAAACGGATCAAATACATACATTTCTATGTTTTAAAAAAACAAAACCGATTGACTCTCTGTGCAAATACGCTTTACATGATGTGAACAAATGCGACGGTTTACGATTAAACATGCCACATTTGTTTATTACATCCCTATATTTATTTGGATGGCCAGCAAAATTTATGTGCAAAAACAAAACATCTAGTGCATATTTAAAGTGCTTAACGTCCTTGTGTGACTCCCGGCCGGGAGTAAAAGTGATTCTCTAAATAGTTTGTTCATAAAACTAGGTAGGGTCATGGTTAATCGGGCAGATTTTTTTATCAGTAGATCTGTTTTTTGTTATCGGTACAAATACCTTATGTAGACTCTACTTACAATCTACAATTCCAGCAATAGACATTTTCAACATACAGTGATCATCAGCAATATACATCACACAGTGACTATTTCAAAAACAATGATATTACGTTCCATAGGTTATCCACATTTTAGATCTATAGGGCTTATTTGGTCAAGATCCCTTGCTCAACGACCTTCATACATGTACATATGTATACATAAAACCCAATAAATAGACTTAAAACCACCTAGTATATAAAAGGTATTTGAATATATTAAATAGATTGAATAAATCAATTAGGTTAAAAAATGTCCTGATAACTAAAATGATTATTAAATTTGCTCCATGGTTGCACCCTTCGCTCAATGGATTAATCTCTGAGGTATTAAAGATTCTTCTCTAGTAGTGTAATAGTGGTTATGCCCTATCATAGAAAGTGGTGCAGGTCTTCACAAATGTTGAGACCATGGGGGCTTTTGGTTTCTAGCTCCACTATATATCTACTTTCTAGGCAGCGGAGTCGTTTCTCTCTATCACCTCTTCTTTTGCTCGCAAAATACTGCAAAACATTGATGTTATTACCGTGTTCTTGTTTCACATGTCTTGCCACTGGGTATGTCGGGTCAGAATTGACCATGGCTCTCAAGTGTTGCAATATTCTGGCCTCTGCCGGTAGCTTCGTGCTGCCTACATATGCCAACCTGCATGCGCATTTCAACACATACACGAAAAAATTCAGTCTTGCACGTGTAGTGCCCCTTGATGTTAATAGGGATATCCGAAAATGCACTAGTGTAGGATGCGGTATTAATGCCAAATTTGCAGGCACGGCATGAGCTGCATTTAAAGAAGCCTTTCCTGGCGGGTAGCCAGTCACTATGTGTTTCTGGGCTGGTTTTTACAAGGTCTGAACTCATAGAGTGAGCTTTTCCGAATGTAAAATTGGGTTTGCGGTGGTATAGTTCATTGAGTACTGTGTCTGTCATGACTATGGGCCATTCCTTGCTGACAATATTTTTAATTGCCTGGGACTGTCTACTGAAGGTGGTTATAAACCTGCAGGTTCTGGTCGTGTTACTTTCTTGATTTTCCTCACCTTGGTTAGGTCCCTCTCTCTGACTACTCGTGATTGGCTTAACTTTCTTTTGCAGAAGAGTTGCTCTGTCTATTTGATTAGCTTTGCGTAAGGCCATTTCCAATTTTTTCTCTGCATAGCCTCGCTCTAGCAGTCTTTCCTTGGCTTTGGCATGAGCTTCTATACAGGCTGTCTCAGTACTGCAAGCCCTCCTGATTCTTAAGAATTCACCATACGGTAGACATGATATGGTGTGGTGAGGGTGGAAGCTACTGGCATGGAGCAACAAATTACCTGCCGTCGGTTTTTGGAACAGGCTTGTTTCTATATTGCCAGCCTTTATAGTTACCAGAATATCTATGAAGCTAATGGAGGTGGCATTAATCTGGTGTGTGAACTTCAAATTGAAGTTCTTTGCATTGATGGTCTCTACAAATTTTTCTGCTTCTCCCTCTGTTCCTTTCCAGATGATGAAAATATCATCAATGAACCTCCATAGTTCCACAATATGATTTTCACATAAGGCTCCATGCTCCCCCCTGAGGACATGCTCCTCCCACCAGCCCACATGTAAACATACGTAGCTGGGGGAGAAGCATGCCCTCATCGCCACACCTTGTAACTGCCTGTAAATCCTGCCATCAAACAAAAACAGGTTATTGTATAAACACCAATGAATCATTTTCAGTAGCATTTTGTTATGTTTATAGCATTCCAAATTACGCTGTTTAAGGAAATGCTCCACTGCATTTCGGCCATTGGTGTGTTTTATACACGTATACAGGGATGTAATGTCTAAAGTTACAAGTAAATAGTCATCTTCCCAATGAATTTCATTAAGTTTTGCCAAAAAGTCACGTGTCTTGAATATAGGAGGGTAACTTTGTCACGAATTCCTGCAGGTAATAGTCCACGTATTTAGACGTGTTCTCAAAGGAACTATTGATTGCAGAGATTATGGGGCATCCCTGTAATGGGTTGATCCCTTTATGTACTTTAGGGATGAGGGAAAACGTTGGCAGTGTGGGGTGAGCATTCAGGAGGAATTTGTTTTCATCTTTGGTGATAAGTCCCTCTCTTGCCCATTTATTCAATTTTTTTTTATATTCTTCATTTGTTTTGTACACAGTAACACCATTTAATACCTCATAACAGTCAGCCTCATTCAGGTGTCTCAAAGCCTCTTCTCTGTATTTCTTCTTGTCCCAGAGGACGATGTTCCCTCCTTTGTTAGCTCTGTTGATAACCACAGTGTTATTGTTTTAAAGTTTCGTCATTAGTTGAAAATATTGTTTGTCTCTGTCTTTAGCTTTAAATTTAGATCTGCATGTTTTCCTATGTAATGCCTTAAGTTCCTCTGTTACTCGCTCGTGGAAGACGTCGACTGCGTCCCTTAACATCACTAGGACAAAAGTGGAGGGTGCTTTAAATGGACTCGGTCCTCCTCCTTTAATTATTACATTTTCATGGTCGAGTACTTCTTGAGTATTTGCAGCCACTTCCTCAGTTTCATTGTGTCTAAGATTATGAAGAGTTTTAAGTAAGGGGATTTCTCTTACTGTGAGACTACCTTCCCTTCTTGTTGTTTGTGCAGTACCTGACGTTTCCGTTATTGCTGAGTTTCAGTTTTCTAATGAACTTACAGACATCCACCCTGGTTTGGATAAAATTGAAATTGCTCTCAGGGCACAAGCTAAGGCCCAGTGAAAGCAGTTGTTTTTCGGCCTCATTTAACTCAAAGTTGGTTAGGTTTACTATGGTATGGTCATTTCTATTGTTCACTATTTGTTTTTTCCAGTTGCGCTTCTTCTGTTGCCAGTTTCCTCGTCCTCTTGCCACATTTCCTCCGTTCGCGGCGCCTCCGATTCCTTTCTGTATTTGTGGTTTTATTTGATATCGCGGTTTCCGGGACTGGATCCTTTGTTCCCGGATATACTCCAGTTCCTCCGTGTAAGATAAAGGGCCAAGGGCCTCTGGTTGTCCTGTACTTCCTCTATCAGAGTCATTGTTGCTTGATATGAAACTTCCCTCTGAACCGGTGCTCTCGCTGTGTGTTGCTGAAGTGGATGGTTGGACTCCTTTTTCACCTCCTTCATGTGTAGGGAGAACTGCTTTATTCATCTTTAGTTTTTTAACCTGGTCATATTTGCGCGCAATATATATATATACCTATATATCTATTACTATATCTATATCTATATATGTGTATATATATATATTCTTGCTCCTTTGATGCACCAGCCTGGCGCACGCCAGGCTGGTGCATCATGAACGGTGCCTGTCACAGCGGGGGTGCTCCCGCCTTCATATCTAGCTCCAAACTGCAAGTGGGTAATCGTACCTTTTTCCAAAAAAGACAGCACTCACGGGGGAGAGTTCCAAATTATATCTATTCAAGGGAATTCTGGGCGTACAAAAGACGCGTTTCGGCAGTTTGCCTTTGTCGATGTTTAGCATGAAAAGCTGGCATCGCCATTTGCCTTTAATTCATCATTCGGGCTAAGAAAGCGCAACAAAAACAGACAAAGGATTAACCAGGCAAATCCCAAAAATCGGAGTGCCAAAATTCCGCCATCTTAAAATATCAGAAAGCGGAAAGTTCACTGTAACCAATGCATATATAATGTACAATATCCCAGTAACACGATTGTTATCTAGAATAAAACTTCATCATTTAAATACAAAATTGGCATGACCCACAAATAAGCCTTGGATGGGCAATCCAATCTATTGCACTTTAAATAATAACAACTAAAGTGCGCTTCTTCATCATTCAATGATAATTTAACGACATGAGGCCGCCCCTCAAATATTGCGATATTTAACGTAACTGAGCATATCGTTAGATAAAAATTGTGGATTGATTCCATATTGGTCAAATTCATAAGAGGATAGGAAATCAATTCATATTACAAATATTCAATCATGAATCCACTATATACACTGGAAGCAAGGTAACATGAAATACATGAAATACATATCATCAGTCCCCCAAATGCACAGCCAGTTCCTCACTACTGTTCAAACCATATGGAGTTGTACTCTGTAGATCAATGATATAACGTGACTCAAGATGTCCAAGTCTTTGAATTCTGTCCCCCCCATTAGGTTAAAGGGTATAAGGTTTTTTAAATGCTAATTTCTAACTATAACGTCCCTGAAACCTGTGTTTTTTTCATTGAATTTCTTAGGTTTTTTAAATGCTAATTTCTAACTATAAGGTCCCTGACACCTGTGGGTTTTTTCTGTGAATTTCTAAGGTTTTTTAAATGCTAATTTCTAACTATAAAATCCCTGAAACTGTGTTTTTTCAGTGAATTTCTAAGCTTTTTTAAATGCTAATTTCTAACTATAGCGTCCCTGAAACCTGTGTTTTTTCAGTGATTTATAAGGTTTATTAAATGCTAATTCCTAACTATAACATTCTTTGAAACTTATGTTTTTCCCTGTAAATTTCAAAGGATTTTTAAATGCTAATTTCTAACTATGCCTACATAGGTAGGCCATGTGCAGAAAGAAAAGGAAAGGCACAGAAAGAAGCAAGAGAAATGTTGAATGAGGCAACAGAAGTCCAGAAAGACAAAAGGTGCAAAAAGAAGCAAGAGATAAACAAAAAGAACCAGCAGACTTGCAGAAAGAGGCTTTGTTGCAAAGTCATCCTGTGCACCCAACTTTTTGCTGACTGGTACTCTGACTAACCAGGCCCTGAGCCAGTGATATGCTAAAAGACACTTAGAATACAGTGGAAACATCTACATATACCTGGGTACACTATGGGTTGGGGTACCTCTGTGATTACCATGACATCCCCTGTAAGCCCCTAGTACATAATAGGGCAGGGGGATTAAAACTATCTCTAGGTCAGAGATGGAGAGAGAGGCAAGAGAAAAACAGAAAAAAGCAACAGAGGTGCCGAAAGAGGCAAGAGAGGTGCAGAAATAAGCAAGTGGAGCTTTAGTTTATCGCCCCCCGGGATCCAGTACGGGCTTCTCCCTTGCACTACTGGAACTCCTAGCCCCACATTTTAAAGCAAAGGAAAACTTTATCCTTTTCGGCGATTTTAATATTCATGCTGAGATCTCTGAACACCCAGACACTATTTCTCTGATTTCTGATCTATCTTCCCTTGGTCTAGATCTACAGAATCATGGACCCACCCATATAAGAGGTCATCTACTAGACTTACTATTTACCAACTTTCCCAAAGTACGATGTCTACCTACAGTTCCAATAAATTGGTCTGACCACTCTATTGTGGAATTCTCTCTATTCGAGGGAGATAAGCTCTCTCCAAAGAACACCCTTCCTCCTGTATGGCGCCGACAGTGGCATAAAGTGACTGTAGAGGATTGCAAAAGGCATGGAAGCAGCCCATCCCTATAGAGAAGGACAGTGTGGAGATCGCACTGACCAAATTTAACAACTCTCTTACAGAAGCAATTGATAAAATAGCCCCCATAAAGCTACATAAACTATATCCTGTTACCAAACAGGAAACATGGTACACTGATGAACTTAGAATAGAGAAACAAAAATGTAGGAAGATAGAAAAGAAATGGAGGAAAATGCGAACCGAAGATAATAAGAAAGCACATCATGAGGCCCAGACCAAATATTATAAAAGCATCAAACTTGCACGGAGGAATAGCCTTTCTCAACAAATTGCTGAAGCGGGCAACCGCTCTAAGGAATTATTCAAGATTATTCAAGAATTTGTAAAACCCATAGCATGTGAAAGCCCTAATGATTTTTCCCAAAAACTTTGTGATGAAATCTCCCTATTTTTCGAAAACAAAATCAACCTGATCTACGAAAAAATCATAAAGGCCTCCAATCAAAAGAGTAACAACCTTCTCCCCCCCTCTACTCTGCCCACACGGACAACCACTAAACTTATGGCATTTCCAGTAGTCAATGACTCAGAAATCCCCTCTCTTATGAGCCATATAAAATCAGGATCTCCAGATGACCTTCTGTCAGCCAAAACAACAGCCTCCCTGCAAACTCTGCTTGGACTCATATCGAAGCACTAATTAACCACTCTCTCAGGGAAGGGTCCATACCCTTAGGGTGGAAAAAAGCGGTGGTGAACCCCATCCGAAAGAACGCGGCACTTCCATGGACAGACCTTTCGAACCTCCGACCCATCTCCCTCCTGCCCTACCGCAGCAAAATGACCAAGAGATATGTGAACACTCATCTGTCCAAGTACATCGAGGCAGTGGAGGGCCTAGATTCTTCTCAATCTCGATTTAGGCCCAATCACAGCACAGAATCTGCCCTCCTATCGGTGACCGATAACATCAGGATGTCACTGGATGATGGAGGCTCCATGATTCTGGTGCTGTTAGATTTATCCGCTGCCTTCGACACAGTGTCTCATGAGATACTCCTCGGTCGTTTGAGGGAGATGGGCATAGAAGGTGTGGCTCTGTCCTGGTTGGAAAGCTTTCGCTCGGATCGACAACAAGGGGTCAGACTGGGCTCCCATCACTCCATCTCAAGGGAGCTCACCAAGGGAGTACCACAGGGCTCTTGCCTAAGCCCCACACTTTTCAACGTGTATGTGGCCCCCTTGGCAGACATTGCAAGAACTTATGGGTTCACCCCCGTGTCGTATGCTGACGACACTCAGCTTTTGTTCCCCTTTAAAAACCTAACGTCCGCAATACTAAAATCTTTTGTGGACGGAATGAGGGCAATATCAGATTGGATGGCCACTAACTGCCTCCAATGTAACGTAAGCAAGACTGAGGTCATGCTGTTCTGAGAGGCCACACTCTTGTGGTCCCCCGAGTGGTTGCCCCCGGATTTGGGACCAACACCGAGTCCCAAACAGACCGTAAAAAACCTTGGTGTGCGGCTAGATAAAACACTTCTGCTCAAAGAGCACACGAATCTAGTAGCAGGATCTTGCTTCCGGGTCATTGGTATGCTACGACGTATTTTTCAGTTTCTATCAGACTCCCACAGGAAAACTCTCGTCCAGGCCCTGGTAGTTAGCAGACTGGACTACTGCAATGGCTTGTTAATCTCGGCCAATGAGGAACAACTACAGAGACTGCAGGTGGTCCAGAACACCGCAGCGAGACTAGTTCTCAACGCCCAGCCAAGGTCTGCTTCACTCCCCCTCTTGCTCAAACTTCACTGGTTACCAATCAGGCAGCGAGTAAAATTCAAAATATGTTGTACAATTCACAAATGTCTTTTTGGTAATGGACCCAAATACTTAAAAGAAAAATTCACTCCCTATCACCCCACTCGCACTCTGTGCTCTAGCAGTCAGCAACTACTTCAGGTCCCAAGGATAAAAAAAGCCAGGCAGGGAGGGCGAGCCCTGTCCTATAAAGGCCCCATTCTGTGGAATTAATTGCCCCCAACCCTTAAAAACACCACCAATTTTCAATCCTTCAAGAAAATCCTAAAAACCTTTCTATTTGTCGCCTGTTAAGTAATCCACCCATTTCCATTTACAGTTCAGAGTCAGGTTTTAGCTCCTTCTTTAAAGCGGAAGCGCAGAGATACTCCTTCGGGGGTCGAATTCCTGCGCTATATAAGAATATAAATAAATAAATAAAGTGCAGAAAGAGGCATCAGAGGTGCAGAAAGATGCAAGAGAGGTACAGAAACCAGCAAGAGAAGTGCAGAAAGAGGCAAGAGAATTACTGAAAGAAGCAACAGAGGTGCAGAAAGAAGCACGAGCAGTGCAGAAAGAACCAACAGAGGTGCGAAAAGCGGAAAGAGGGGTACAGAAAGAGATAGGAGAGGTGCACAAAGAAGCAAGAGAGTTACAGAAAGAGTCAATAGGGGTGCAGAAAGAAGGAAGATAAGTATAGAAAGAGGCAAGTGAAGTGCAGAAAGAAGCAGGAGCAGTGTAGAAAGAACCAACAGAGGTGCAAAGAGAGGCAAGAGGGATGCAGAAAGACGTAGGAGAGGAGCACACAGAGGCAAGAGAGGTACAGAAAGAGGTAGGAGGAGCTGCAGAAAGAAGGAAGAGAAGTGCTGAAAGAGGCAAGAGAATTGCTGAAAGAAGCAACGGAAGTGTAGGAAGAAGAAAGAGAAGTGCAGAAAGAGGCAAGTGAGGTACAGAAAGAAGCTAAAGCAGTGTAGAAAGAACCAACAGAGGTATAGAAAGAGGCAAGGGGGTGCAGAAAAAGGTAGGAGAGGGTACAAAGTGGCAAGAGAGGTATAGAAAGAGGCAGTAGGGGTGCAGCAAGAAGAAAGAGAAGTACAGAAAAAAGCAACAGAGGTGTGGAAAGAAGCAAGAGAAGTACAGAAAGGGGCAAGTGAGGTACAAAAGGAGACAAGAAAGGTGCAGAAAATGGCAAACGAAAAGCAGAAAGAGGCTAGATGGATGCACAAAAGGGGAGAAGGGTACAGAAAGTAGCAAGAGAGGTACAGAAGGAGGCAAGAGAAGTGCAGAAAGAAGCCAAAAGAGGTACAGAAAAGGGGAAGATGAGTGCAGAAAGAGACAACAGGGGTGCAGAAAGAGACAACAGGGTTGCAGAAAAAGCAAGAGAGACACAGAAAGAGGCAATAGAAGTGCAGAAAGGAGCAACAGAGGTACAGAATGAGGCAAGAGGGGTGCAGAAAGAGGAGAGAGAGAAGTGCAGAAAAAAGCAAAAGATATGCACAAAGAGGCAAGATGGGTACAGAATAAGACAGGAAATATGCAGAAAGAGGTAATAGATGTGCAGAAAAAGGAAGAAGGGTGCAGAAAGAAGCAATAGAAGTGCAGAAAGAGGCAAGTGAGGTACGGAAGGAGGCAAGAGAACTGCAGAAAGAGGAAAGAGAGTTGCAAAAACAGTCAAAAGAGGTGTAGAAAAAGGGAGCAGGTGTGCAGACAGAGGCCCGAGAGGTACAGAAAGAGGGGAAAAGGGTACAGAAAGAGGCAAGAAGAATTCCGAAATGTGCAACAGAGGTGCAAAATGAAGCAAGAGTAGTGCAGAAAGAACCACTAGAGGTACAGAAAGAGGCATGAGGGGTACAGAAAGAGGCAATATAAGTACAGAAAGAAGCAAAATAGATGCAAAAGAGGCAAGAGAACTGCAGAAAAGGGCAAGAGAGGTGCAGAAATAGTCAGGAGGGATGCACAAAGAGGCAAAAGGGGTACAGCAAGAAGGGTGTAGAAAGAAGCAAGAAAAGTACAGAAAGAAGCAACAGCGGTACTTAAAGAGGTAATAGGGATACAGAAAGAGGCACAAGAAGTGCAGAAAGAATCAACAGAGGTGCCGGAAGAGAGGTGCACAAACAGGCAAGAAAAGTACAGAAAGAGGGAACAGGGGTGCAGAAAGAGGTAAGAGGGATACAAAAATGTACACAAGAGGTACAGAAAGAAGCAAGAGCAGTGCAGAAAGAAGCAAGAGAAGTGCATAAAGAAGCAAGAGAGGTGGAGATATGGGGAAGAGGGGTGCAGAAAGAGGCATGAGGCAGGCAGAAATCTGCAAAAGAGGGGCAGAAAGAAGCAAGAGTAGGTCAGAAAGAATCAACAGAGGTACAAAAAGAGGTAACAGGCTGCAGAAATATGTAGGAGAGGCGCAGGAATAGGAAAGAGGGATACAGAAAGAAGCAAGAGGGGTGTAGAAAGAAGGAAGAGAAGTGCAGAAAAAAGCAACAGAGGTACTGAAAGAGACAAGAAGGGTACAGAAGGAGTCATGAGGAGTGCAAAAAGAAGCAACAGAGTTACAGAAAGAGGCAATAGAGGTGAAGAAAGAGGCAAAAGAAATGCAGAAAGAAGCAAGTGAGATGCAGAAAGAGGCAAGAGAGGTGCAGAAAGAAGAGAGTGAGGTTCAGAAAGAGACAAGAGAGGTATAGAAAGAGGCAAGAGAAGTATAGAAAGAGGCAAGAAAAGTAAAGAAAGAGACACTTCAGGTGCAGAAAGACACAAGAACGGTGCAGAAACAAGCAAGAGAGGTGCAGAGAGAGGAAAGAGAATTGCTGAAAGAAGCAACAGAGGTGCAGAAAGAGGCAAGAGAAGTGCAGGAACAGGCAGGAAAGGTGCAGAAAGAGGGACCGGGGATGCAGAAAGAGGCAGGAGGGATAGAGAAATTAGCAAAACAGGTGCAGAAAAAAGCAAAAGTACTGCAGAAAGAACCACCAGAGGTGCAGAGAGGCAAGAGGGGTACTGAAAGAGTCAAATGAGGTGCAGTAGGAGAACTATAGAAAAGGGCAAGAGATGTGCAGAAAAGGAGAGGTACACAAAGAGGCAATAGGGGTACAGAAAGAGGCAAGAGGGATGCAGAAGGAAGCAAGGGAAGTGCAGAAAGAAGCAAAAGAGGTACTGAAAGAGGCAAGAGGAGTACAGAAAGAGGCAAGGGAAGTGCCGAAAGAAGCAACAGAGGTGTAGAAAGAGGCTAGAGAGGTACAGAAACAGGGAGGAAAGGTACAGAAAGAGGAAACCGGGGTGCAGAAAGAGGCAAGAGGGATACAGACATTTGCAAAAGAGGTGCAGAAAGAAGCAAGAGCATTGCAGAAAGAACCATCAGAGGTGCAGAAAGAGGCAAGAAGGGTACAGAAATAGGTAGGACAGGTGCAGAAAGAGGCAATAGGGGTACAGAAAGAGGCAAGAGGGGTGAAGAAAGAAGGAAGAGAAGTGAAGAAAGAAGCAAAAGAGGTGCTGAAAGAGACAAGAAGGGTGCAGAAAGAGGGAAGAATTATGCAGAAATAGGCAAAAGGGATACAGAAAGAAGCAAGTGAGGTGCAGAAAGAGGCAACAGAGGTGCAGAAAGAGCCAAGAGAGGTGCAGAAAGAAGCAAGAGAGGTGGAGATATGGGGAAGAGGGGTGCGGAAAGAGGCATGAGGCAGGCAGAAATCTGCAAAAGAGGTGCAGAAAGAAGCAAGAGTAGGTCAGAAAGAATCAACAGAGGTACAAAAAGAGGTAACAGGCTGCAGAAATATGTAGGAGAGGCGCAGGAAGAGGAAAGAGGGATACAGAAAGAAGCAAGAGGGGTGTAGAAAGAAGGAAGAGAAGTGCAGAAAAAAGCAACAGAGGTACTGAAAGAGACAAGAAGGGTACAGAAGGAGTCATGAGGAGTGCAAAAAGAAGCAACAGAGTTACAGAAAGAGGCAATAGAGGTGAAGAAAGAGGCAAAAGAAATGCAGAAAGAAGCAAGTGAGATGCAGAAAGAGGCAAGAGAGGTGCAGAAAGAAGAGAGTGAGGTTCAGAAAGAGACAAGAGAGGTATAGAAAGAGGCAAGAGAAGTATAGAAAGAGGCAAGAAAAGTACAGAAAGAGACACTTCAGGTGCAGAAAGACACAAGAAAGGTGCAGAAACAAGCAGGAGAGGTGCAGAGAGAGGAAAGAGAATTGCTGAAAGAAGCAACAGAGGTGCAGAAAGAGGCAAGAGAAGTGCAGGAACAGGCAGGAAAGGTGCAGAAAGAGGGACCGGGGATGCAGAAAGAGGCAGGAGGGATAAAGAAATTAGCAAAACAGGTGCAGAAAAAAGCAAGAGTACTGCAGAAAGAACCACCAGAGGTGCAGAGAGGCAAGAGGGGTACTGAAAGAGTCAAATGAGGTGCAGTAAGAGAACTATAGAAAAAGGCAAGAGATGTGCAGAAAAGGAGAGGTACACAAAGAGGCAATAGGGGTACAGAAAGAGGCAAGAGGGATGCAGAAGGAAGCAAGGGAAGTGCAGAAAGAAGCAAAAGAGGTACTGAAAGAGGCAAGAGGAGTACAGAAAGAGGCAAGGGAAGTGCCGAAAGAAGCAACAGAGGTGTAGAAAGAGGCTAGAGAGGTACAGAAACAGGGAGGAAAGGTACAGAAAGAGGAAACCGGGGTGCAGAAAGAGGCAAGAGGGATACAGACATTTGCAAAAGAGTTGCAGAAAGAAGCAAGAGCATTGCAGAAAGAACCATCAGAGGTGCAGAAAGAGGCAAGAAGGGTACAGAAATAGGTAGGACAGGTGCAGAAAGAGGCAATAGGGGTACAGAAAGAGGCAAGAGGGGTGAAGAAAAAAGGAAGAGAAGTGAAGAAAGAAGCAAAAGAGGTGCTGAAAGAGACAAGAAGGGTGCAGAAAGAGGGAAGAATTATGCAGAAATAGGCAAAAGGGATACAGAAAGAAGCAAGTGAGGTACAGAAAGAGGCAACAGAGGTGCAGAAAGAGCCAAGAGAGGTGCAGAAAGTAGAAGAGATTTGCAGAAACAGGCAAGAGAAGTGCAGAAAAAGAAAGAAATGCAGAGAGAGGCAAAAGAGGTGCAAAAGGAAGCAACAGTGGCTTGCACACCATTAGTCCCAATTTAACACCCACATTTAGCAATAAGTTCTAGGTTTGCAAGGGGCCTTCTACCACGCCGTAACATTTATCGCTGCATTTTTGGTAATGTTTGAGCTAGAAACAAGGCTTTTTTTGTTCAAATCTGTAGATTAGGGAGCAGATTTAGGATTATGTAGCTAATGCAGAAAATGTATAATTGTGCAAAAGTTGGTGCAGCCAAACAGTTGCATAATTCCAGTGCTTTCTCTACTCGCGCTTCCAAATTCCTGGCTTTTTCTATCACATCCCCCTCAGCTGACAGGGCCCCACTACCTTAGAGACTATGTCATGTTGACCTGGCGCTAAATTGGGAGTACTGCCTGATGGCACTACCGGCTGAGCTGGGATCTCATTAAGATTGGAACCAACAGCACGCTAGGACTGCCCTGTGCCTCCCATGCCTTGTGATGGAATCACCCCCCCTGGTGTCACCCCCGCTGGGACCACGGGTACTGGGACTACAGGGCCCAGGATGGCTGGGATTATTGGTAATGGGACCACTGGTACTGGGATGGTTGGTGCTACAGGCTCTTGGAATCATGGTAGGGCTGGTACAGGCTCTGGGAATCATGGTAGGGCTGGTACCATAGGCTCTGGTAATACCAGTACTGGGGGGATTGCTGTGACAGCCCCTCCCTCCCCATGTTTATGCATGGATCTCTGGGGTACCGGAGGAAAAGCAGGCCTGGGTCCCACCCCAGAGTGTCTGGGCCGTTCCTCAGCATCCCCCTACCTGTCTGCCTCCCTACACAGCTCTGCCACAGTCTGATTTAAAATCACTCATGGAGCACATCATGCTTGCCATCAACTCCTCCATCCTATATGGAACCTGCCCCCTTTTAGCGCCATTGCTAACTAAGGGTCTCCCGTTCACTATATTGGCACTCTAGGGGCGTAGGCTATTTGGCACCTCACTCACCCACGCCTGCCTGACCACTAGTACCTTGTTTGCGTGGGAAAAAACACCCTTAGTGCTCATCAATGCTCACTCACCACCACTGGCCAACCACTAATACGTTATTTGCCAAAAAACACAAACGTAGTGCTTAGCAATGTAACCCAGATCACTCCCAGGGGCTAATTAACCTCAGATAAGCCCTTAATTCACACCTGAGAAACCACCCCTGCCTAATCAGCCCTATTGTGCAAGCTCAAAATGCCCCAAGACCCTCTTATCTCCCTAATATAGGACACCAGACCACAGCTGTAGCCAGAGCCATTCCCACATGTTCAAGAATGTGGAGCAGGTGAGGATTTCCTCCAACCCATCTGGCTCCCGGCTGCACTTAAAAGCTGGTACTGATGAGGAGAGAAGAAGGGAGCTCCAGGTTGCTCCACCAGACCGATTCCACCATGATCCGGGTTCCCGAGCCTGCAAGCGAAAGAAAAACAGAAAAGTAGTAAACTGTTTAAGCCCCCCCCTGGTAGGGTGGAGGCGTGCTGGCAGAGTAAAGTTCCCCCGAAGGCTTCCTGAGATCGCTGTTCCCGCCGAGATCGTTGCCCGCTGTCACCTGCAATCCAAAGGAAAGAAAAACAAACAGAGGCTTCTTGGAGTCCTCTGCATGCAGGTGATGTGTTGATCCTCACAGGCAGCGCGGCACAGAAGAGACTCTTCCGCAGCTCTGCTGCTCTTTTTAAAGGGGCGTTCTACCCCTGAACTGAAATAAACAGGCACTGCTTCCGGGGCAAATCTGTTTTAGCCAATGGGCGAGTGCGGGAAGGGTGGGTCCCCAGTGTGTAACTAGCGCTGACCCCGCCTCCCTCTACCTCGCAGGGGGGGGTATACCGGGGACCGGCACAACTGCCATATTGGCGGCGTGACCGAGTTCCCGGTGTGGCCTGCGTAGGGCCCTGGACACACCTCTGACTAGGTCCACAAGGGCTACTCAGTGATTCCTTCTTTTTTGTCTCATTCAGTTTATACTTTAGCTTCTATGGAAATGAGGAAGACTAAATCTGAGGTTACCACTCCACAACAAAGACTACCATACCACATAATTACACTCCATGACACACAATCCCACTCTACCTAATTCCTACACACTAAATACCACATACTTTCTATGCACAAAACGAACATCCACTTCACTCCCAAAAACATTACTAAAAACCTTTTACATTTACAACGCCAATAGGTCTAACTCTGGCAAATGCGAAACCTATTGCATTGCAAACACTTCTTTAACTAGTAGATGCATTTGCAGAGAGGAGGGGAAAGGGTGCTGGGCCTCCGACCAGCGCTCAGGAATTCCACTGCTTATGGACTTTCAGGAGGTACCAGGAGTGCTTCTTGGCCCCCAAAGTCCCTCAGGAGTAAAGTGGACTTCATCCCCCATCCCGTAGTCTGCTAGGAGACATATTTGCAGAGTGGTGGAGAAAGAGGGGCATGGCCTCCAAAGACATTTTAGCAATCCCACTGTGTGGGACTTACTGGAGGTAACAGGAGGGGTAGTTGGCTTGAATCCAGTGGCACAGTGAGCAAGGGACCCACGTCTGGGCATACCCATCCAACTTAGGGTGAAAAGAGCTAAGCAAACAAATGATGGACGGAATGCTGAATAAATCATACATTCACCCCCAGTCAAGGGATCTGGGTTAAATCCATTGTTCTTTTGCTCACCATGCCACCTCAGTTTAGACCCAGCCATATGCAAATCAGTCTTGACCCTGTGCCTCACAGGTAGTGCCTGGCTGATTGTGTGAGTGCATGGGTAGTGTCTGGGTGATTGGATGAGTGCATGTGTAGTGCCTGGGTGATTGGGTGAGTGTATAGGCAGTGTAAATATGATTGGATGACTGCATTTTTAGTGCCTGAGTGATTGAATGAGTGCATGGATAGTGGATGGGTGATTGTATGAGTGTAACTGCAGAACCTGCATGATTGTATGAGTGCAAGTGCAGTACCTGGATGATTGAATGATTGCAAGTGCAGTGTTCGGGTGAATGTATAAGTTCAAGTGTAATGCCTGGGTGAATGGATGAGTGCAAGAGCAGTGCCTGGGTGATTGCATGACTGCATGGGTACTGTCTGAGTGATTGTATGAGTGCAGGTGCAGTGCCTGGATGATCTTAATCACCCCCCCATTTCTAACGTGGACTTTCTCGTGGCCCGCTCTCTCAATCTACCTGCCCCCCTCACTGTTGTCCTTGTGTACCGTCCTCCTCAATCTATGCCCTCCTTTGTAGCTTCCATTCAGGACCTTATGGCCACCCTCGTGGTCAATAATTCCTCCGTCTTATTGCTCGGCGACTTCAATTATTGGCCGGGCGACCCCAGGGAAGACCTCCCTTCGAAAGATTTTTCAGGTACTCTTCAATGCCTAAACTTCACATCTCATATTTCAGCCCCCACCCACGTTCAGGGTCACATCCTGGACCAAATCTGGTCCTCTCGCCCCATTGTTTCGTCCCTTCTTATTTCCCCATGCGTCTGGTCGGATCATTTTTCCATTTCTTTCACCATCCACCTGGGAGTGGCTGATAAGCCTCCCCTCCCCAAGAACATCTTAGCCCGTAATTGGAATCGTACCGACCTCGACTCCCTCTCGCTCACCTTGGCTTCATCTGTTCCAACCCTCACTAATCTCTCTCTTGATTCTCAGGTTAACGCCATTGGCACATGGCTTTCCTCTTCTTGCGACCTTGTCGCTCCGCTCAGAAAGATCAAGGCGATTCGCCCACACGACGCGCACAAATGGTTCTCTCCAGAACTTAAAACTTTCAAACTCGACCTTAGGCGGTCGGAACGTCACTGGAGAAGGAACTATTGCCCCTTGTTGCGCGCCAAATACAAATCACTCCTAGCTGAATATAAAAAAGCGATCTTGGCGGCCAAAACCGCCTATTTTTCTGAGAGAGTAGCACTCGCGGCTAACAAACCCTGTGAAATCTTCTCTCTGGTCCACAATCTTGCCACCTCTGATCGCTCTACCCCCAGCCCGGTTCCCTCACAGTCCCTCTGTACTTCACTTAATGATTTTTTTATCGACAAGATCGTAAAGATCAAAGCCAACATTCCCACACTGCCTCAACCCTGCCCCACCTGTCTTCCCATCTGTCCTTCCTTTTCCTTTTCCTCCTTCCCTCCTCTTTCCACTGAACTATTTCTAAAACTCCTGATCAAAATCAAGTCTGGCTCCCCCATGGATTGCGCGCCAGCACGCATTCTTAAAACCCTTTTCACCAATTGCTCTGAACCTCCCCTTGCCCTCCTCAACTCCTCTTTGGCTCTCGGATCTGTACCCTCCTCTTTCAAATCTGCTATAGTCCTTCCGATTCTTAAGAAACCTGGTCTAGATCCCTCTCTTCCCTCCAATTTCCGTCCCATCTCTCTCCTTCCCTACCTCGGCAAGATCCTCGAGGCTTATGTCACTTCCTGCCTCTCCTCTTATATTGAGGAGAACGGCCTCCGTGCATCCCACCAGGCAGGATTTCGCCCGGGCCACTCCACGGAGATGGTGGTCCTCGCAGTCTTGGACGAGCTTAAGGGGAAGGCCGACTCCAATCTCCCCCAAGCTCTGGTCCTTCTTGACTTGTCCGCTGCGTTTGACACGGTTGACCATGCCATCCTCCTCGACGGTGTCAGCGCAGCGGGCATTCGGGGCGCGGCCTTTTCCTGGCTGGCGTCCTTCCTTCAGGATAGGTCCCAGGCAGTTCATCTCTCCGGTTTCTCTGCTTCCCCCCGTCCTGTCACTTGTGGTGTTCCCCAAGGCTCTTCTCTTTCCCCTCTTCTTTTCAATCTTTATATTCACCCCCTCATCACTTCTCTTCTTGAGCTGGGGGTCTCTGTGTATAACTACGCAGATGACCTTCAACTCGTTTTCGATCTTTCTTCCACCCCGGATTCTCTTCCCAAGTTCTGTTCCACCTTGGTTTTCATTTCTGACTGGATGTGCGCTAACCAACTGAAGCTCAATCCAGATAAAACGGAACTTGTTCTCACCGGTGGCCCCTCTAACCCTTGGACCCCCGCACATTGGCCCCTTTCTTTTGGTCCCCCCCCTGCTCCTTCTTCTTCTGTCCGCACTCTCGGCATCAAAGTCAGTCATGACCTATCCATGCACAGTCAGATCAGCTCTGTTGTATCCTCCTGTTTTCTTTCCCTCCGTTTAATTCGGAAAATCTCCCGTTTCTTCTCTACTGATGCTCTCAAATCCATAGTCATGGCCCTCGTCATCTCTCGCCTTGACTATGGAAATGGCCTGTATGTGGGCATACCTGCTTACGAATCTCGCCGCCTACAGGCCATTCAGAACCAAGCTGCTCGTCTCATCCTTTCCCTCCCTAAATCCTCTCATATCACCCCGGCTCTTAAATCACTTCACTGGCTCCCCGTTCGTTTCAGATCCTTCTTTAAACTAGCCTGTTTAGCATTCCTGGCTCACTCTCGATCCGCACCCTTGTTCATCAACACTCTTGTCTCTTCTCATGCCCCTGCTCGCACCCTCCGATCTTCCTCTCTCTCTCTTCTCCACACCCCTCGCTTCCGCAAATCCAGAACGGGGGGAACCCGATTCTCAGTCCTTGCCCCCCAGTTCTGGAATAGCCTTCCTCTTTCTATTCGCTCCATTCCTATCTACTCTCATTTTCGCAAAGCCCTTAAAACCTTCCTCTTCCTTCAGGCATTCCCCTCCTAAACTCCCCTAGGTCCCCTCTGCTGAGTTCTTGATCAGGTCCCTAGCGCCAGGAAGCCGCTCGGCCACCGTGCGCTTTATTAAATATTTTATTCATTCATTCATTCATTCATTCATTCATTGCATGAGTACACATGCACTGCCTGGATTTTACAATGAGTGCAAGTGCAGTGCCTAAGTGAATTAATGCATGCAAGTGCAGTGCTTGGATGAATGGATGAGTGCAAGTGTGATGCATGGGTGGGTAGATAAATGCAAGTGCAGTGCTTATGTGATTGAATGAGTGTATGGGTGGTGCCTTGGTGTATACATGAGTGCATGAGTAGTACCTGGGTAATTGTATGAGTGCATGGGTTGTGCCTGGATGATTATTTGAATGTACAAGTAGAGCCTGGTGATTATTTGAATGCACAAGTAGTGCCTGTGTGATTGCATAAGTGTCTCAGTAGTGCCTGTTTGATTGCATGAGTGCATGGGTAGTACCTGGCTGATTGTATGAATGCATGGGTAGTGCCTGGATGATTGGATGAGTGCATGTGTTTTGCCTGAGTGATTAGAAGAGTTTATGGGTAGTTTATATGTGATTGGGTGCCTTGATGTGTAATGCCTGGGTGATTGAATGAGTGCATGGTAGTGCATGCACAATTAAATGAGTGCATGTGTAGTGTGTGGGTGATTTCATGAGTGCAGGTGTGTGTCTAGGCAATCGGATGGATGTATGGGTATTGGTTGGGTGATTCGATGAGTCCAGTCTCTGGATTTTGCCTGGGTGAATGGATGAGTGCATTGGTACTGCAAGTGCAGTGCCTGGGTGTTTGCATGACTGCCTTTTAATGCAAGTGCAGTGTTTGGGTGGATGGATAAGTGCAAGTGTATTGCCTGGGTGAATGAATGCGTGCAAATGAAGTAGCTGGGTGAATGGAAGAGTGCAAGTGCAATGCCTGGTGAATGAATGAGTACAAGTGAAGTGCCTGGATAGTGCCTGAGTGAATGGATGACTCCATGGCTACTGCCTGAGTGATTGGTAGAGTGCCTCAGAAAAAGCCAGGAGATTTGATGAGTGCAAGTATAGTTCCTGGGTGATTGCATGACTGCATGTGTAATGCCTAAGTGATTATATAAGTGCAGGTGCAGCGCCTGGATGAATGCATGAGTGCATGTCCACTGCCTGGATGTTTGGGTAAGTTCAATTGTAGTGCCTGAGTGAATAGATAAGTGCAAGTGAAGTGCTTGGGTGAATGGATGAGTGCAGGTGTGATGCCTGGGTGAGTAGATGACTACAAGTGCAGTGCCTAGGTGATTGCATGAGTGAATGGGTAGTGCCAGGGTGATTGAATGAGTTCATGGTAGTGTTTGGGTGATTGGATGACTGTGTAAGTAGTGTCTGGGTGATCGGATGAGTTTGTGGGTAGGCCCTTGGTATATGCATGGGTGTGTGAGTAGCATGGGTGATTGTATGAGTGCATGGGTTGTGCCTAGATGATTTTTGAAGTGCAAGACTAGTGCCTGGGTGATTGCATAAGTACACCAGTAGTGCCTGGGTAATTGCCAGAGGGTCTGGGTAGTGCATTGGTGAGTGGATGAGTGCATGGGTAGTGTCTGGGTTACTGGATTTGTGCATGGATAGTGCCTGGATGATTGGCTGAGTGTATGGGTAGTGCTTGGGTGATTGGATGAGTACAATTGTAGTGTCTGAGTGGTTAGATGAATGCATGGGTAGTGCCCTGGTAAATTTATGACTGCATAGGTATTCCCTGGTGGTTTGTATATGTGCCTGGGCAGTGCCTGGGCAACTGGATGAATGTATGGGTAGTGCCAGGATAATAAGATGAGTGCAGGGGTAGTGGCTGACTTATTATATGAGTGTGAGGGTAGTGGCTGGGTGATTGGATGAGTGCATGTCAGTCAAACAGGCAGGTGTCCAGGGGTCGGCCGCCTGCTGGCTTGCCTCCTTTTTGGAGGACCGCTCGGAGGTTGTTCGCCAGAGATACTTCTTGGCCCCCCTTCGCAATACCACAGGGCTCGGCTCTCTCTCCTCACTTATTCAATTTTTATATTGCCCCGCTGATCCAGTCTCTTAAAGACTGGAAGGTGTCGGTTTTCAACTATGCAGAGGACCTACAACTTGTCCTCAGGGTTGATGGCCTGCCCAGCTCTGTTATTGATTTTTAGGCAACCATGCTGCACATCCAACGTTGGATGGATCATAACCATCTTAAACTAAACCCCGGTAAGACAGAGATTGTTCTTACTGGGGACAGCCATACATTTTGGAGTCCACATTATTGGCCATTGGAGCTGGGATCCCCTCGCCTCCCTTCCACTTCGGGCAAAACATTGGGAGTCTCTGTTGACAGTGATCTTTCATTGAAAACCCAGGTCGGTGCAGTGGTGTCCAAGTGTTTCTTTCAAATATGTAAGATCAGGAAAATACATTGCTTTCTCACCCAGGACACACTGATCCAGGTTATAATAGCCACTGTTTTATCTCACATGGATCATGCTAATTCTGTGTATTTAGGTATGCCACATTATTTGCTTGAACGCCTACAGATGGTCCAGAACCATGTGGCACGTTTGGTCTTCTGACTACCTAGATGGACACCAGCAACCCCATTATTGAGGAAACTGCATGGCTCCCTGTTTCGCAGTGCTGTGTTTTTAAGATTGGTTGCCTTATTTTTAAGGCTCTGCATGGCACCAGCCCTATGTTCATTAATAGCCTAATCTCCAGGCACATTCCCAGGCGTGACTTAAGGCCTGCTCATCTTTCTCTTCTTTCCACCCCAACGTTTAAAAGAGTCCACCAAGGAGGCCGCATATTTGCCACTCTTGCCCCCAAACTGTGGAACTCCTTCCCGTGGGAAATTAAGTCCTGTCCAGACTTCCTGCAATTTGAGAAACTACTGAAAACCTGGCTATTTACACAAAGCAAGATCTTATGTTTGACTGCATTCAGAGCCTTTTAGCACCATGAAGCCACCCGGCGCATGTGCGGTCTATACATTTTTATTAACATTAACCTTAACATGGGTAGTGCCTGAGTGACTGGATGAGGGAATGTGTAGTGCCTGGGTGATTGGATGAGTGCATTGGTAGTGTCTGGGTAATTGGATGAGTGCATGGGTAGTGCCTGGATGATTGGATGAGTGTATGGGTTGTGCCAGGGTGATTGGATGAGTGCATGTGTAGTGCCTGGGTTGTGGGCGAGGTAGCAAAGGTCCAAGGATTCTAAGGCTTGAACAATGCTTAAATAAGCTATGTTTGTAGGTGAATGGAGACACACTCGAAGCTCTGGACCTCTTGGGCTTCATATAGAAAAACAGGTTTGAGAAGTGATGAGTGTGTGCTCCATGAAAAATCACAAGAGTTTTTTCAGGATTAATATCCATTCCTTCAAGTTGTGATACAGAGGACAGAACTATATTTGATTGCAGGAAAATATCTTTATTATTTTTTGTAGAGCATGGACAGCCGACACGTGTTTCGCCCCCTCTTGGCGAATTGCGCCGGGGCTTTCTCAAGGCTAATTTTACATTTATGGCGTAAATTATTTTGATTTCCAAATTTTTTTCAATGTCCAAGATACAGAAAGTACAATTCTTCAGGAGCAAAGATTCTTTTGTTAGGCTAATGCCATCTTTCGGTCCCTGCTCCTAGTCCTCCATCGTCACGGTAGTACTCGGGTTGAATCCCAGCGGTTCCCACGCCCACGGGCACCCGGTAGTTAACGAATGTAAACCGGAAGGAGAAAGCCCCAGTGTAGTGCCTGGGTGTTTGGATGAGCGCGTGGGTAGGGTCTGGGTGATTGGGTGAGTGCATGGGTAGTGCCTGGATGATTGGATGAGTGTATGGGCTCTGCCAGGGTGACTGGATTATTGCATTGGTAGTGCCTGACTGATTGGATGAGTGCCTCAGTAGTGTCTGTGAGATTGGATGAGTGAATATGTAGTGCCTGGGTGAATGGATGAGTGCAAGGGCAGTGCCTGGGTGATTGCATGACTGCATGGGTAATGCCTGAGTGATTTTAGAAGTGCAAGTGCAGCGCCTAGATGGTTGCATGAGAACATGTGCACTGCACGGATGCTTGGATGAGTGCAATTGTGGTGCCTGAGCGAATTGATAAGTGAAAGTGAAGTGCTTGTGTGAATGGATGAGTGCCGGTGTGATGTCTGGGTGAGTAGATGACTGCAAGTGTAGTGCCTAGGTGATTGCATGAGTGTATTGGTAGTGCCAGGGTAATTGAATTGTAAATTGTATTGTAATTGCATTTGTAAAGCGCTTACTACCCCAGACGAGGCGTTGAAGCACTTTTTCGAGGAGTAGCACACTATTCCAGGAAACATAGATGATTAGTGTTGAATTAGTATAGTGACACATGCAAGTACATTTTAAGTGGTGGATAGGTTAGTCAGTTATTTGGATTCGGAAGGTTAGCAGAAGGATAGAAGAGGAAAAAAGATTTGTATTTATATAGCGCTTGTCTCCCTTATGGGGTGTTGAAGCACGCTACTCCAGAAACCCATAGAGGATCAGTGGTGAATTAGTATGATGAAATATGAAAGTAATTTGAGTGGTGTATATTAGTCAGTTATTTGGAGTGCGAAGGATAGCGGAAGGATAGAAGGGGAAGAAAGGTTTGGTTTCATATAGCACCTGTTACCCCTGATGGGTGTTGAAGCACTTTTCTGGCGAGTGGCAAGCTACTCCGGAACCCATAAAGGATTAGTGTTGAAAATTAGTATAGTGAAATATGAAGTAATTTGCGTGATGGATATGTTATTCAGTTATTTGGATAGAGTAGGGTATGTGGTGGGATAGAAGAGGCAAAGAGGTTTGTATTTATATAGCGATTGCTACTCCTCATGTTGTTTTGAAGCACTTTATTGGCGAGTAGCACGCTACTCTGGAACCCCTAAGGCAGGGCTCTCCAAACCGGTCCTGGAGGGCCGGATCCAAGCCAGATTTTTGGGATATCCCCATTGAGATACATGTAGTAATTCTAAAAATCTGGCATAGATCCGGCCCTCCAGGACCGGTTTGGATACCCCTGCCCTAAGGATTAGTGTTGAATTAGTATGGTGAAACATGAAATTAATTTGAGTGGTGGATATGTTAGTCAGTTATTTGGATTGAGAAGGGTTGGGGAGGGGTAGAAAATGGAAAAAGGTTTGCATTTATATAGCGCTTGCAACCCTGATGGGGTGTTGAAAGGATTTATTGGCAAGTAGTCCACTATTCTGGAACTCATAATAGATTAGTGGTGAATTAGTATAGTGGAATATGGAATTTGAGAAGTGAACATGTTAGTCTGTTATTTTGATTGAAAAGGATAGTGGGGGATAGAAGAGTGAAGGTTTTTTTTTTTAGGTCATAGCAGTAGGAGGAGGCTTTTGGATGAGTAAAAAGGGTTTTTGGTGGGGAAGAGTCAGAGGGAAGAGTTTAGAAAGGTTTATTTTGGGGGATCGGTATAGTAATAGAGGTTTCAGATGATGCAAGAAGGGGTAGAGTAGGAGAGAGTATAGAAAGGGTTATTTATGGATCATAGTAGTGGTATGGGATTTGGGATACATGAGAGAGTGGATGTAGAAGATATATTGATAGATGTATAGGGTGAAAGATAGGGTAGTGCATTAGAAAGACTAGTAGAAAGAAGTTTGAGAAGAGTCAGAAAGTTGGGCTAGAAGATATATTGACAGAAGTATAGGCTGAGAAATAGGGTAGTGCATTGGAAATGCTAAATTAGAAGAAAGTGATAAATATATAGATCCATAAGTACATTGAAAGTATATAGATGCATAAAGGAGGTAAGTATATGTAGATTACAGATATTGATAGGGATACAGGATGAGAAATAGGGAAGTGCATTGGATTTGCTTTTTCAGGAGAAAATTAACAGACACTCAGATCCAAGTACATGGAAGGTACAAAGATTCACAATGGAAGCAAGTGCATGTAGACCAAAGACGTTTTTTTTAACAACATAATTATTTTACATGTTTACTCATGAATGAATGAGTCCATGGGTAGTGTTTGGGTGATTGGATGACTGCGTAGGTAGTGCCAGGGTGCTCAGATGAGTTTGTGGGTAGATCCTTGGTATATGCCTAGGTGCATGAGTAGGATCTGGGTGATTGTATGAGTGCATGGGTTGTGCCTGGGTGATTTTTGAGTGCATGAGTGGTGTCTGGGTGATTGCATAAGTACATCAGTAGTGCCTGAGTGAATGCATGAGTGCATGGGTAGTGCCTGGGTGATTGGATGTGTGCATGTGTAGTGCCAGGGTGATTGGATGAGTGCAAGGGTAGTGTCTGTGTAACTGGGAGAGTGCATCAGTAGTGCCCTGATGATTGGATGACTGCATGCGTTGTGCCAGGATGATTGGATTATTTCATGGACAGTGCTTGGGTGATTTGATGAGTGCAAGGGTAGTGCTTGAGTGGTTGGATGAGTGTTCGGGTAGTGCCTGGATAATTCTATGACTGCATAGGTATTCCCTGGTGATTTGCATAATAGTAATGGGTAGTGCCTGGGTGACTGGATGAATGTATGGGTAGTACCATGGTAATCATACAAGTGCATGAGTATTGCCTGACAGATTGTATTAGTGCATGGGTTATGTCTGGGTGATTGGATGAGTGCATGGGTAGCGCCTGGATGATTGGATGAGTTTATGGGTAGTGTGTACGTGATTGGATGACTGCACGTGTAGTGCCTGGTGATTCAATAAGTGTATGAGTAGTGCCTAGGCGATTAGATGAATGTATGGGTTGTGTCTGTGTGGCTGTATGAATTTAAGAGTAGTGCCTAGGTGATTGCATGGGTGCACGAGTGGTGCCTGGGTGATAGCATGACTGCATGGGTGGGGCTTGGGTGATTGAATGAGTGTATGAGTAGTGCCAGCGTGATTGGATGGCTGCATAGGTCCTGCCTGGGTGATTGTATGAATGCATGAGTAGTGCCTAAGTGATTAGATGATTGTATCTGTAGTGCCTTGATGTATGCATGAGTGAATGAGTAATACCTGGCTGATTGCATATGCGCATCAGTAGTGCCTGGCTGAGTGCATGGGTAGTGCATAGGTGATTGTATGAGTGTATGGGTAGTGCCAGGGTGATTGGATGAGTGCATGGGTAGTGCCTGGGTGATTACATGAGTGCATGGGTAGTCCCTGGGTGATTGGATGACTGCATGGGTGGAACATTGATAACTGTATGACTGCATATGTATCCTCTTCTTGTTTGCATGAGTTCCTAGGTAGTGCCTGGGTGATTGGATGAATGTGTGGATAGTGCCAGGGTAGTGCTTCACTGATTCTATGAGTGCATTGGTAGTGGCTGGTTGATTGGATGAGTGCATGTGTTGTGCCTGGGTGACAGTGTGACTGCATGGGTAATGCTTAGGTGATTGGATGAGTGTACAAGCAGTGCCAGGGTGATTGGATGACTGCATAGGTCATGCCTGTGTGATTGCATGCGTAGTGCCTAGATGATTGGGTGAGTTTATGGGTAGAACCTTTATGTATGCATGAGTGCATGTGTAATACCTAAGTGATTGCCTATGTGCATCAGTAGTGCCTGGGTGAGTGCATGAGTGCATGGAAAGTGGCTGGGTGATTGGATGACTGCATCAGTGGAGCCTGGATAATTGTATGACTGCATGGCTATTCCCTGGTTGTTTGCATGAGTGCACGGGTAATGCCTGGCTGATTGTATGAGTGCATTGGTAGTGCCTGGGTGATTGTATGAGTACATGTGTTGTGCCTGGCTGACTGGATCAGTGCATGTCCTCTGTCTGATTGGATAAGTGTATGGGTAGTGTATATTTGATTGGATGACTGCATGTGTAGTGACTGGGTGATTGAATGAGTGCATGGGTAGAACATATGTGATTGAATGAGTGCATGTGTAGTGCCTGGGTGAATGAGTGCATGAGAAATGCTTGGCTGAATGAGTGAGTGCAAGTGTGGTGACTAGGTGAATAGATGAGTGCAAATGCAGTACCTAGGGGACTGCTTAACGGTATGGGTAGTGCCTAGTGGATGCATGAGCAGTACCTGGGTGATTATATGAGTACATGGGTAGTACCTGGGTGATTGTTTGAATGCATTAGTAGTGCCTGGGTGATTGCATAAGTGCATCAGTAGTGCCTGGGTGATTGCATGAGTGTCTGGGTAGTGCCTGGGTGACTGGATGAATATATGGGCAGGGTGATCAGATGAGTGCATTGGTAGAGCCTTGCTGATTGTATGAGTGCATGGGTAGTACCTTGGTGATTTGATGAGTGCCTGACTTGTGCCTGGGCGATTGGATCAATACATATGTAGTGCCTAGGTGATTGAATAAGTACATGGGTAGTGTATGCCTGATTGAATGTGTGCATATAAAGTACCTGGGTGATTCAATGCGTGCATGGGCAGTGCCTAGATGATTGAATTATCGAATGAGCACAAGTGCAGTGTTTGGGTGAATGGATAAGTGCCTGTGTAATGCCTGGGTCAATGGATGTGTGCAAGTGCAGTACCTGATGAATGAATGCTTGTAATTGCAGTGCCTGGAGGATCGCATGACTGCATGGGTAGTTCCTGAGTGAATGGATGACTTCATGCTACCCCTGAGTGATTGAATGAGTGTCTCAGAAGTGTTTGCGAGATTGGATAAGTGCAAGTGTAGTGCCTGGGTGAATGGATGAGTGCAAGGGCAGTGCCTGGGAGATTGCATGACTGCATGGGCAATGCCTGAGTGATTGCATGAGTGCAGTTGCAGTGCCTGGATGATTGCATGAGTACACATTCACTGCCTTGATAATTGGATGAGTGCAAATCCACTGCCCGGGTGAATTGTTAAGTGCAAGTGTTGTGAGTGTTGTGCCGGGTCTGGAGGCTCAGTGGACTTATGAGTTCACTGCAGGGGCATGTGTTCGAACTCATGGTCACAGCTACAAATCCCAGCAGGTCTACTCAGTCTTTCATCCATCTGAGGTTGATAAAATGAGTACCATTGAGATGGGTAACAATAAACATTTGTTATTCAGCACCAAGATACCCAAAGGTGAACGTGCGCTTTACAAATACACATGTTATGTTATGTTGAGTCTGGGTGAATGGATGAGTGCAGGTGTTGTACCTGGGTGATTTCATGACTGCAACTGTAATGCATGGGTGAATGAATGAGTGCAAGTGTAGTGCCTGGGTGTTTGCATGACTCTATGAGTAGTGCATGCATTATTGGATGAGCACATGTATAGTACCTGGGTGATTGAATGAGTGCACGAGAAATGCTTGGGTGAATGGATGATTGCAAGTGTGATGACCTGGTGAATAGATAACTGCCAATGCAGTGCCAAGGGAACAGCATGATTGCATGGGTAGTGCCTGAGTGAATGGATGAGTGCACATTCAGTGCCTCGGTGATTGCATGACTGCATGGGTAATTCCTGAGTTATTGCATGAGTACTAACCCTTGGCGTAGTGGGGCTACGTGGAGCATCACAGAGTGGGGGAAATCTATGCACACTCCACATAGCCCCACTACGTGCCACCGCCTCCCCCCCACCCTCTTATAAATGCCCTTACAATCTTTAAAACGATGGATTTGGGCCCAGATCTTTGGACTGGGGTGAGTGTGTGACATTGATCCACATTCGGTCCATCACCTGTTGTTTTTGCTTACAATCTTTAAAAGTGTTTTTAAAGTAATTAAAATGACTTACCTGAGCTGCGGCGTCCCAGGCCTCCCTCTTCCTGCTTTATCGCCGACTTCTTCCTCGTGCGTTACTATACAATCATATTTTGATGTGTGCCACACTGTGCTTTCACACGGGACCTGCTGCATTTTTCGCATTCTGTTCTTTCCTGGGATTTAGTCAGAACACGGTAGACAAGGTCAAACAACAATGCCCTTGTTCTTCTGTTCTGGGCAGGCCATAGCACCTAGACAAAACAAGCAAATTCAGCTGTTGTTTGGGAACACAAACTTTTGTCATAGGTATACACAGACAGGCAACAACACACTTGAGGAGGGTTCTTTCCAGAGAAGAGATTGTGACTGCACTTGAGATGTAGAACTTTCATCTGTGCATACTATGATACAGGGTCCACTGAAAACACCCAGAAATCTTCCAATATATAATCACTGTGCTGCTGTAGAAGGGGAGGGGTTAGGCTATCAATATAATGACAGCTTCTTTTACGAACTATAGATTACTTACTATGCTGACTGTATTAGTGTTAAGCATTCTCTTACTTAATACGACATGTATACAACATACTAGAGCACAATAGTCAAAAATAAACATTTTAAACTTTCCTCATGCCCCTGCCAGATCTTATTGTGGACTTGTGCGAGAACGAAAGGGCGTGTCCTGAACCCGGATTCCTGAGAGGGTCCGGAGTGTTGTGTTCCGGGGTGTCTAATCACTTTCTTCTTCTGTGAGTGAGTAATAGGGCAAGTGAGACACTATAGCTAGTCATCCCAGGCTCCTCAGTACTAAAGTGGTAGGATGATCCAGTCCCTGCCTATTGGTGAAGTGGGGGTATGTGGGCAGGGTGGTGTATATCTATGGTAAGGTGTGCAAGCATTATGTGGAAGCCAACCATGATGAGAATTCAATGAAGTGGGTAGTTCTGGAGTCCAGTCCTAACTGCCCCACAAAAGTACTCTTCAATAAGGAACAGAGATGGGTACATCGGCTGTCATCTGACCTACATGGCCTCAATGAAGACATTCCCTGGCATTCATTATGAACTCCCACATTTATAATATCTACCCATGAGATACAGTGACCTGACACATTCCCATGCCACGAGATTTGACAGTGACATAGACCATATACCACTTCCGGGCCATTCCCTTCCCTGAAAGTGCCACCACTGACCCTTGGACACTCACTAACACGAGTCCCCAACATATGATTACCCTGGTCCCACTACATATACAGACCGGATGTTATCATCGTCATATTGTGACACAGTGAGGTTAGTCCTTGATACCAGGGCGACCTGTGGGCGAGATCACCTCTTAATAGTAACCTATATGTTAATAGTAACCTTTATCCAGCTACACTGGCGACTCCAAGGGACCCCTTCCATCATGGCCGCCATCTACAATAAGGCATCAACATTGTCTACCACTACCTGTGAGCCACACCTACAAATCGGATTAAATCGGATTCGCCAGACCCGTCGGTTTGCCACACTGTACAGAGGTCTAAGCGACCGAAGTAATTGAGGCTCTGAAAAGGTTTTTAAACGGGGCGGTTATCCAGGGTAATAGCCGATCCGCGGTGTTTACACCATTATAAGATGGCCGCCACGCTCCCGGGAACGTACACGTGACCTTGGTGAGGGGGCGGTTACTCAACGCGTCACGCTGACTTGCCGGTGTTGTTGAAATAATCCCCGCCGCCGAGCTCAAACATCTACTCGAGCTCGGCGGGGATGGGTAGGTCACTACACCGGGACACAGCAGACTTCAGGTGAGTGCGTTTAGCGCCTGGCACAGGGGGAGCAATTACCGCTATTACAGGTTTTTAGCCTTATAAATGCAGGGATACATTTTACTTTACCGCGTTTTTCCCTATCCCTACTCCAGCCACACCTTGGGCTCAGCGCTGTAGTTCAGCCCTGCCGAACACTCATGTGGCCTCTAGGATATGATCATTAGGTGAGTAGAGGAATCTAAACATGCTTGTTTTAATGGTTTATTCAGATCACAGTGGAAGTGTGCTGCTATGCCTATTAAGCTACCGTGTGTTGTTCACATAAGCCCTGCCCAATACCTGACATGCTACAGGCAGGCATTGAGATTAATACTGCTGCATTTTTAACTTTGTATTTTTACACTCCTGTTTTTAAACCATCACCCTCACTGTCCACGGTCCTAGTCACAGTTCTAGTTATTGCGTGCGCTTCACAGCTTTACATTGCACGCTCAATACACTCGGCATGCGGTGGATGAGTAGAATCACTTTCAATACCACCAGCATGTTAGTATATTTTCTTCCTGGCAATATTGTGACTGGCAATTTTTGTTTAATTGTTTAATTACTGTTTCCTTATCCTTTCTCTATACATAGGCATAGGAGGATCCACTAAGGTAACATTACAACACATATGATACGAGCATGTTGTTGTTTTCACTTTGGTCCTGAAGAATCGCGGTAAATATACCATTAGCGAGAAACATGTTGACCACATGCACCACTAGTATCTTCTAGGGTCACACAACATAATAGGTTGACACCCAGGGAACTAACTTCACCTTTTAACCGTAGCCAGGGGACCCCCAGAATAAAGTCCATTCCGGTACCCCTCGTTACATTTTAGCCACCTTACCATAGGTATACACCACCCTGCCCACATACCCCCACTTCACCAATAGGCAGTTGGAAAAAGATCTCCGCCAAAGAGCCCCTCTCTGAGGTGTGCCCGTCGGGGATTGCACCGCCTCCCCGACGAGGAGCAACCGCCGATGATGAAGCATGACACTCCTCGGGGTGTGTGAGGCAAATACATCCAACATAATGGATGCCCCAGGGTATCATTAATATCCCCCCCTTGGTCACGCCAGCAAGAAATCCCCCCACCTCTTCTTTCTCTAGGAACAGTGCAGCAACCCCCTTTTTTTTATTTGACTCTCTAGTACTCAGTACGGACAGTAAGCTGCTACTGGACCTTCCACCATCTTGAGTGGTTAATAGTGTCCTCTCGCCTCCCCCCTCTTTGAAACCTACTCGTGCACGGTGCAAACCGTGGGAGCTATCATATGGTGGGTGAGTCTGTTCAAATCCCCCAAAAACTTGAGCCTACACCTCTGCGGTGGCTCATACCCGGTCCATAGCCGAATCCAGTATTGGACCTGCTCTTATCTCTCTCAAGGGTTGTTTCCAAAGTGAACCACCCTTACTTCTCCTCCTTCTTTCTTTCCCTACCTTCTGTGAAGGACCCTACCACACCGGGACCATTCCTATCAGACCCCACCATCATGGAGGGGCAGGGACTGAGTTTCGGTGAGGAGGATGCAGCAGCCATAATGAGGACACCTTCTCTTTTTGGCATCGATATCGAACCGGGAACGAGCAGCAGCACCCCTGAATGGCAATCTCTGTCAGACCTCAAACGGGAATGGATTAGGGTAACTATCCATGGAGCTATGATGGCACAATATTTTAAGGCTAAGATTGCACCCAACGGATTGATAGTTAAAAATTTCCCAAGAATATTCTGGGAGGACGGACAATTTAAGGTGGAATGGTCACAGGTCTCGTGGAAATGCACCCACGACCTCCTCATCCTCATAGTTAACACGGCAAAACGACTAGCCGATGCTCTGCTGGTTAAAATACAAGCAGCAGAGGCAGCCTTGAAGACCTCGGTACAAAATCCGGGCTTTAAAACAAAACTTGCCGAGATTAACAAAGAAATGGCAGAACATAAGGAATATCTTATGAACCAAAAGGTAGCCAAATTACAAAAGGACATCAAAAAATTCTCTAAAGAAAAAGTCTACCCCTATTTAAGGGATGACTATGTTCCCCCTGGTACTAGCTATAGTTCAGATTCCAGCACGACTTCTTCAAGGAGGGGCTCAAATAGTGGCTCTGACAGCAGTGAGGACAACAACCCTGCACAGATGCCCCCCAGGGCTAAAAGAGGTAGGGGACGGGGACAGCGCAACTTCCCCAATTACCAAAATCAGGGGCAACCTATATGCCCCCCACCCTGGCAATACCCACAATTCCCCCACTTCCAACCACCTTTTGGCCAACAATACCCTGTATTCTATCCGCCCCAAAACCCTTCACACCCTCCTTTTTTAGGCAGAGGTTGGGGCAGAGGGCGAGGGCGAAAAAGAGGCAACACAGCAGAGAAGAGGGTCCAATGGGAGGACACACGCCCCCAAGGGATGGACACGAGGAGCACGAACCGGTCAGGACAACAGTGAGTTTGGTGGTCAATCTATCAGATCGCCACCTTACTCAAAGAGAGGAAGAAGTCCTACAAAAGGGCTTGGGCTTCGTCCCAACACCTAGGATCGACCAGTTCCAACAAACTAGAGAACTCAAAGCCTTCTTCAGAAAAATAAGGTTAAAAGCCTTCTTTGAGGGAAAACCCAGTGAACCCACAGAAGATTCTGGACTCCACAACCCCTCAACTTTTACACCTCACAATGGTATGGTTCCTAACGAAGTGCTGACGTTTGAACAGGCAGTACTGAAAGACATCAACAAGCTTGACCGGCTGACCCCACATTCCAACATCTCCAAGAATGAGTTGACAATACTGAAGTCACTGGCAAATGATTCCTCAATCACAATCAAACAGGCAGACAAAGGGGGAGCCACACATCTGATGAACACTGTGGATTACGAGTTGGAATGCACCAGACAGCTCAGTGACCAGAGATATTACACTCCAATCACTGATGACCCGACCACGCGCTTACAGACCAAGATCACAAGCCTGGTATCCGGTGCTGAATTTGATCAATGGATCAGTAAAAAGGAGGCAGAATTTCTCATGAAAAAGGACCCCAGGGTACCCTATTTTTACATCCTGCCTAAGATCCATAAAGCCACCAGACCAGTACCAGGGAGGCCAATTGTTTCTGGGATTGACTCTGTGCTAGAGCCCCTGTCACAGTTTTGCGACCACTTCCTGCAACCCCTGGTGAAAAGCATCCCCTCCTACATTCAGGACAGTACGGATGTTCTTAGAATACTGGATACAGTCCAGGACACAGGAGAGATTGACCTTCTAATTACCCTAGATGTCTAAGCACTGTATACGAACATCCCCCAGAGGGCGACTCTCGAGGTAATTGAGGAAAGACTTGGACAAGAAGTGTGGAGCTCCAACACTCCCCAGACCTTCATCATGGAGTGCGCCACACTAGCCCTGACGGAAAATTATTTTGAATACAGAGGCAAATTCTACCATCAAACCCAGGGGACCTCTATGGGCAGTACCTTCGCCCCCTCGGTGGCCTGTTTATACATGGCCAAATTTGAAGAGACTCATATACACCATGAGTCTAATCCCTTCCGCAATAACATCAGAATGTGGAAACGCTTCATAGATGACATCCTTATCCTATGGAGCGGTCCACCGACCTCATATGAAGGTTTCTTGGTTTGGGTTAACACACTTAACCCTCACCTACATTTCACAATGACAGCCTCACCCCATGAAATCGCTTTCCTTGACCTAACGATCAGATTGGAAGCAGGTTCCATAAAGACCACCATGTACCGTAAACCTACAGATCGTAACAGCCTCCTGCACTACACGAGTCACCACCCCAGGGCCCTACGTACCAATCTGCCCTTTGGCCAATTCTTACGAATCAGGCGGAATTGCAGCGCTGTGGCTGATTACAAGAAGGAATCTGCTCTACTCTCTAGGAACCTCCTTGATAGGGGCTACCCCAAGAGTGGTGTTCGCAAGGCACGAAAACGTGCCAGAAACAACAATAGAGAAGCCCTGCTGGAACGACAGGAGAGAGCCCCTGTTGAAAACCAACCAATCACATGTGTGACTACATTTACCCCCCTGTCCAATAAAATCAGGAATACGATTAAGCATCACTGGGGCATACTCAACACAGGTGACATGACCCTAGAGGAACCCAGATTTGCCTTTAAAAGGTCACAAAACCTAAAAGATATTTTGATTAGCACCAGGCCTAAACATACGAGGAAAGAAACCCAACTAACGTTATGGAATCTACCCCCAGTGATGGGCCACTACCCCTGTGGCATGTGTGGGGTTTGTAGATACACCCTGACTCTCAAAACTATACAACTCTCTGACACCTTCAAATGGGAACTCAGGCAACACACTAATTGCAATACATCCCACTGCATATACCTGCTAATATGCCCATGTAACCTGCAGTACATAGGGATGACAACCCGCCCAATTAAGACTCGAATCATAGAACATCGCAGCAATTTCTGCTGCAGAAAGACCCACACCAAAATGTGCAAGCATTATGTGGAAGCCAACCATGATGAGAATTCAATGAAGTGGGTAGTTCTGGAGTCCAGTCCTAACTGCCCCACAAAAGTACTCTTCAATAAGGAACAGAGATGGGTACATCGGCTGTCATCTGACCTACATGACCTCAATGAAGACATTCCCTGGCATTCATTATGAACTCCCACATTTATAATATCTACCCATGAGATACAGTGACCTGACACATTCCCATGCCACGAGATTTGACAGTGACATAGACCATATACCACTTCCGGGCCATTCCCTTCCCTGAAAGTGCCACCACTGACCCTTGGACACTCACTAACACGAGTCCCCAACATATGATTACCCTGGTCCCACTACATATACAGACCGGATGTTATCATCGTCATATTGTGACACAGTGAGGTTAGTCCTTGATACCAGGGCGACCTGTGGGCGAGATCACCTCTTAATAGTAACCTATATGTTAATAGTAACCTTTATCCAGCTACACTGGCGACTCCAAGGGACCCCTTCCATCATGGCCGCCATCTACAATAAGGCATCAACATTGTCTACCACTACCTGTGAGCCACACCTACAAATCGGATTAAATCGGATTCGCCAGACCCGTCGGTTTGCCACACTGTACAGAGGTCTAAGCGACCGAAGTAGTTGAGGCTCTGAAAAGGTTTTTAAACGGGGCGGTTATCCAGGGTAATAGCCGATCCGCAGTGTTTACACCATTATAAGATGGCCGCCACGCTCCCGGGAACGTACACGTGACCTTGGTGAGGGGGCGGTTACTCAACGCGTCACGCTGACTTGCCGGTGTTGTTGAAATAATCCCCGCCGCCGAGCTCAAACATCTACTCGAGCTCGGCGGGGATGGGTAGGTCACTACACCCGGACACAGCAGACTTCAGGTGAGTGCGTTTAGCGCCTGGCACAGGGGGAGCAATTACCGCTATTACAGGTTTTTAGCCTTATAAATGCAGGGATACATTTTACTTTACCGCGTTTTTCCCTATCCCTACTCCAGCCACACCTTGGGCTCAGCGCTGTAGTTCAGCCCTGCCGAACACTCATGTGGCCTCTAGGATATGATCATTAGGTGAGTAGAGGAATCTAAACATGCTTGTTTTAATGGTTTATATGTAAAGATAACAGTGTATGATCTATAAGATGAGTTGAAAAGGCAGGATTATTACTGAATAATCACTGTGAAAAATAAAATTTATGTTGGTAATATCCAGTTATATATCTTTTTGACTTATTAGCAGTTTATTATATGTTTACTTTGTGAGAATATTTTCTCCCAGGAACAGTGCATCCTGCATGTAGGCTCAGCTTGCATTTTCAGTTACTGTTTTGGTACTATGTAGCCAACATAGTCTTGCAGTTTGCACCCTTAGTTTATTTGGTTAAATTGACATAAACTTGAGTGCTCCTCTTTCTTTGTAATTGTTTTAATGGTTTATTCAGATCACAGTGGAAGTGTGCTGCTATGCCTATTAAGCTACCGTGTGTTGTTCACATAAGCCCTGCCCAATACCTGACATGCTACAGGCAGGCATTGAGATTAATACTGCTGCATTTTTAACTTTGTATTTTTACACTCCTGTTTTTAAACCATCACCCTCACTGTCCACGGTCCTAGTCACAGTTCTAGTTATTGCGTGCGCTTCACAGCTTTACATTGCACGCTCAATACACTCGGCATGCGGTGGATGAGTAGAATCACTTTCAATAACACCAGCATGTTAGTATATTTTCTTCCTGGCAATATTGTGACTGGCAATTTTTGTTTAATTGTTTAATTACTGTTTCCTTATCCTTTCTCTATACATAGGCATAGGAGGATCCACTAAGGTAACATTACAACACATATGATACGAGCATGTTGTTGTTTTCACTTTGGTCCTGAAGAATCGCGGTAAATATACCATTAGCGAGAAACATGTTGACCACATGCACCACTAGTATCTTCTAGGGTCACACAACATAATAGGTTGACACCTAGGGAACTAACTTCACCTTTTAACCGTAGCCAGGGGACCCCCAGAATAAAGTCCATTCCGGTACCCCTCGTTACATTTTAGCCACCTTACCATAGGTATACACCACCCTGCCCACATACCCCCACTTCACCAATAGGCAGTTGGAAAAAGATCTCCGCCAAAGAGCCCCTCTCTGAGGTGTGCCCGTCGGGGATTGCACCGCCTCCCCGACGAGGAGCAACCGCCGATGATGAAGCATGACACTCCTCGGGGTGTGTGAGGCAAATACATCCAACATAATGGATGCCCCAGGGTATCATTAATATCCCCCCCTTGGTCACGCCAGCAAGAAATCCCCCCACCTCTTCTTTCTCTAGGAACAGTGCAGCAACCCCCTTTTTTTGATTTGACTCTCTAGTACTCAGTACGGACACTAAGCTGCTACTGGACCTTCCACCATCTTGAGTGGTTAATAGTGTCCTCTCGCCTCCCCCCTCTTTGAAACCAACTCTAGCTCGTTGCCATGCAGTAGATACTCAGCATTTGGTGCAGCACTGAGTCCCCAACGTGGGGTATTTGGTTGCTTTTATAGTTGAGGCGGACACATTGTACCATTTCGAAGTGTTTTACTCTTGGGTTACATTTCCAGCTGTGAATGCGAATGATAATGGTTTTCATAACTACACTGCCGCTGTAGTTCTGGTGTCTTATCATCCTTATTTGATTATTGCAGTTCCCTTATTGCCTGGGAGCACCAGATTTGCTTTAATGGTGCACTCTCCATCTTATTGATAGTACTGTTCAAATGGGCCCCTTGAGTATTGATGGTTCCAGATGGCCTATATTGGCAGGTTTTACTCTGCACCCTAATTATGTCATGGTTGAAGTACATTTATCAAGTTATTCTTCTGTATAGATGCCTGATACAATTTGTGGCCTGTGCCTTTTTGGCTGCTCCTCCTTGTTATTAGCCCCATGAGTATTAATTCTGTAGTGGACAAATGCCCTCAGAATCATGAAGACTTTCCCTTTTGAAATGCTCAGACAATTGATTAGCTTGATGCTGTTTTTCCCATTACTGGTCATGTAGAAAAACATAGGATCCTTACTATGTGCTTGCTTAGTGGTCTGTATCCCTCCTCCACTGACTGCAACACTTGGTGGATGGTGTTTGTCTCAGTGTATGGACTTTGTTATGGCACCCCTTTGAAGAACGTTCTCCCGAGCGTTCTCAAACAAGTACAGAACGAACATGAGCCAGATCCTGTTTAAACCGTGGATACCCATGTGGCACCTTCTGATTGACTTTATCATTTGGACATTCAAATTGAAGGTAACATCAAACGCACCATTAATGCTATTTTTTGGAACAACTTGACTTCCTCCTATGATATTTTGTTGGTGGAGGTCGATTGGCCTCCCCCATTCATTCTTGCATGTCCTCAAGGTGAGGATGTGTTTATCCCTTCCTTTTCACAATACATCCCTGATGAAATGAAACAGGTTTATGTTTCTGAATGGGCCCTTGCTATGGCTCCTGCCTTATACCACTGACAGGGACATACGTTATAGTTAGCTCTGGTGACTATAACTGCTGAAATTCACTGGTTTTGTATGAGTAAAATCTGAGACTAACTATAACTTCCCTGTAACCTTTGATTTTTACAGTGAATTGCTAATGTTTTTTTTTTATTGTGTTTGCTAACTATAATGTCTCTGTAACCTTTGGTTTTTTAAGTAAATTTGGAAGGTTTTTCAAATTCTATTTCCTAACTATAATATTCCTGTAACCTTTGTTTTTTTAAGTGAAAAAAATGATATATATACATATAGATCAAGAACGCGTTCCAGCGATCGAAACGTGTCATGGCAGGCATTATTTTATTTAATTATTTGAAAGGTTTTATATAGCGTTGGCTCAACCCAGGGGTATAAGAGCGCTTTACATTCTACACAAGAAGTTTACATGTGAACAAAAAAAATTACAGGAACAAAGATAACAGTTGTTCGATATCACAGCATTAAGACAGATAAAATTAGAACAGATTACTTAAACAAAAATGGACAAAGAGCAATACACAAGAAAAGCTGTTATGCAGGATATTTAAAACAGTAGCAAAAAGCGCAGGTAAGGTTCGGTAACAAGTAAAGGAGGGAGAAAACAAATCAGGGTTGGACTGCGGGCGCGGGATAATTAGATACGAATGGGTGGGAAAGAACCAAATTAGGGAAGAGAAGGTCATGTCAATAGATTTTAGGTGGAGAGGGGTAAGGGTTGTAGACGGAAGGAGGGGAGAGAAGGAGGGTAGGGTGGGAGAGAACAGGGTGAAAAAATAAAAACGTGGGGAGAGTTGGGGATAGTAAAGGGGGAAAGGGGAATCATGGAGGGGGAAGCAGAGTATAGGGTCAGAGGGGAGGTTATGGATCCCAATATTTGCTGAGAAGGTGGTGTTCAAGGTCTTTCTTAAAGCTGAGGTAGAAGGGGTTACATCGCAGGTATTTGCGGAGAGCATTTCAGATGTTCAGGCATTTCCGGAGAAGGAGAGTGATTGTGTGGTTTTCTTTTTTAAGAAGGGGGGTACCAGGAGGAGAGTGTTAGTTCTTCTCATCGGTCTAGTGCAGCCTGCAATTTTGAGTTTGTTAGTGAGGTACAAAGGGGTATTTTGGTGGAGAGCTTTGTGCGTAATGCATGGTGTCTTGTAGGAGGATCTATCTACAACCGGAAGCCAATTAAGGCTTTTGGGGCTGGGGAGATGTGGTCAAAATGATTGTAGTTAGTGATTAGCCTTACTGCTACGTTGAGCACCTATCTAAGGGGGGCGATGTGTACTTTGGGGTTCCTGTGAGGATAGCGTCATCATAGTCAATTTTCGAGAGAACTAGAGTCTGGACAATAAATTTGAAGTCTTCAGATGGAATGAAGGGTTTTATTTTTTTTGAGATGACGGATAGTGAAGAGAGCTCCTTTAGCTGAGATTTTATGTGGTCTTTAAGAGTTAGGTTTTTGTCAATGGAGATACCAAGTGAATTCACTGAATTGGATATGGAGAGTGAGCAGTTTAGGGCATTTAGTTCAGAGATACAAGATTGAATGGGGAGCCTGTTGTTTTTTGGCGTGAAGAGGATGACTTCTGTTTTTTTGGGGTTTAGTTTGAGATGTTTGGAGTTGAATCAGGATTGGATTTTGCTCAGAGTATTGTTAAGCTTAAGTGCTTCAGAATGTGACCTAATCTTATAGTAACGTTGGGTGTCCTCAGCATAGATGTGATAAATGATTCCAGCTGAGGGTAAGAGGTGCCATAAAGAGGTTAAAGAGAGAGGGGGAACGAATAGAGCCTTGAGGGACAATAAGGGCAACAGCTGAAGGGTTAGAGAGGTAATCATTGATTTTGATTTGTTGTGTTCTGTGCTGGAGATACGAGGCTAACCATTTGAAGACAAGACTGTTAAGCCCAAATCGAGATTTGAGCGAGTTAAGTAGTGAATTGTGGTTGACTGCATCAAAGGCAGCAGAGAGGTCAATGAGAATGAGTAGGAAGGAGTCACCATTTTCAAGGGAGCCATGGATGTCATCAACAATATTAATCATGGCGGATTCGGTACTGCAGCCTTTTCTGAAGCCGGATTACAAGGGGTCAAGTAAATTGAAATTGTTAATGTGTTTATCCAGTTGGAGCAAGGCACATTTTTCAAGGGTTTTTATAAAGAAGTGGGAGGTTAGAGGTAGGGTGGAGATTGCTCGGGTCATTTGGGCCAGCAGAGAGGTTTTTAAGAATAAGAATAGGAGTGACTTGTCCGAGTTGGAGGGAGTCGGGGACACATCCTGTGGAAAGGGAGGTGTTGATGATAGTGGTCCATTTTTTTTTTTAACATCATTTTTATTGCATCACCAATATAATTGTACAGACAGTAGAATCAAAGTTATAAATCCACCGAAAGCAAGAAATTACATTGTCCATTGTACTCCATTCCGGGAGGCCCGCCCCCTCCTTAGGCGCAGCTCGGCCTCCGTCCATTAGTGGTCCATGTAATACCTTACATTGCCCGACACTAGTAGTACCAAAGTAATGCTGGGTTGCTTTTGTGATTTTTCACCCCTCCCCCACCCCAAAATTTCGATCCCCAACAACCCGCCAATTCCAGCTTCCTTCCCCCCTCCCGTGGTCGCGCTGTGCTAAATCACTGTCGAAAGAACGTCTGTTGTGGCGTAGGAAGTACATACATTCACTAAGGTGTGTCCCCCGGTAAGGTGACAGGGTTAGCCGTATCCAGCTCCTCCACGTCCTCCCGCTCCTCGTCAGCTATTTCTCGGAGCGCCTGCACCATCATTTCCCACGCAGTCGCCCTCTCCATAGCCTTCTCATCATTCGTTCTCCAGGCCACCTGGTACCTCAAGGTGCTCTCACACGCCGCCCACCGCAGGCATTCCCCATACCATCTGTTATATGTGGGCCCTGTTCTCGATTTCCAATTTCTCGTTATCTCCCGCTTAGCCAGAATGAGCCCTAAGTCTATAAATTTTCTGGTAGTCTTATTTCTAGGCGTGTGTGGAAACCAATGGAGGACTCCCACTGCTTTCGTGTACTGAATGTACCTGTCTGTTGCACTGTTGAGGGCCCTCCCAATTTCCTGCCAGTAGTCCCCCAGGGAGGGGCAGTCCCATAACATGTGACCCAAGTCCGCCCCAACTGTATTGCACCTGGGGCAAGCAGCTTGTTCCACCCCAAAGTATTGTCGTATTTTCCCCGGGGTGAGGTATGCCCTGTGAATGATGTAAAAATAGATTAACTGAAACCTGGCGTTTCTCGAGCTTTTCCGTACTCGCCTCAGCAACTGGCCCCAGGTCGTATCAGGGATCTCCAATTGGAGGTCCAGTTCCCATTTGGCCTTCAGAGCCGCTAGAGGCTGTAGGGTCTCCCGCAGCATCCTGGAGTACAAGCAGGTGACGGCCTTAAAGGTCCCTGCTGCCATCATCGTGTATTGACATGCCATGGAGGCGCCCGGTTCCTGCAATCCCTCCCCCCAGTGAGCCTGCATGGCGCCCGTGACTGCCGCGTGCAACAAGTAGTCGCCCCTCGGCAGGTCGAACCGCTCCTGCAATTCCTGAAATGGCAGCAGTGCCCCATCCTCATATAAGTCGCCCAGCATGTGTATCCCCGCCTCCTCCCACCCCAGTAAGCGCGACCAGTCCCCTCCGTGAGGGAGGGCCGTAACCATCCCCAACGGGATTTCAGGAGCGTACATAAGGCGGACCCCCGCTCGCTTACGTGCCCGGTTCCAGCAGAGTCGGAACGTCTGCTCCTCAACCGTCAGGTCTCCAACCAGGAGCCTCTGGTGTAGTGTGATGTACGCCAGCACGTGTCGTGGGGTACCGTCTGCTCTCGCTTCCTCAGGGCCTCTATACACTCTCGCGACCTCCTGGGTGAAGACCTGCAGCTGCGCCGCCAGATAATACCCTTCAAAATCAGGCACCGCCAAACCTCCTTCGTCCTTGGGGCGTAGCAGAGTGTCCAGCGCTATGCGCCTCCTCCCCGTGCCCCATAAGAACGCTATGACCAGAGATCTCAGGCGCCGAAAAATAGAGCTCGGGATCCACACCGGGAGCGTCCTGAAATAATACAACAGCCTGGGCAGGGCCACCATCTTAAGCAGGGAGATCCGACCAGCCAGGGATAGCGGCAGTGTAGACCAGAAATCCATGCTCCCGCGCAGAGCGTTAATACAACGGGTGATGTTACCTTCCAGCAGATCCGCTGGAGTGTGATAGATATAAACTCCCAGATAATGCAGACAGCGCGGTTCCCATCGGAGTTCCTGTGCCGTGAGTGGGCACGGTTCTCCTGATCTCAGGGGGAATAAGCAGGACTTAGGCCAGTTGACCCTCAGGCCTGATAACCGGCCGAACCGCTCCAACAGCCGTCTTGCCCCCAAAAGCTCTGGGCCCGCGTTAGCCAAAAACATCAGCAGATCATCTGCGTATAAAGAAATGAGATGTGGCCTGCCCCTGCCTGCGTGCCTGGAGAGCCCAGTATGAGCCCGAGGCCAAACAACGATATAAAACAACGATGAAGTCATACCATGAACTTGTCCTTCAGAGCAAGAAACGGTATCTTGCCAATAGGATTGACGATGCTGCTAACTCCTGTAAGGAGATTTTCTCAATCGTGCGTGAATTCATTAGCCCCCGGTCCATCTCTACTCAGAGTGCTCCGGCAGAGACCTGGGCTAACACTATTGCCAATTTTTTTACCACCAAAATTAGGCAAATCCAGGTCTCTTTCCCGCAGAGAGACCCAGATGATGTGTCTGAGACGCCGATTGAGGCAGCGTCTCTGTCTCCCCCGGGCCCAGCTCTGCTCGATTTTCCTCCTCTCTCGGCTGCTACATCTTTAACCCTGATGAGGAATCTCAAGTCGGGCTCACCATTAGATCCTTGCCCGGCAAAATTTCTGGCAAAAGTGGCAGATGCCATAAACCCTATAGCCAACCCCATCCTTAATCTATCTCTGAGCGAAGGCTTTCTGCCTCAGACCTGGAAGCAAGCCATGGTCATCCCTCTGATCAAGAAACCCAATCTTGACCCAGAGGTACCCTCCAACTACAGACCAATTTCGCTCCTTCCAGCACTGACCAAGATCTTGGAAAAGCACGTGCACAGCGTGCTCTCCAACTTTTTGGAGTCTAATGATCTGCTCCATGAATCCCAATCGGGATTCCGTTCCAACTTAAGTACCGAGACGGCGCTCTTGGAAGTCTCGGAGATCATTAGAGAGGTGCTGGACACGGGAGGCAGGGTGTTGTTAGTCATGCTAGACCTGTCGGCGGCGTTTGACACCGTCCCCCATGAGGACCTCCTCACTAGGCTCCATGACATCGGGCTAGGGGGGACGGTGCTCAATTGGTTTTCTTCCTTTTTGGCCAACCGCCGCCAGACGGTCTGGGTCCCACCCGGATCCGCCGAGATGCCGCCATTGGGAGTCGGAGTGCCTCAGGGTTCTATCCTGAGCCCCACTCTTTTTAACATCTTGATGACCCCTCTGGCGACATTGGCGGAGTCCTATGGGGCCCGGATCGTCTCTTATGCTGACGACACTCAGCTCCTCTTCACCTGTCGCAAGGGTGAAGAGTTTGATGGCGAAGGGATCCGCGAGTGCCTTGGGGCTGTTTTCAGCTGGTTTTCGCAAAACAGCCTCAAGTGCAACTCGGACAAGTCCGAAATACTATTCTTCGGATGCCCTTCTGAACCAGATTGGCGAGGATGGTGGCCTGCCGACATGTTCCCTCCCACACAGTCCTCTAAGTGGGCCAAGAACCTGGGAGTCAAAATTGATAATGAGCTGTCGCTCAAATCCCAGATCTCTACCCTTACGGGAACTTGTTTTGGGATCCTCAGAATGTTGCGCAAGTTTTTCCCCCTTCTTTCGCAGCAACATCGGAGGATCACTGTTCAGGCCCTCATAGGGTCCAGATTGGACTACGCCAATGCTCTATATCTGGGCCTGCCTGAATATCTCCTCCAACGTCTGCAGATCACCCAGAACGCGGCTGCGCGTGCCATTTTTGGCCTTCATCGTCGCACTAGCGCCTCTAATCTTCTTGTATCCCTCCACTGGCTTCCGGTGCGGAAGAGGATACTGTTTAAGACCATGACTCTTGCTCATAAGGCCTTACATGGCACTGGTGCCAAGTATCTTCAGAGGAGGCTGGACTTCTATCGACCTGCACGATCCCTCAGGTCAGAAACCTTGGCCTTGGCTCGGGTACCACGCATTAAAAAGGCTCGGCTAGGCGGCCGGTCTTTCACCTTCCTTGCTCCTCAGCTATGGAACTCGCTACCGTTGTCTCTGCGAAACACCTCTAATCTGCTTGTCTTTAGGAAAGACTTGAAAACTTGGTTGTTTGCTGGATAATTTTCCCCTCCGGGTGCCCTTTTTCTGTTTTTGTTATGTTTCTTGCCCTTTTTCATGGTCAGGAGCTCAAAGCGCCGGGACACTCCTTTGGAGTAGCCGTTGCGCTATAAAAGTCCCATTTTAACATAACTATACGATAAACCTGCATAGTGGCGGCCCGACCTGGCCTCCACAGCGAAGGGTTCCATCGCCAGGGCAAACAAGAGAGGAGATAGGGAGCACCCCTGCCTAGTGCCTCGCCGGATAGGGTATTGCCTCGAGATCAGAGTGCCCACCCGGACTCTCGCTACCGCGTCAGTGTACAGGACCTTGGTCCAGTTTATGTATCCGTCCCCCAGCCCGAAGCGCCGCATCACCTCATACAAGTACCCCCATTCAAGACTGTCGAAGGCCTTCTCTATGTCAATAGAGAGAACAAATGGAGAGACGGCACCCGGCTAGTCTGCTCCCATCAATCTCGTAAGCCTTCGGATATTGTGGGCGGTGTTGCGCGTCGGGATAAAGCCGCACTGGTCCTTATTAACAAGGGCAGTCATGTGCACTAGCAGCCTGTTGGCAAGAATTTTACTCAGGATCTTGTAGTCCGTTGTCAGCATGGACAACGGATGGTAGGAGGATGAAGCCGCCCCCTCTCTGCCCGGTTTTAAGAGCGGGATCATGATGGCTTCACACATGAAGCCCGGGAGCCGACCCCTCGATTGTGCCTCGTTGTAGACTTCTCGCAGCCGGGGAGCAAGGTACTCCAGGTATTTACTATAAAACTTGATCGGGAGTCCGTCGAGACCCGGGGTCTTATTTCTGGCCATTTGTTTTACTGCACACCCTATCTCCCCGATCGTAATGGGCCGACCCAGCTCCTCTGCCTCTGAGTCTTCCACCCTCGGCAGTTGTAAACCGTCCAAGAAATCGCCCAGCTCATCCATCCCCCCTGTTTCTCCACTCTCATAGAGACCCTCATAATACGCCCGAAACTTATTCAGTATCCCGGGTTGGGTATGGCAGGGCTCCTCCCCTGTCTCCTGGATCATCATGATCGGCATACCCCTCCGGGCTGGGTTAGCAAGCCACGCCAGCATAGACCCCGCCTTATCGCCCTCCGCATGCGCCCTCGTCATGTACGCTTTATGATCAAAGCTGCGCAGCCGTTCCAGTTCCACTGCCAGCCCCTCCCTGGCCCCACTAAGCCCCTCCTGCAACTCAGGGTGATTCGGGCGACCCTTCTCCAGATCCCTCAATCGCGTCTCAGCCTTATCCAAATCATCCATCAAAGTCTTGCGAGCCCCAGCCGTGTGGCCAATACAGTGCCCTCGCACCACCACCTTAAATGCATCCCACTCCACCGCCCTCGTGGAGGCCGAGCCACTGTTCTCCTCAAAATAACACTCTATACAGTCTCCAAGGGCCTCCCTGAACAACAAGTCGTCCAGGGTATCGGGTTGCAGGCGCCATGTTGGTACGCAATTAACGGCCACCATCCAGTTCAGGGATAACAACAAAGGGTTGTGGTCCGACATCGTCCGGGCCAAATATTCCGCCCCCCCCACCGCAGAAAGTACAGATGAGGAACACAAAAACGCGTCCAGCCTAACATGTAGATCATGCAACTGCGAGTGAAAGGAGTAGTCCCTAGTAGTGGGGTGTAACGCCCTCCATGCATCCGTGAGGGCCCAACTCTCCTGCCACTCCAGCCTGCGCTTGGCCACCCTATGCGCTGGGGGCGCGCGCAGAGGGGGATGGGACCTATCCAAAACCACATCCTCCACCGAATTGAAATCCCCCCCCAGGAGCACCGGCCCCGCCAAATAGCCCGCCAGTTTACCTGAGAGTACGGACAAAAATGCGGGCAGATCCACATTGGGAGCATACACACTGCAGAGAGACACTACCCTGCCTCTTAGCCTCCCCTCCACCGCCACATATCTGCCCTCAGGGTCCACCAATGTTTTAGTAACCTGGAAGGGAACCCCCGCTCGTATCCAAATTAGCGCCCCCCTTGCAAAAGCTGAGAACGTCGTATTGAACAACTGTCCCCTCCATCGCCTCTGCAGCGCAATCCCTTCTTGCTTATTAAGATGTGTTTCTTGCAGGAACGCTATGTGCACCCCCCTACGCTTGAGGTATGCCTGAACTTTATGCCTACGTGCCATGGACTGCATACCCCGCACATTCCAGGACACACATTTCAATGCCCCGGTACTAGCCATTTCCCTTCGCCCATCCAGACCGAACAATAGAAATCATTGACCTTGCACGCTCCTCGACCACGGACTGACCCCCCCACCCTCTCCAAACAAGAAACCAAACACCCCCTCCAACAACAACACCCAGAGCAACCCCAACTGCTCTCAATTCCCGCCCCCCCAGGACAGGCCCCCCCGCAAATGGAAGTACCCCCATCCAAACCAACACTCCCAACCACCCCTCAAAGAATGGCAGTAATGTTTGCAGTCTCCACTGCGATGACCTTAAGGGCCAGTAGGGCGCGGATCGATGCGAAAGGTTCGTGAAAGAAAATCAGTCCCGCATACTCCACCCCACAATCCCCACATCATAGCGCCCCGAAACCTCATGTAACAGTGTTCCGCTGCCTCGGGCCCAACGCCCCGGTGTCCAACCAACGAGTCCGCTCCACTAGTCCAGATTAACACGCCTCAAGGATCTCCTCCGAAGTCTGCGGCGTCACGATAGGGCCTCGGGCTCCACCAAATTCCGAGAGTCCCGTCTCCGATCCCGTGCCCGGTTCCTCCGATTCCGTACCCTTCCCGGACTGGCTCCTGGTATTTTTGGATAAGTTCGCCACTGCCTGTAGGGCCGCCTGCCTCTCCGTCTCCGTCTGCGACACTGAAGGCCTGCCGGTCCTCCTGCGGTTCTTCCTGATCCGTTGAGATTTCCTGATCGGTTGTGTCACCTTGGCCTCCTCCTCCCTGGCCTTGGCGCCATCTGTTCCCGCTTTGTAAGTGTCCCACCAGGCCCAGGCGTCCGCCGAGGACGTAAAGAAGAGTGTCTGTTCATCCACCACCACTCTCAGCTTCGCCGGAAAGAGCAGGGAGTACTTGATGCCTTCATCACGGAGCTCCCGCTTAAGGGACAAGAAATTAGCCCTGAGCTTCTGCGTCTCAAACGTATAGTCTGGGAACATAGTGACCCTGTTGTTGTCCACTTGAAAGGGTCCTGCCTCCCTCGCTCTCTGCAATAACCAGTCTCTGTCCCTATAATGGAGCAACTTGAACACCACTGGGCGAGGCGGGAGACCCGGGGCCGGCGGACGCGCTGGAACCCTATGCGCTCGCTCAAGGGAGAAGAAGGGGGACAATCCCTCTGGTGCCACCTCAGTTCGTAACCAGTTGTCGAGATAGCCCACCATATCGTCTCCTTCGATTTTTTCCGGCAGGCCTACGAGGCGTACGTTGTTGCGCCTATTCCGGTTTTCCGCGTCTTCGGCCCTCCGTTCCAGCACCTTCAATCGGTCCATCACATCCGCCATCTGCGCCTTCACCGCTGCATGGCTCGGGGCCAATTCCTGAACCGTGATTTCCACGGACTTCACTATGTCCTTGAGCTTATCATGGTCAGCTTTCAGGAGTCCCAGGCCCGTCGCCACCTGGGCTATGTCCTGCTGCAAGGCGTCCTTTGTGGTGGCGATGGCCTCCAGGATACTGTCCTGCATACGCTGCAGCGCCGACTGGTCTCGATCCGCTCCTTCCGTGGCTTCGGTGTTGGTCGCACCATCCCCCTTCCCTTTCGGCTTCCCCATCTGGGCTGGAACGAGTGGTGGTGGCCTCCAAAGCTGCCTCTGCACCCGCTCCGCACTTCGCAGGGCCTCGCCCCTAGGAAAGTCCCCCTGCAGCAGTGGTGGGAAAGGCCCGCTGCGTTCCACTCCTTGAGCACCACTCTAGACTCTGGGGCCAAAGCCGCCTCTCGGGGTCAGGGTTCCGACGGACCGTTGAGCCGTCTGGTGCCAGTCGTGCTCAGAGAGCCGGGGTCATCGTCACTGGGTTGTCGCCACGTTGTCGCCGCCACTACCAAGGGTTCGGCTCCCATCCACAGCCGGTGGCGCGCGGAAGGTCTGCTCCAGAACCCCGAGAGAGGTCAGATGCATCCGCCTACACCTCTTATCGGAGAAGAGTAGCAGCCCTTAAAGTGGCTCCGGGCCTGCGACTCCGTCGTCTCCGTGCTTCATGCCACCGCCGCCATCTTAGCTCGATGACTGCACGCCCGAGTCCAACTTTCAGATTCAAATACCGGGCTGGGAACGGTCTCGAGTCGACCGCCGTCGACGCCGGACCCTCCGTGGCACCTTCCAGTATCGGATTGTATCAGTTTCGTCGGGGTCCGACCATATATTCAGGATATTTTTCAGGATCGGGCGCGGAGCTCCGAGCTCACGCTGCCTACCTCCTCGGCATCCAAGCCACGCCCCCTGATAGTGGTCCATTAGGGGAAAATGATGTGGTTTAGATCTTGGACAAGGTTAGAGGGGAGAGGGTCATTGGTGTGTGAGGTCAGCATTTGCCTTATGAACCCTGAGGTTGACGGAATTGATTAAAGTACTTTGAAAGAGCAATTTTGAGTCTGCGTGTTGCGGTCCTTACATGGATGGTCCCATCGAAAAAGGAGGTGGGCCAGGATTGTGTAACTTTTATACACACATATATACAATTCTATTTTCAGTGCAATGTTTTTCGAGTGACATTGAGACATTTTCCTGATTTTGGAGTTACCATCTGTTTGCAAATGACTATTGGTCACCGGCACAATGAACCCATGATTCTGACTTGCATTCAGGGTGTATGCTCATGAACTCTTGACATGTATGCGACCACAGAGAGGCATTATGGGGCTTGCAGTTTGGTTGGTTATTAGAGTGTTCACCAGGTGGCAGGCATTCATGCCGGCATTATACATATTGTATTGTATTGTATTGTTTAGCCCCGGGATGTATTTTTCAACCTTTGTATTTCCCTGCCTCTAGTGCTGTTGAGTGAAGTTCTTTTCAAATTGCAGCATACCATAAGTCTGAGCCTGTAATCAAATCCACATGTCAATTACCAGTAAACCAATCTGCATCAGGGTTAACATCACAGATTTAAAGAGGTCTTAAGATCAATGTGAAGTCGGTTCAGACATGCATTATTACCAGAGCAGGTTGAGGTAGCATTATTAAGATTTACTTGGGTGAACGTCACAGTTTATTTACAACGTAATATGCATTAACAAATGATCATTTGTACCAGCCGCACTATTCAGATATTCTGTCAGGGTAATGTTTGAATAACGCAATTTGTCTGTCCCAGTGCACGACCTAAAACGTAAAAGTATTTTCTTTATGTTTATGTGTGTCTCTAGTGGGAAGGGCTATATATAATTACTTGTATTTGGCTTTTTTCTGGTGTATTTCTCTGAATATATATCTATTGATAGATCTCCACCAAACCATGCAAACCTATTGGTTTTTCTACATTGGTGGACAATGTAAAGTTTTTGGGTGATTTGTCAAGGAGGTGGGTAGAAAATACATTGGTGGGAAAACACAATTTTCCACCAATGCATTTTCGAAGGACTTTATTTTACTTTTTAGAAAGATGTAGTAGCAAAACAGCTGAACGTATTTTCATGAAATTTGGAAGGAGTGTCGGTTATGGTGTCGAAAGGATCCTTTATGAGATTTCATTAAAATGCATTTAGCCATTTTGGACTTATAAGGCACTAAATCTTAGTGAGATCTGAGGCTGCAAAATACCATAGAATTTTGCAAAATACCACAGTAATTTGCGGTACATTGCCAATGGCAAGTATTTGATTGTATAATGGCTGCCTTTACAGAAAGAAGAGCCAGCCATGTCTTTCACCCACACTTTGGCTGTGTTTTGTGTTAGGGCCATGGATATAGGAAAGTAGTAGGTTTCATATTTTTTCCCTACCTAGTACCATTTATTATAGGAGGTGGGTGGGCGCACACTGCCTCACACTCCAGCACTCAGTTTGCCCCGATGCATCTTAATAAATGCAGTGCATGATAACACTTTCTTTGGTGTCAGGCTTTAGTTTTTCACCCTTGTGGGTGCAGCCAGTGCTGTGTATCGCTGTGTATCTCTAGACACGTGTTTCAGGATAATTGTCCTTCTTCAGTATGGAGCAACACTTTGTTAGGGGGTGCTGGAAATGCTGCCCAAAGTCTTCTCAGGTCTCAGTACCACTCGCTGGGCATGGGTGCATCAACCAGAGCCCATCAGCTTGTTAGCTCAAGGAAGCCTTTTCAAATAGGAGGGTGATGGGCGCATGCTGCCTCACACTCCAGCACTCAGTTTGCCCTGATGCAGCATAATAAATGCAGTGCATGATAATACTTTCTTCGGTGTCAGGCTTTAGTTTTTCACCCTTGTGGGTGCAGCCAGTGCTGTGTATCTCTAGACACGTGTTTTAGGATAATTGTCCTTCTTCAGTAGAGAGCAACACTCTTTCTGGGGTTGCTGGAGATGCTCCCTAAAGTCTTCTCGGGTCTCAGTACCACTCGCTGGGCACAGGTGCATCAACCTGAGCTCGTCAGCTCAAGGGAGCCTTTTCAAATAGTAGGGGGTTGGGCGCCCGCTGCCTCACACTCCAGCACTCACTTTGCCCCAATGCAGCATAATAAATTACGTGCATTATAACACTTTCTTCAGTGTCAGGCTTTAGTTTTTCACCCTTGTGGGTGCAACCAGTGCTGTGTATCTCTAGACACGTGTTTCAGGATAATTATCCTTCTTCAGTAGAGAGCAACACTCTTTTTGGGGGTGCTGAAGATGCTGCCCAAGTCTTCTCGGTCTCAGTGTCACTCGCTGGGCACAGGTGCATCAACCAGAGCTCGTCAGCTTTTTAACTCCAGGAAGCTTTTTCAAATAGGAGGAGAGTGGACGCACGCTGCCTCACACTCCAGCACTCAGTTTTCCCCGATGCATCATAATAAATGCAGTGCATGATAACACTTTCTTCGGTGTCAGGCTTTAGTTTTTCACCCTTGTGGGTGCAGCCAGTGCTGTGCATCTCTAGACACATGTTTCAGGATGATTGTCCTTCTTCAGCAGAGAGCAACACTTTTTTGGGGGTGCTGGAGATGCTGCCCAAAGTCTTCTCAGGTCTCAGTACCACTCGCTGGGCGCAGGTGCATCAACCAGAGCTTGTCAGATCGTTAGCTCAAGGGAACCTTTTCAAATAGGAGGTGGGTTGGGCTCACGCTGCCTCACACTCCAGCACTCAGTTTTCCCTGATGCATCATAATAAATGCAGTGCATGATAAAACTTTCTTCGGTGTCAGGCTTTCGTTTTTCAGCCTTGTAGGAGCAGCCAGTGCTGTGTATATCTAGACACTTGTTTCAGGCTAATTTTCCTTCTTCAGTAGAGAGCAACACTTTTATTGGGGGTGCTGGAGATGCTGCCCAAAGTCTTCTCAGATATCAGTGTCACTCGCTGGGTGCAGGGCATCAACCAGAGCTAGTCAGCTCGTTAGCTCAAGAGAACCTTTTCAAACAGGAGGTGGGTGGGTGCACGCTGCCTCACACTCCAGCACTCAGTTTGCCCCGATGCATCATAATAAATGCAGTGCATGATACACTTTCTTCTGTGTCAGGCTTTAATTTTTCACCCTTGTGGTTGCAGCCAGTGCTGTGTATCTCTAGACATGTGTTTCAGGCTAATGGTCCTTCTTCAGTAGAGAGCAACACTTTTTCCAGGAGTGCTGGGAATGCTGCCCAAATTCTTCTCAGATCTCAGTACCACTCACTGGGTGCAGGGCATCAACCAGAGCTCGTCAGCTCGTTAGCTCAAGGGAGCCTTTTCTAATATGAGGGGGGTGGGTGCACGCTGCCTCACACTCCAGCACTCAGTTTGCCCTGATGCATCATAATAAATGCAGTGCATGATAACTGTTTCTTCGGTGTCAGACTTTAGTTTTTCACCCTTCTGGGTGCAGCCAGTGCTGTGTTTCTCTAAACATGTGTTTTAGGATAATTGTCCTTCTTCTGTAGAGAGCAACACCTTTTCCAGGAGTGCTGGAGATGCTGCCCAAAGTCTTCTCAGGTCTTAGTACCATTTGCTAAGCGCTGGTGCATCAACCAGAGCTCATCAGCTTGTTAGCTCAAGGAAGCCTTTTCAAAAAGGCAGGGGGTGGGTGCACACTGCCTCACACTCCAGCACTCAATTTGCCCTGATGCATCATAATCCCCGGAGACAATATGACCCAGGGAAGGTTTGTGGTTCAGCACTAAGCTGCATGAGAATACGGACGCCCGCCCTGAATTTACACAGGTTGCAGGGTATATCTGAGCAACATCTATGGCACTTTAGGGTAAGTCAAAGTACGTTACCACTGTTGTAACAAAATTGCCTGCACATCACATGTCTGCTAACTTTAACGTTGCTCCACTCTTAGCAACCCAAAGTTTAACCCTTTCTCGACGCAGCACATAGTGGTCACATGCACAGTTCAGATGCTGCTCCCTACCTTAGACAGTGTGCAGTGCTTCCCACCCTCGTCACCGAAACTGTAATAATCAACTCATACACCTCTCTTTACATTAAGAGATGTATTCCACAAGAGCATAGCCCACTCCAAAGTTATGCCAGGCACAGCCATGACCAACCATCAATCTCCAGAAGCTCGAGGATCTCGAGCCCTCATGAGCTCACACAGTGCGTGAGCGCCATGTATGACTCGAATCCAAATAAGAAAATACAACACAAACCAATTGAATAGTCGATACCATCTTCTCAAAGATTCAGAGTATGTTTCATGCCATCAATGCAGCTTATTTAGGCACTGCTCTTCTTGTTAAGATCTTATTGAAGCAAGTAAGATATATTGTCTCATTGCCTTGCTTATGAAAACATCATGTATTTTATTAACAAATTTCCATGACTGGTCTCTAGAGACACACTAAAGCTTACAAAAAGTGATTTATGGAATGCTTGAATTAGGCTCATAATCAGTATATGGACCAGTCCAGGCTGAGCTGCCAAGCCAGGTTCTCTCAAACCAGAACAGAACACAATCAACCCAGGACTGGTTCTGACCTAGTGAGGGCTCATAAGCCAGGTATAGATTGGTTCCAGTAACACCTTGTGCACAGGACCCAAGTCTGGGCATTCCTGTCCCACTTAGGGTGGCACACTTTAGCAGACATAGAGAGATGGCTGGAATGCTTGAATGAATCCCAGCCACTGGTAATTACTCAGGCTGCATGCCAATCCATCATTATTTTGCATAACCTGCCAGCTCAAGTTTGTGTGTTGTGGAGGTACAATTTACCAGAATCCCAAGAATGACCCCAGTCACTATATCATCAGAAAGCCATTCCATTATAAAGTACATCAGCAGGCCAAGAATGCAGATGTGTCTCTCTCCCTTGGTTCCCCCTTCCACCATTCCCCTACTCTTGGATATCCAGTACCATAAATTGGAATTTGGAGTCAGTGGAACCATGGAGGTGTAACCCCCAAGACGCTGGCACTGGAAGTCAGGTTAGTAGTTGCACTACATCCTTTCATATCAACTTCTTGCAGATGTTCAAGTCTACGCATCATTCTAAGATCGTGATCCATACTTGAGGTCTGCACTGGATAGGCCTTTTATTCCACTAGGCATTTCCCCGGTAGGCTGGAGCACTTGGAGACCAGTTTTGAACGCCGAGGGCCACTTCTGCTGTCTCTGCCACTTGCCCTTGCTCCCCGAGGTTAATTGAAGCAGGGACAGAAGATTCAAGAGAGAGATAGTGGGAGAGAGAAGGACGATAGACAGGAAGCATCAGAATGGAAGAAGAAAGAGAATAAAAGAGGAGAGGAGAGAGAACATGAATGCGAAGAAAGAGACAGCTAGTGCAAGGCGAGTAAGGGAGCAGGGCTGGCTTGAGTATTTTTGCCAGGGTTGCTTTGGTTCCCCAATCTGGCCATGCTTGCAGAATGGCAGCTACACAGAACCTCATTGCTTTAACGGGTACACAAACGAGTGCTTCCAAGCTTCTAATTCTACAAGGAGAACCTTTGTGTATTTACAGCGGTTGCAGTATACCACCCTCATGCCGACGGTAAACTATCCTTGCTGTAAGATTTATACATTATGATATTAACGAACATTATTTCTATTGATAGGGCCGTAAAACTTGATTCAAACTTTGCTGAAAAGTTACAAATATATTTACTTTTCATGGTTTCTTTAATCATATGCATACCGTAGTAGTACTGGGACTATAATTAATGATTCTCCATAGATGATAGAGCCTACTTTAAATGAGATGGGAGTTACTGGGACCTGCGGAATTATAGGTTTTTGGATATTTTATAAAAACCTTTCCAGAATCCTCGAGGTTGTCAAGATATTCATTGAAATTCAGGCCTCAAGGAACAGAACCGACTATGCAACTACTCGAAAAAGCTACACAGGGAAAGCTAGCCCAAGGAAAATCCAAAAGCTCCTATGGCGATGCTCAAAATGAGAGACAAACAGTGACTTGCCTGAAAAAAGATTAATCAGTCAGTTCACAAAACATGAAGTAGGAATAGAGAGCGACATGACAAATTAGATAATTAGCCTAAGTTACACTCGCTCACTTGAGCACATGTGTTTGTGCTTGATGGATTTCCTCCAGCTAATATTGCTTTATTACCATGTGGTAAAAGCCAGTCACAAAGACTGTTTTCTTATGTTATTCTCAATTGTTGGAGAAAACTACTAAAGGGGCAAAATCTAACCATACGAGGTGGACTGATTGTATCTCCCTGGGTGTGGTTTGCACCCGTTTCTTCCACATCATTTGGAATTAAACAAAGAGAGGTGTTGCGACATTTACTGCAGGCACACAATTACAACTTCTTTTAGACGTTGATACTGGAAGGGAGTAAAGCATCGACAGTTTGAATTCAGACTAACATTCATGTGCCATCTTGGAGTAGAAGGACTGATTGCTCCTCAGACCCACAGTCCCTCGTTTTGAAACGAGAGGAAAGCCATGTAACAGAATCTTCTTTCAGTCATGTGGTGCAGTGGATTGGCTGGTCCACCAGGATACAGATTGTCAAACTGGAATGAGAGATTTTACCCACATTTTGGCTACAGGAACGGTTAGAGTTTTTCCTGCATGTGTTAATGTGAAATCTTTTAAGTGGTGCTGAATGATATCGCTGCAGGGACCTACAAATGTGCCTGAGCAGACGAACTTATAAATGAGTGGGGTTTTGGAGTCTGTGGTGCAGTGCTGATTATTCCTCATGATGCCAGTTATGGGTGGATTCCTTCATGCACCTTGTGTATAGGAGTCACTAGTTTCCCACTTCCCTTCCGTGAGCTCTATGTACCTAATGCACAATGTGTTTCCCATATTTGTCACTCTGACTTTTATAACTTCTTTGTGTTATTGCAGAATGCACATGAGAAATTCTAACCTGTTGTGTGAGGGTCCAAGGCGAACTAAAAACAGCATATTCTATTACAAATGACAATTTGTCTGTGACAAATGGATAGAATTCCCTGAATAGCCCATTCAGTGACCAAGCAGGAATATTCCTAACCTCAGAGTATTTGGGTGAGATACCTACAAGGGGCTCTGCCTAATGTGGCTCATCAGGAACACGCTGAACTTCTCCTTTCTCAAAACTCCCACTGTGATCCAAAACAAATATATCGATTAGGATGACGGAGGAGGGGGAGAGGAACACACTTTTATGTTGTTCATGACAGACACAAATTGATGCTCATACCTTCAACGTTCCTGAGTTGGACATACATCTGTTCCTTCACTCATTGAAACCTTCCCTGCCCATGTATAGAATGTTCAGCTCCAGTGCCACTTGAATTGGCAGGTGTGCACTTCACGTCACAACTCAGCAGCCGCTGCTCAGCCTTAAGGGAAGAGGGGTCCCATCCCCCAATTGTATCCAACCTGAAGAGTGTCTATCAGGCTGAGCAAAGGTCTGTCCGACAGACAGTCTTCTTGTCCAGGTCAGGCAAACAAGCGCTACAAAATCTGCTAAATGTGTAGGTGCTTGGCGGTCTGAACCAAAATTTACCGGGCTAGAGATGTCACAGCCCTGAGAGTGGGACCTCCTCAGTTCAGCAAACTGCCTAGTGGACCTCCTCCTCATGAAGAGGGAGATACTGATAACCTCAGACCTCAATACTTTAGTTTTAAACCCTGAAGTGGCAAGGGCAGAGTGTCTATCTTTAAAGCCTCATTGCAGAGTGGGGTGGGGTGGGGTCAAGAAGTCTCACTGACCCCATCCCACCCTGTGATGAGTTAGGGACTGCCGCCGAAGGTCAGCCAATAAGAGGAGGCAGCAGTCCCAACCCTCCTGGAACCTCAGATGCTTCCCGTCCTCCATCTGAGATGCTGCAGCTGCCACGGTTTGTTTTTTATTGTTCGTTGCGTGCGTGTGTCATGCGTGTGTTTAAGTATTAATGTATGTGTATATGTGAGTACGCTCTGTGAATGGATATGTGTGCGCATTTGCGTGTGCATATGAATACATGAGTGTGAGTGACTGTGCATGTGTAGGCCGCCTGCCCCACCATGCTGGAACCACTGCAACTCAGGTTGAATAAAACAAAGAAGGTAAATAACAAAATTAGCAGTTGATAAAAATATAATTGACATTACATATACAAAGTAGGGTTGTAATTAAAACATGGGGCCCGATTTAGAGTTTAGTGGGAGGGTTACTCTGTCACAAATGTGACAATATCCTGTCCGTCCTATTTGGACTTCATGTTCCCCTATGGCACTTATAATAAGACCGACTGGTATCCATCATGTTTGTGATGGAGTATCCCATCAGGCCCATGGGGTCTCGTTTATGAAAAGTGACGTATCGCTGCGCGAAAACAGCGATGCGTCACTTTTCAGTGCACCCTCCTTGTGACATGCTGGATGCGTCATAATTACAGTATGAAGCATCATGTCCCAAGGAGTTAAAGATACATCACTTGGTGTTGGGGCAAGGCAGCACATTGGGTGTCAGCACAAGGAATAGAATGTGCTGTATAATGTTAAATATGACACACACCTGCCCTTTCCCTTCGACACAGCGCATCGTAGCAAGGTTATACCTTGCTAATGGCAGACAAAGTAATTATTAGGGATAGAAATAGTTCCAGACAAAAATATTCCTTCAAAAAATATTAAGACCAGGTAGTCTTATCCTTTTAGACTAAAAAGTGTATTTCTCACAAAACGTTTGTCCCGAGAGACATAGTAGGGTTAAGGCTGTTGTACTGTTGAGATTTGGCAAGCTTTAAAAGACCTAAGTGTCAGCGCCCAGCTGTTCTTGATAGTTTGCAAGGTGTCAATATAGAGGTGCCGAGTATGCGTGGGAAAGAGTACACGAAGCAGCAGCAAACAAAAAAAAAACATTCTGCTATGCTGTCATCAATGACCTGCTTACCTTAGAGGCGAGGAGCAGAGCCAAAGAAGAAAATGAATGCTTTGAGAAACATGGGGAAATGTCCTTTTCTGAATCCCAAACACACTGATGAATAGAAATCACCAGACACATCATTCCAATAGTTTTTGATAGTTCTAAAAAAAAAAACGCAAAGCAAATGATTACTGGTAATCAGGAAAAATGTATCATTTCTCCCATGTCCAGGTTAGAAATTCGATACCATTTGGACCTTTTTACCTATCTCAGTTTTCCTCTACTAAACCTTTCAACCACGGTAGTCATGCAACATACATTGCCAAGTAACTGCGGAAAATACATTTTTCTTCAAGCAAGCTTTCTTTCAAATGTGTTCATTTTGTATGCCTGGTTAGGGTGAAATTTGCACAGCTCCCATTCACATTGCTACTTAGTTTGTTTTTATTGACACTGTTGAAAATGAAGATGCCAGCAGAAAAGCTTCTAAGTCTACATGTTTAAACAACTTATTCAGGGGTGTGGCTAAGACGCATCTTATCATCACTTCGTCCTGGCACTGACACAGCTTCGACTCGCACCATACCTGCCGAACAGATCAACACCCCAGAGGTGTTTTTTATGAGTGGAGGTGGCCTGGCATCCTAAGCCACATTGCTGGTATTCCTCATGCCGCTTAAACTGCATTTTCTCAGACGATCTACCAGTAGCTGAGCCACACAAGAAGATACAAGATGGCGGACACACAATGGTACATGGCTGAAGGGACTGGTGTCCTGACCTGGAGCTGAGGGTGCAGAGAAGAACCCTGCAAGGCCCACTGGATTCCTCTTGACGGACCCCAGAGCCTGCCTCAGCAAAGGCGCAGTAGATGCAGCTAAGCGGGATACCCACCACCCTCTGTCCAGGCCTGGTTGCATCTTTGCTCTCGCTCCATTGACTCATAGCAGTTGAGCCACATGGCCAGGCTTACCAGGGCACGTGGTGTTAGAAGACGCTCACTGTGCGCCTGCAATGCTGACAGATACCATGCACATTGCTCTTGAGACTAACACTGTGATGATTAGATTTGTGTGCAACCCCGATCCTGGAAGCCCCTATCAGGTGACAGGGGCCTCTTTATTTGAGGACTGAGGATTATCCACTCGGCCTCTTCTGGATGTCTTTGTACTATGAGGTAAACCTCCACCCCCGAATTCTTCGCCTGCTTCCACTCTTTGGCGGGTCCGGGTTCACGGGGTACCGGGGACTAATCGGAGCGCCATCTTGGATCGGGCTGGGGCACTCTCGCGCATTCTCGCGAGATTTCGGCCTGCAGAGCCTATTTTAGGCAGCGAGTGACGGTAGGTCAGCCTGGAGAAGGTGACCACTCTACACCGACCTCGTTAGCGCTAGCCGCGCTCTTTGCCTGCTCTACAGCATTTTAAAATCCCGTTTTGTATTTATTTTAACTTTGTTTATTTCACCTTGTTCTTAATTGTAGCGCCCCCCCTGGCCTCATTCTTGCACATTAAAACCCCCCTTGGGGACCATCACCACTGCCTTTGGCGGGTCCGGGATCACGGGGTACCGGGGACTAATCGGAGCGCCATCTTGGATCGGGCTGGGGCACTCTCGCGCATTCTCGCGAGATTTCGGCCTGCAGAGCCTATTTCAGGCAGCGAGTGACGGTAGGTCAGCCTGGAGAAGGTGACCACTCTACACCGACCTCGTTAGCGCTAGCCGCGCTCTTTGCCTGCTCTACAGCATTTTAAAATCCCGTTTTGTATTTATTTTAACTTTGTTTATTTCACCTTGTTCTTAATTGTAGCGCCCCCCTGGCCTCATTCTTGCACATTAAAACCCCCCTTGGGGACCATCACCACTGCCTTTGGCGGGTCCGGGATCTCGGGGTACCGGGGACTAATCGGAGCGCCATCTTGGATCGGGCTGGGGCACTCTCGCGCATTCTCGCGAGATTTCGGCCTGCAGAGCCTATTTTAGCCTTCTATCGGTCGCGCAGCGGTGACGCGCAGCGGTGACGCGCAGCGGGAGCGCCTTCATCGCGCCTGAGTCCAGCCAGAGTCCTGCCTGTCTGCGCTCGTCCGCGCAAGGCAGGGCCAGGCAGGGCTCTTTGGCGTGCCAGGATGATATCTTCTGTCGATTTACGCTTGTTGCGACGAGGGGTAAGTGGATGCCGCCATGGCACTTTGGATCCTCTTTGCGGTCCTTATCAGTGCCCTATTTGCTCCTTCAATCTTCCGGCTCCACAATCCATCTTGCGTTTTCAACCTAAATCCCCTAGAGCTCGCATCTCTGGCCCTGTACGGGGCTCAGGTATCAGTTCGCCTCTTAAAATTTTTCATTTGAACGTAAGGTCATTGGCCTGCCACTCGCAAGAAGTCTTCTCACTGATCACTGATGAAAATCCAGATATTTTCTTTTTTACCGAAACGTGGCTTCATGACAATTCTATGGCTGTGTTTAACTTAGCCCTTCCAGTAGGCTATACCATGCACTCATCCCATCGTAATGGTAGAGGTGGAGGCATCGCAGTCGCGGTAAAAACTTGCTATTCGTGTGCCTGGTCCCCCACCACTATAGCTGGATGCGAGAGTGCGCACTTCAACATCACTGTAAGTCCCCATTTCACCTTTGCGGGACTTTTAATCTATAGGCCTCCTGGTCCTGATGGAGCGTTCCGTGTCAGTCTTCCGGATGTGGTCTCGTCTTTAGCTTTGAAAACCAATAATTTTACGATCATTGATGATCTTAACCTTCATATGGATGCCCCACTTTCCAATTCAGTCCAAAGCTTGCTTTCTAATCTCGAGGCATTTCATTTAGTCCAACTGGTTGATTTCCCGACCCATATCGGCGGACACCTGTTGGATCCTTTTCTGACGAACATCTCCTCTAATATTGAAGTGCTTCAGCCAAAGCCTATGACCTGGACTGATCACTATCTGATCGAAACGCGCATTACTACCAATATCCCTCCAGCCAATAATAACTTGCCTAAGATTCTTAAGCGTCCATGGAGAAACTTGAACTTAGAGCACTTTCACCATCTTTTGCTGCTGCATCATCCCCAACCTCCTGAGGAAGTTTCCTGTGGTTACGACGACTTTTGCAAGTGGCTTGAGCAGTCTCTGGACACCCTTATACCAGCTAGGTGGAGCAAGGCTAGATCTGGCTCCCCCAGTCCCTGGTATGATGAATCCCTTAGGGTATTGAAATCATCTTGTAAAAAAGCTGAACGTGCCTGGCGCAGAAACTATGGTACTGATCTTAAAGCAGCCTACAGATCCTGCACCAGGACGTATCATAGGGCCATATGTTCAGCCAGGGCTGCTTTTTATTCACAGGAGATAAAAAATAGTACTAACCCTACCAAGACCATCTTTAGGGTGTGCAAAGACCTCACCAATAAAAGAACTGCCTCCACGTTCATTGCCTCCATGACACACTGCGAAGATCTCGCCTCGTTCTTCGTTGAAAAAGTGGAGGCCATATACAGGTCGTTTGCTCTGCCTTTTGTCAGGGAAATTAACAGTGCCCCTCTGGTCTCCAAATCCCTATTAGCCATTCCAGGTCCTACCCAAGAGGAGTTCCTAAAGTTGAAATCTGGTTCTCCGGATGACCCTATGAGACCCATGCAATTCCGCGATCTCGCCGATTGCTGCTACCCGGCGATGCAGAGCTTAATTGATCTTTCTTTCAGAACTGGTAGTGTTCCCACTGCTTGGAAGCAGGCCACTATTATACCAATTCTTAAAAAACCTTCTCTTGACCCTTCCAAATCAGAGCATTACCGACCTATTTCCCTCCTTCCTTGGATGGCTAAAATAGCCGAAGCTCACGCCAATAGGATCTTATCCTTCCACCTGCAAGAAGCAAACATACTGGATAACTCCCAGAATGGGTTTCGAGCCGGTAATAGTACCGAGACCGCCCTCTTGGCGGTGGTGGAACACATCAGGAAAATACTAGACCAAGGTCAGACGGCGGCACTGATCCTATTGGATCTAAGTGCCGCCTTCGACACGGTCTCTCACCAGATCCTTTTACACCGCCTCGTGGAGGCAGGAGTTGGAGAACAAGCACTTGAATGGTTTTGATCATTTCTTACGGATCGAACCTTTAAAGTCTCTACACCTCCCTATATTTCTGCCCCACGCCCCATTCTGCAGGGAGTTCCACAGGGTTCGGCTCTTAGCCCCACCCTCTTTAATTTGTATGTTGCACCGCTGGCACAGGTAGCTGCCAGTTTTGGTCTTACAATAGTGTCATACGCCGATGACACACAGTTGGCTGTGTCACTTAATGGCGACTCCAATATGAACGCCCCCACCTTTCAGGCAGCCCTCAAAGCTGTCGCCGGCTGGATGGCGAATAATCGTTTACAACTTAACGCCACCAAGACGGAGGTCATCCTCTTCGGTAGGGACAGTGAGCTCTGGGGAGACCAATGGTGGCCTCCTGAATCGGGTCCTGCTCCCACTCCTGTAGCCGAAGTCAGAAATCTGGGCGTATGGCTTGATGATCAACTGTCTTTTATTCCTCACATCAAGCGTGTCGCGGGAACTTGTTTTGGCGCTCTACAGTGCCTATGGCCTATTTTTAAATTCTTTGACACGGACACCAGGCGGATCATAGTCCAAGCTCTGGTGTTGACCAAATTGGACTATGCTAGCTCCCTGTTTCTGGGTGTTAATCAAGCTGAGCTAGCCCGCCTTCAGCGGGTACAAAACGCGGCGGCCAGGATGCTGGTCGGCCTCCCTAAATTTGTTTCTGCTTGCAGTACTATCCACGACCTCCACTGGCTCCCAGTAGGCCAAAGAATTAAGTTCAAGGCTTTGTGCCTTACTTTCAAAATTCTCAATTTGGCCTCCCCTCCTATTCTCACCCAGACTATACTCCACTATGTCCCCTCAAGAGCCCTTCGGTCTGCAGGGTCTAATCTGGCCATTATTCCTTGCTTTAAAAAGTCCAGAATGGGTGGACGTTCCTTTTCAGTGATGGCGGCTACGCTATGGAATTCTTTGCCTGCCTCACTTTGTTCCATCCCTGATTTGTTTCAGTTCAGGAAACTATTAAAAACTCATTTATTCTCCTCTGCTTAGCTTCAGTGTTACCTGGTCCTTTCTGTTGTGTTGTGTGTTTCATCTCCAAAGCGCCGGGACGCCTCTTGGCTGCGGCATCTGTGCGCTATACAAAATAAAATAACATAACATAACATAACATTGTATGGCCTTGGGCCCGGGCCTCTATAGCTGTGGTACCCAGAGGGAAGCCAGTCCCTGGACAGCCCTGGGCCCATGAGGACTGATGGGCTACCCTGCTTTGTGCCCTTCAACTACTTGCCTATTGTGCTTCTACTGGTGATAATGGGCGAGTAGCATGGCATGGTGAGACTGTCGTGGCCTTTTACCTTTGAGGTCCACTGCTTGGACCCCCAAACCACTAGGGGACATCCGAGACACCCTGGAACCTGCTCAATTCGTATGAGGGCCAGGGACCAGCAGCGAATCTACTTAGAGCTCAAGGAGGTTCCCCTCCATCGATACTACCCATCCTGCCTTATTGTTGCACTGAACTTGAGGATCACACAAGACACAACTCTGCTCAGGGGCATAACATTTTCTATTGAACTGGCCGTCCCAAGAGTCTGGGGTTCCTTCCCACATTGGGTTTGCGTTGGTTACCACTGGGAGATGCTAACAACATTTCCTGAACCAGAGCCGTGGCTATGTTTTTGTCTCATACCAAGAAGGTCCGCTCCCTTTGGAACATGCTTATGAAGCCTACCGAAGGACCTTCGAGCTGAAGAACCGGGCCTTATGGGCCAGGTGGGGCAGGGCACACCTTAAATCTCCGAGTTCACCTGCCTTGTCGGACAGAGACACGAGACACTCTGTTAGGCGTAGAAAACCAGGTTTATTAGCTGCAGCTAAGCACAGGTGTCCCAGAAGTACAGAGTAGGTTCTTAGGAGACTGCCACTTTATTCCGTGGCACACAATCTTTTATAGCACACATATTTACAACGTATACTCCCAATATATACAAGGCTAGCCAATAGGAAAAGTTGGAAAACAAGCTATCAAGTGTCCCAAATACGCCCTTCTTTCAGACCCTGTGTGTCACCCCTCCCCACAAGTTAATCAGTGCAAGTGCCTACAATCCAATTTGCAGGTGGCAGGACGTATTTGTGTGCCTCAAAGGATAGTTGAGCAACAAGAGAATACAAGGAGAGAATAGCGAAGGCCAGTCGGAAAAGATAAAGTAAGGAAAGAATAGGGAGAGCCAAACAGTCAGTCGAGACAGGGATCAATCAACCTAGACATAGATTAGTGGACTCGGCCAGACCCTGACATCGGTTTCGTGAACAAGGGCAGGGGTTTACTTTTTAACAGAAGAGACACGTAGCAGCTGGAAAAGGCAAAAACACTCAGTTCGCCGTGCTGCCTGAGTGAGGGCAACACAAAATGGTAACAGGACACAAAATGGCGCCCAAACATGTCTTTTGTCAGCCAATACAGAGTTAATAATGCAAAATATCTGGGGGTGAATATCTCGCCAAAAATTAGCGAAATCAATCAACTAAACTATGACCCGCGATTTAAATAATCAAAAAAGACCTACTTAGAGTTAATACTCTCCACCTCTCTATAATAGGTAGAGGAAATTACATTAAAATGAGCGTATTTCCAAAGATATTATATCTGTTCCGGGCAATCCCCCTTTTAGCTAACGGCGACACAATCAAAACGTTAGACTCAGCGATTTCAAAATTTGTCTGGAATTATGGCAAAATCAGGAGAGCGCTCCCTAAGCTAACACTACCATATTCTAGAGGCGGTTTAGCAATCCCAAACTTAACATATTATCTATGGGCAACCCTCCAACAACAAATGACCATCCTGTTTACAGCTCGAGTTTCTATAGATACCAGTCGGGATCAGGCTATACCGTCAATTTATGAATTAATTTTAGGAAGCAAGGCCAGGGGCCTGTTGTTAAAGCAAGTTGAACCATCCTACTTTAAAAAGATTAAATTTAAGATCCTTATAGATGCTTTAAAAATTTGGAAAAGAACTATCAAAACACTGGCAATACCAAGGTATACCAAATATACACCCTTATGGCAGAGCTCAATAATTCCACTCTACCTTAACGATAATACATCTGGGTGGTGGGAGAGACTAAGCCTAGTAACAGTTGGAGATTTCCTAGGCAGGGAACGTAAACCTACTTTCGAAGAGCTCTGTGTTAAATATCAAATCCCCCGCACAGATTACTTGAAATTTATTCAAATCTCTATCTCCTTTAGACAGTCGGCATCTACTATAGACTTAAAAACCATACCACTACTAGATCTCATAGGCAAACAGACAACTAGGATAGGTAATATCTACGAATTATTTATAAGGAATCATCCTGATGATCTCGAACATATCGAAACAAACTGGGTTAACAAGTTGAATAATGTAAACATCGATATAGATATGTCTCTATACTTATCATCTAAAGTTTTGCTGGCCTCTAACCTAAAAGCGCAAACCTATAAAACAATATATGATTTATACTTTACCCCCTCTAAATTATTCACCTGGGGTAAAAGGGTACATGATCAATGCCCAAGATGTTCGTTAGGACCAGCTAATCTTATTCACATGTTTGCGGATTGCCCAAAGCTAGATGAGATAAAAAAAGGCATTGTTAAGTATTGGGCCGAAATCTTCGGACACGAAGTAAGAGCATCAACAACTCTTTTTATCCTAGGTCACGACGACTCCCTAGGGCACAGCAATAAAGAAGCCATGGCTATTTTCGTAGGCACGGCTGTTTATAGAATTATTCTGACAGCACGGTGGAAAGACCCAGACGCCCCCACTTTTCAGGGGTGGTTGAGCAGATAGTTAGGTATATACAAGCAAGAGGCAGCAATTAAAGAAACCAGTGGCAAAAAATCGAGATCATTAGGTGAACAGATATGGGCCCCAATTGCCACCTGGTTTGAGAGTCAGAGAAATTTAGAACTCTCTTAACTAGAAAACACTGTATAAAAGCATTCTCGGTAGGCATTCCTTCCCTAAAATCCTCTAGATTGTTGCTTTTTTCTTTTTCTCAAATATTTGGAATATACTGGAGAATCTATATGAAATGACTGTGAAATGAACCATGTATTTTAGCATTACCTATCCAGTTTAATATGTTTGCTTAGAACGAATGATGTATTATAAGTTTTTATTTCTGTTTCTTTAATCATTTTTGTCTGCTATTTGATTATACTTTGGTAAAACTTTTGAATACTTTATGTTTTATGTATGAAACGTCACTTCGCTTCTTTTGTCTATGTACCCTTTGAACTTGCTCAAATAAAAAAAATAAAAAAAAGTAGGTAACCTCTTGGCGGCAATATTGTAATTTAGAGGGTGACACCTTGTGATGCAGGTCAGACAAATGACGCAACAGCGAAACAGTCACATTCTTACAAACATCCTCTGAATCAGCAGCAACCAACAAATCATCGGCATACTGAATAAGAGTGGCACCTGGGGGCAAAGTGAAAGCATCAAGCTGAGATTTCAAAGCCTGACTAGAAATGGAGGGACTCTCACAATAGCCTTGAGGTACACGTTTGAATCGGAAACTTCAGCCTCCAAGAGAGAAGCCAAAAATATCCCTACTCTCCTCAGCAATAGGAATGCTGAAGAAAACATTTTTGAGGTCAATAACTGAGAACCAGGCAGCTGAAGTAGGTATCATTGTGAGCAAAGGCAGTGATATCTGGGACGACAGGAAACTGGGGTACAACAATCTTGTTGACCTCCCGAAGATCAATCACAAAACGATATACAGGAGGCAGAGAAGAATCAGTGCATTTAAGAACAGGTAGAACACGACTATTGCAAACATTTCTTCTTGTTTCTTCAACCACACCCTTCTGAACTAAATCATAGATGATAGCCAACAGAGCTCTTTCACCATCGTTGGAAATGTTATACTGAGGAATGCATGGTAATTCAACATTAGGCTTGACAGTAACCACGAAGGTGGAATTTGGAGCAGACCAACGTCATAAGGACGTGTAGCCCTAAGCGTATTAGGAAGGGAATGCAATTCGGGTGGGAGTTGGTCCTTAGACAAATACATAGGAGAAACCAATTTCTTACCTAAAGTAAGATGTACACCAGAGGGGGAACAATACAATGTTGCATGAAGACATTTCAATAAGTCCAAAACCAGCAAATTCTCACCGCAATCAGTCGTTAAAATGAGCGGGGCCTCCAAATCATAAGGACCAATTGAGATAGGCAAAGGGCAAGAAACCGGATTACGAACTGGGGCGCCAGAGAATCCTACTGAAAAGTTTGTTAAGCCAGACAAAGGTGCCCCAGGGAGTTTGGAGTGAATGATAGAACTTCTCATTGCACCAGTATCCAAAAGAAATGGCTCTGAAACACCCAATGCAACAACTTCAACATAAGGCCCATTCTGATCCACTGGAACTGATACGACTCCCTTGCTTTGTCCATGGCTGTCCTAGCTGGTGTGAAAATCCTGATTCTCACTTTCAACATAATAGTCGTCATTGTAATATTGTGTAGACTGATTATTCTGCTGGTCAAAATAATTCATCGAATTCTCAGGGGGAAAGGAACGCTGTCCCTGAGACAACGCACCTCACCCTCAACCCCTGAGTGCTGATTGAAAACCACCACGGCCTCACAGCCCTGGCAATCCACCATTACGCTGCAATAAAACCGGACAGCTATTCTTAAAATGACCTTCCTCTTTACAATAGGCACATTGATTAGGACCTAGCAAAGGTCGCTGAACAAAAGGTTCAGGTTTCTGTAACAACCTGTGAAACTGGGGAGGCTGTTGAAATTGGCATTGAGCAGAACGAGGGGGATAAGCCTGTTGCAAAAGAACCTTCTATAGTCTTTTTCTCGAGTTTATCCTTTTCCTCCTTATCCCTGTTCTCGTAATACTGAGCAGTGGCTAATATCTGGGCAGACGGAGAAACAGCCCACGAACCTTTGGAGTCTTTCAATTTATGCGATAATTCTGGAAGTAAATTAAATACAAATGTATCCACGAATAATCGCTGTCCACCCTCAGTACTCATATCTTGACCACTGTGGTCGATGAACGTCTCCTCGAAACGGGTAAAGAAATCGGAGACACTCTCATCTTTCTTCTGTTTACACGCAGCTAACTTATCCCAGTTAACACGTAAGGCAGGCATGATCGTTTTCATTAAAGTGATGATCCTACCGGGCAATTGTGCAATCAAATCATCGGGTGTAGCACCACCTACCTGTGCTGCATCCGCGGCAGTTATAGCAGCCCAATTACCACCTAAAGCTTGTCCCTGGTCCTCCCTTACGAATCCGAGCCCATAACGCTTGTGGGACTACATTTCCCATCAGCATATCCATATCGGCCTAATTCATGATACACGCGTCAACAGTCTGGGACAGCTCTTTATAATACCCAGCAGAATTTTTAAGAGGGTCCGGTAAAGGCTGTTTAAGCGCCACGATACTCAGTTTGCCGTGCTGCCTGAGTGAGGGCAACGCAAAATGGCGACGGGTCACAAAATGGCAGCCGAATACGGGACGAAGTAGAAAACCGAAGAACCTCAGAGCGACACCACACCCACCGCATCTGTGGAAAGCCCCCCATTCTGAAGACACAGAGAGCCTGGTGACCCGCTCTTCCGTGTAAGCCTTATTGTCCTTCTTATGCAAAGACCTGAAGGCAGTCAATATGAGGTATGCTAGGATTTGGTCGAAGTAGGAGAGCAGGTCTCGGAGCTAGAAGATAAGTAGACCGGACTGGACGAGGAGATCAAATGGTTACAGTAGGAGGTACTCTACCTCCAGGAACAACAAATTGATCTACAGACACATACCGAAGACCTGGAAAATCACTCAGGGCAAACAATATTCCTATCTGGGGTTCCAAAGGCTGTTGAGAGAGGGAACTTGGGGGAGTACGCTGGAGCTCTTGTTCAGCATATCTTGGAGGTCTCTGCAGGAGTTGAGATAAATCTGGACAAACCACATTGGGTGGGCCCACCTAGAGCAACGAAAGGCCCTCCTGCGGACATACTAGTGTGTCCATGATTTTCATTTGAATGAGTTCAGTGTTCACAAGGCCCAGGTAACACATCCGTTTCAGTTTTTGGGGCACACCCCTTTGTTATTTCAGGATGTGGCAGCCATCACTCTCCCAAAGCGGTGTGACTTCTGCTCAATCATTTCCCACCTGCAAAATGCTGGCATCTCGTACTCCTGGGGCCATCTTTGCTGAATTATCTTACAAACTCGAAGGCAAGCTCCATCAGCTATTATCCCTCACTGAGGCCTGCTGAGTGCTAGTAATCCAAATTCCTTCTCCAGAGGGGCAATCAACTATCCCTTGGACTTAGAAGACACGACAATGGCACTGTTAGGCACATTCCAAACATCTATCTGAAAGTCGCATCCTGACCAAGAGACTATCACAATGGAACAGAAATCAGTACTAGAGATGCTTCTAGTGACACCGACAAAGATGCCATGCTTCGATGCTAAGGTTATCCTCCACTAAGGTTCATATTCTGGCGGGTAGGACCGAGGGTGGTGGGGATAGGACGTAGGAGCCATGTGGTTTAGTTCTGGCCTAGTAATCTCTATCTGGATGAGTTGTCTCTTTTCCACAGGGATTACTTCTGAGGTCAGCTCTGCTCGCCTGGACCCCATCTTATTTGCCCTTTCCAAGAACATTGGCCAGACACAAATATTTGCTATTTGCTTTTCTATTATGTTTACTAAGGGGATTTTAAGTTTGTTTTTACTTCTTCCTTTACCATGGTCAAGTCTTGATTATCCTATCTGTTTTGTGTTGGAACAATATATAAAAATACACATTTGTAACATCAAACTGTAAAAAAAAATAAGGTTGGAAGAAATTAGTAATAACAGAAATGGGATAACAAAGATATTTGCTTAATAGACTACCGACTCAATGGACTCATCTGAGTATCCTATAGATTTAAATCTGTTTTTAAACATAGTATCTCTTTATTCATACATATATAAAGAATCTACATGCCTCGTAGAAGCCATGGTGCGCGCCAGGGTACGAGAATACCCTGTGAACTTTACGTTTCACTCCGCAACAAAGTTGCAAACTGCACACTCGTTCCGCATATTAAGGGACACAATCTGTTAAGTGCATGGGGTGGTTTATTCCAGGTACCAAGCCGAAAAAACTCAACGCGTTTCGGCGTTTGTACGCCTTGATCATGGGTCAAAGCATACAAACGCTGAAACGCATTGGGTATTACATATATGAGTATCCCCATGAATTTAGGAATATTATTAAACTCTTTTTATGAAAATTATTAACTAACATTTATTAAAAACAATTAATCAATGTATATAATTACTATTCACTAAAATATTTATCAATTATTTATCAATTAGTAAATATTTGTTATTCAATTCCTAAATAATTAACTTTCCACCAAATACCCCTACTAACCTAACAGCCTGCACCTAAAAATAGCTAAGAAAAAAGTATTAAATAATTTACATATTTAACATCAGTTAAATTATTAACAAATAATTGTTAATTATTATTTTGATAACTTCCCACCCTGGACCTCCTGCAAACCTAGCAGCCAACAACTAAAATATTAATAAAATAAAGAAGAATTCTATCTTTTACATATTAAAAAATCGATGTAATAATTAATTTACAAATAATGAATAGTAATAAATAATTAATTATTATTTATTAATTAACTTCCCACTCTATACCTCTACAAACCTAGCAGCTCTTAACTAAATTATAAGTGAAATAAATAGGTATTCCAAAATTTGCTTCACAATATTTGTGTATCACAACATTTAATTTTGGATATTTATGTTTCCCGATATTTTAAGCTCATTATTTTTTCTAAGCACTCCCAATCCTATTATAATACCTCTCACAGCCAAGATAGTTAGCATGTACTATGCACTCTCTGACCACTTCAGCCCACGAACAAACACCAAGATCTCGTCTTTTAATGTTCTTTATGCCTGACCTATCTATTAAACCATAATTTTCTCCATGGATCATCACATTCAATTTTCAGACCTGCACTCCTGGTGGCCCTGCTAAATAAATCAACTACAGATCCCATTCCCCCCTAGCTGTTGCCCAATTTCCACAACATGTGTTGTCTTTAAGATGCTTGATTTTTTTGCATTCAGCTGTCTCACATCTTATCTCTCAGCACACAATCTACTTACCCATTTCTAGTATGGTATCCAGACCTTCCATTCCCCACCAATCAACACCTACTTATCCTCGGTTCTCATTCTACTCAACTTCTCTTTCTGCTATACATCAATAACAATACCATTATCACCTCTGCCCATAAAAACACTTATTTTGCTCCTCTGCCCTAGACATCCTTTTCAGATTGCCTAACAGCAATCAGTGATTAGTTGTTTATCCATTCATGTTTGTTGAACTATTCCATGGCCATGTGAGTATGCAAAAGAATGCATGAAGGTGTAAGGGTGGCCATCTTGGAATGGTTGTTGACAAAACCATGCAAAGATGACTGTTTGTGAGTATCCCACTCATATACTAAGGCATGGGGGAACATCTGTGTTCGGATGTCAAACAATATAACAAAAATTATTCTAAGATGCCTGCCCATTCATGGGCATGCATGTACAAGCTTGTGGATGCAAAAGAAAACATTCAAAGAAGACAGCCCACAAGTAGTTAATAAAGTATAAAACATGCGTTTAAAGATGACCACCCATGGGGGTGTGGTTTCGGCGTTTGCCAAGATCGCCGCATAGCGGAGCAGGTCCGACGCATCAGGACGCTTTTCTATGGGAAAAAGCTTCTTCCAGCATTTTCTTTCGAGGGACAGCTCTGCAGTAACTGCCGAAATGCACTGAGGCTCTGGTGAGCGCATTTTCGGCTTTCAGTGTGTCGCACTTTCCTGCATTTGAACTCAGACAGCCGTGCCTCAGGCTGCCTGCCATTTCAGATATGCCCGGCTCTCCTGCGGCTCTCCTGTGGTGGCATGCATGACCGAGTATCTTCTCACGCTTGCGCTCAATATGCCTGCAGCTTTACTGTCTACTGCTGCTTTTTCCCCATGTTATCTTCACTTCTATGCAGCACAACACTGGTGACTTTTTTCTTTAAAACTGCTTATACATTTTTCAGGATGCTTCTCATGTCTTCACTCCTGTTATTCAGGTGAATTACGTCTTTCTTGTTTTGCAATGTCTCCTGTTCTCCTCATTATTTATTCTAATTGCTGACGACTCTTCAAAACAGCATTACTGTGATGTATGTGGCATTTCATGTGTTGTGTTGCAAATGGAAATTGCGCAAACCACAATTTTTTTTCTCTTCAACTGGGCATGTCACTCTTACCTCCTTCTTCATTACAAGCATTTCATCAGATAAGTGCGGACCAGTAATATGCATTTGGCATATGGGAACCTCCAACATCACTATGTATTCCTAATATGAGGTTCTTCTTTGCTGCCTCAATGTCACAAAATACTATTTTCTACTGATGTGTCTATCAATATACTGACCATTTTGCATCTCCAGTAAGCTTCTAATCTATCACATGCCTCAATTGTTGCTGCAGTCTATGTGATGAACCAGTCACAATTTCTCCTATGATTTGCAGTTGCGGCATCAGCTTTTCTTTTTGGCTTCAGTAGTACTGCAACTCGTAGTTTACCATCTGTTTTCACCTGACTTCTATCCTTCCAAACATTGTCAGTTTATTTAAGTGGTAACTCTCCTGGGAATCCTACTTACCACAAATCCCAAATAAGTTTGAGCAACAACTACTGTATTTCATGCTGGACAGTCATTTATGAGGAAATTGCGCAAACCAAAATTTGTTTTTGCACTCACGAAACATACCACCTTCGCAATTCCTTCAGTTTCTTCAGTATTAGACTATTCCTTCACTGCTGACCAGATGGCTGGGGTGTCTTCAAACCGCAACTCTTCCTCACAGTCTACCTTTAACAAATCTTCTTCATCTACTTTCTCATCTAAACGTTTGAAACAAGACCCTCCTTCTCATGACAAATCATCATCTCCTATCTCTATGGAGTTACTCTTGGAGGAGATACGCACCCTGCACCCAATTTGTGGAGGAAAGCAATAATAAAATGCAATTTCTTGAAGAAAAATGGTCTACAATGGAACGCAGAGTATCTTCAATGGAAGTACAAATTTCAGAGGTACAGGAAAACTCTCGAAGACTTTCATCTTTGGAAAAGACGGTTCTCAGCCTTCAACAACACACTGAAGATTTGGAAAACAGAAATAGGAGAAATAATCTATGCATCTATGGCTTGCCGGAAACTTTGGAAGGTGATGATCCTGTCTCTTTTTTCTCCTCTTTCCTTCCAAAACATTTGGATATGCCTCCCACTACTTCTCTCAGCATTCAAAGAGCTCATAGACTTGGTCCCCGTCCACCATTATCTGCAACTTCAGTTAAACCTCGAGGTGTCATCATTCTATTTTTGAAATTTACAGATTTACTATCAGTTCTTTCTGCTGGCAGAACTAAGCGTCAAATTTCTTGGTTGGGGCAAAAGGTGTATCTCTCTCAAGATGTTTCCAATGCCACAGCAAATAGAAGAAGGGAGTTCTTGAGTCTTCATGCCCCTCTCCAAGCTCTTGGTGCCAGATATGGTTTATTCCAACCCTGCATTTTCAAAGTGACTTCTCAAAATCAAACAAGGTCTTTTCAAGACCCTGCGGATCTTAAGAACTTCATTCATATTCAAAAATGCTACTGCTATGGATACTGGTAGTTCTCCAAATGGTTGATTAATTAATATCTTCCTTTACAGGGCTATGTTGATTTCTTTAGGTTTGATGACCTATATATCTGGTTTAACAATATTTATATTGATTCTGTTGGTTTTTAAACTTTCTATTGTTACTTGTAATAGTTTGCTACATATTCATATATTGCTTTTCTTGTTCTAAAGTAGTTTTGTTTTTCGATGTTTCTTATATAAATTTAGCACTGTTTCCTTTTTTGTTATCTCTTATTGTATTTGTTCACCTAGGTAACATACGTTTCTTAGGTTTAATATATCTCTTTTGCATGTTAACTGGTCATATTTTTCCTTATGTATTATCTCCATGTTAATTGTTTTCTTTATTTATTCATACATATTCTATTTATGTCCCTTCAATCCAACTACTTCCCTTTCCATTTCCTTTTCGTCCCAATGTGTTCCGGAGTTCCAGTCTTGGACGGTTCGTCTTGTTTTGTGTCGCCACTACCCCATTGTCCTTTTTTTGTCCCCCTCAGGTATGCTATTTTAAGCCATCCTTTTTGGATATGTACTGTCTCTTCTTATATTTCTCCCTTCTTTCTAACAGATCTATCCTTCTTTCCTCTTCCTATATCTGTTTCCACCTCTCCTACATATGACATTTTACTCTCTTTTTCCTCATACCTCTTCATCTCCTTCTCTCTCCCCTCAGATATATTTCCATTGTCATCTTTTGGACATGTACTCTCCTTCCTTCTATTTCTCCTTTACCTTCAGCCTTTTCCTTTCTCCTTTTTAAATCTTCTCTTAGGGCCTCATTTATGATGCTGTGCATCACTTTTACGCCACCGGTGCGTCACTTTTTGTGATACACTAGCAGTGTAAAAAATGTACCTTGTTGCACCATATTTACAAAGTGACGCATCTAGGTAGATGGGTCACTTTGTAAACCCCTGCTCCACACTATACCTGAGCCAGGTATAATGTATGCAGGGGGGTGTTCTGGCGCAAGAAAGGGTCGTAGAAGTGACGCAATTAAATCTATAAGATTTCACTGCGCCACTTATAGGACACAAACGCGTCAATATCTTACGCCTGCCTCACAGTAGGCGTAATACTGACGCAGGCCCTTTCACATGGGGCTTGCCCCATGTGAAAGGACACATTGCTGGAGTTGCGTCACTTTTATGACACAATCCAGCAATGTGTCACTTTGGCGTCATACAGATACGTCAAAAATACTGATGTATCTGTAACTCCTTGCGACATGATGCGTCATTCAATAAATATGACGCATCAATCAAGTCGCAAGAGGGCGCACTGAGAAGTGACGCATCGCTGCTTTTACGCATCGATGCGTCACTTCTCATAAATGAGGCCCTTAATGTCTGCATTGGCCTTTCCATTACCCTTACATGTTATTGCATACTTGGTTTTGCATAAGTCTTTTCAATTTTTAATGTTTTTACATTCATAGTTTTATCTCCTGGAATGTAAAGGGTTTTATTAGTCCTATTAAAAGACAGGGAATTCTTTCCCACCTTGCTTCGTATAACACCGACTTAGTTCTCCTGCAAGAGACTCATCTTGCAGAAAATGAATCACTTAAATTAAAGAGAAACTGGGTTGGTACAGTCTTATTCTCTCCTTCTATCAATAGGAAAAATGGTGTTGTCATTCTATGTCATAAAAAATTGCAATGTGAAAAGTTGTCACAAGAAAATGACACAGAAGGTAGATGGGTTGTGGCAAAATTGTTAATTAACTCTGTTCCTTTGTCTGTTTTCAATATTTATGGTCCTACACAGCCTGATTTTTTTTTGGCCTCTGATTACACAAAAATGTAATCAATTTCGGGATGATTTCTTCATTTTAAGTGGTGATTGAAACAAATTGTAGACCCATTTCTTGACCGCAAATCCACAGTCCGCTTCACTCCTCATAAAAGTCACAAACAATTTTTGAACACTATTTGCCAGACACATCTCATGGACTCTTGGAGGCGTTCTCACCCTAAAACTCTTGATTACTCTTTCTTCTCTCCTCCTCATATTACTTTTTCTTGCCTAGACTATATTTTTCCCTCTCAATCTGTGTGTCAAAATTTACTGTCTTCCTCTATTGAACCCATAGTTATTTCTGATCATGCCCCAATTGTCACAGACCTTGATTTACTCCCTCCACATCCAAAATCCTCTCAATGGAGTTTCAATAACTCCCACGTTACAGATCCACTTTTTTCCTCTTCCTTTGACTCTTTTGCTAAGGAATTCTTCTAGCTCACCTGCAATTCGAATTCATCCCCCCATATCATTTGGGACTCTTTTAAAGCTACAGCAAGGGGATACATCATAGACTTTGTCTCTAAGAAGAAGAAACCTTTCTTCAGAAGCAGAAGTCCACTTTAGCACACATTAAGCTTTTGAAACATGAATTTTATACTTCTTCAAATAAATCTATCTCACCAGAACTGATACGAGCTAAACGTGAGTTCAACAAATCCTCTACTGGTAATGCATCATCAATACTCCTCCGCAGCAGCGCTCGTTACTATGGTGGTCACAATAAGGCAGGTAAACTCTTGGCAAACTATCTCAAATCTCATAAAGAACGTACACTTATAGATTCTATTTATTCATCTAGTAATTCTCTTCTGCACAGATATCAGGAAATACTCAATGAATTTCAACTCTTTTATCAAAACCTATACACGCCAGAAACTCCCCCTTTCCCTACTTCTATTCAGTCCAATTTTGATAAACTCCTACTCCTTCTAATTCCCATCTTCACCTTCTTGATCTAGCTGGAGATCTTTCCCTTAAAGAACTTTCCAACGCTTACTAAAGGGAAAACACCTGGCCCAGATAGATTCTCTGTTGAATTTTATTTACATTTTTCAGATGTGTTACTTCCCAAACGTGTATCACTTTTCCTTTCCTTTTATTCAGCTGGTAGAACAGAAGGCACCTTTCAGGAGGCCACGATTTGCCTCGTTCCTAAAGATGGTTGTGATACTCACTTTTGTAAAAATTACCGACCGATCTCTCTTATTAATGTTGATTATAAATTGTTTGCTAAGATGCTTTCATTACGTTAAGACACCATCATGCCCCATCTTATTGGAAGAGAATAATGTGGTTTCGTTAAGGACAGACTAACTTCCGATAATTCCCATCTTTTTCTCAATGTTTTGAATAAAGCCCCTTCCCTTTCTATTCCTTTGGCTGCCATCTCAGTTGAATGGTCGGGTCTCTTCTTATTTTCCTCTTCAATGTGGCGTTCGTCAAGGCTGACCTTTAAGGCTGATTTTCTTTTCGTTCTAGGCCTTGAACCCTTTTTGACTTCTATCTGTAACAATGATTCCATCTGCAGTTTTCCCTATGGTGATTATCAATTAAAGCTTTCTGTATATGCAGACGATATTCTTTAATTCATCTCTTCTCCTGAAACATCAATCCCTCCTTTGTTATCTGAATTTGAATTATTTTCACAGGTTTCCGTTTATACTATCAATTCAGACAAAACTGAAATTCTTCCTATCACAGACTTCTGTCTTCCCCACTCCTTCTCCTCTACTGGATTTTCTTGGAATGGCTAAAAAATTAAAAATCTAGGCATTTGGTTCTTCAACTCTTTCACTTCCTCGATTAAATTAATTATGACTGCAGCTTTATCTCGTATTGAGAAATTAACCTCTTCTTGTAACCCTCTCCTTATCTTTTGGTGGGGTCGTCTAGATCCAATTAAAATGATGATTCCCCCTATCTTAATTATAAACTTTCCATTCTCCCTGTTCACATTCCCGCTCTTTAGTTTAAGCGTATTTACTCATGCCTTTCTAGATTCCTTTGGAAAAATAAGAAATCCAGAGTTGCTTTATCCTCTCTTCGAAAATCAAAGTCTATCACCGGAGTGAACTTCCCTAACTTTCGTCTTTACCATAAATCCTTCTCCCTTTGCCAAGCTTCCAAATGGCTCATGTTGGACCCCTCTCCCTTTACTCCTCTTTGGCTCTCCATCAAACAAATTTTATTATTACCCCACTCTTTCACGGAAGTTCTACGCTTTTCAGCCAAAACTTCCCTCACCTCTCTTCCCTTGTTTAAACATACTTGTTCTCTATTGAAACCTTCATTACACCCTATTAACATTTCTCGTGAATCTTTCTTGGACTCCCCTATTTGGCATAATGCACTGATCCTTTTAAATAACAGAACCATTTTCTGGAAAACGTGGAGATTAAAATGTATTACATGGGTTAAACAACTTTTTGACGGCGTCTCTCCTTGCTCCTTTCCACAATTTCAATCCTCATTCCATTGCCCTCGCTCCTTTTTTCAGATGTTTACTACACTTATGACAATTATTCTTGACACTTATTATTCTCTTCCATCCTCACCTTCACCTGACACCCAAAAATCACTTCTTACATTACTGCATACTTTATCCAAATCCTCTCTAATATACAAATTCTTTTTAGCCCCTAACCCAGAGCGCGCTAAATCTAAGTTAGAACTTTCTTGGGAATCGGACTTGAGTTGTGAATGGCCTATGGTCTTTTGGGATAAATTCTGGATCAGTTCTTTAAAGATTTCTCGCTCTGCCTCTCCTACCCAATCTATGTTTTTTCTCTACTACAGACTTTATCTTTCCCCTGTTTCTTTAGCACGTTCTTCCTCTTCTGCTGATTCTAACTGTTGGACATGTGGCTCTTCTAATACTGATCTCCTTCATCTTTACTTTCTTTGCCCTTTGGTTTCTAACTTTTGGAACAAAGTTTGATCATACATTTCTCGTTTATTCACAATTTCTGATCCTTATTCTATTCCACTCCTCTTTGCTGGTAGTCTTTCTGACTCTTTAGATCTTACTCCACATACTCATGTCTTTTCGACCTTATGCTTGCTCTAGCTTTTCAGCACATCTTCAACTGGAAAAATCTCACAAAACTGTCCATACAACATTGGTGTAATACCCTCTGTCATTTTCACAGAATGGATGTTGCCTTCGCCTCGTGTAAGCCAGTGCTTAATAATGATTTATTCTGGTTACCACCTACTTAGACCGAATTGTATTAAAGAACGTCTCTCACTTAGCTTCTGAAAATTTCAAACCTCCTTGAATGATATTATCTCTGTCTTTCCATTGTTTATCCTGTTACACTGCTTTACATTTTGATTGACGTTACAGTTAGTTTTACTTATTCATAATATGTAACCTAGTATGCTTTTCTCTATTTTATTTTTCTTTGCCATGATTTTGATATTCCCTTCCTTCCCCTTCCCTCCTTCCTCTGCTCTTCCTTCCCTTCCTTCTCTTCCTCGTTCATATGTAAAATCTCGAAAAATTGCTTATATTCTTCTTTTTCGGAATCCGCTTACTCATCTGCTTTTACCTCTACATTTGATTCCTATATATATTGTCACCTAGATTTTCACCTAACTATACCGTCACTTTTACCTATGTTTTTCCGTGAATTTCTACACTTTTTTTTCCATATGTAAAACCAAGCTAAGGTATAAATATATAAAAATAAATATAAATATATGTATATAAATAGATATTGTGAGCAAGGCGATCCGCCGCCGAAACGCATCAAGGCTTTCTTTTGTGAATAATAAATCACAGTGTCAGATCTCCAAGGTCTCGTCGCCCATCATTTGGATGAAAGTATAGGATTAGTTGTATATATATACCTTCTGGGATGTAAAGAGCCCTGATGTAATTGTCCCGATGTTATGACCCTCGCTGTAAAAAACAAGTAATGGTAACATACCCGATAGGTCATCTACGTCATGTCAGAGCCCTGTAACAGGAAGGAGAAAACATCACATTAGAGGTTCCTTAGCCCAGGAGATTTACAGTCAAACCATGTGTGCAGGATGGGCCAGAAACTCGCATTCATAAGTCACTCCCATACTGACAGGGTAGTTTAAGTGGAATGGCTATTTGAGAAAGCTTCGCTTTCGGGAATTTCCTGAATCAAAGTAATCTGCTTCCATTCCACTTCCATTTATAAAAAACTGTAATTTTGCAAAAAGTCGTTAAAAGAACTTTTGAGACTGGGTTATTGATCAAACCTCCAACATCATAGAGCACTTCAGAGGATCACTTCTTATGCTTATGATTTTTTTCAACCATATAACACAGTTATGTAAAAATCTAAATTCAAATATACATTTCTATCATATTAAGCTAATCTCATTCTTTCTCAACTGATGTAGCTTATGTTATGCCAATGAAATTGGTGACTGATAATCTTGTATGAATATATAACACTCCTTAATATTCAATAGCTTTAACCTTTCTTCAGAATGTGTTGACTCAAAAATGCCTTCATTGCCATTTAGATATCAACTATTGATTCTTGCGACATATTGTATTGCTCTTGAGACTGAGCATAAAAGACGCCTGGCCTTTTTGTTACAATTTCTCCAGATGCTGTAGTACCCATTTTTTAATATATTTCTATTGTTTAGCATCAAATCTTTTAAGACACTGAAGGGAGCATCTAGCCTACCGGAAAGAGAAAGATTTACTTACAATTAAATTAGACATTAGGTCGTACAACCCTTGATTAAAACTTTTTCCTACAGACACCTTACTAGGGACTGATTACGACCGCCATCGTATCGGGCAGATGACTGTCTGACAATGATTCGGGGTGTCACCTTCCCAATTAGGATTGAACTGCCATGCAGGCGTTGTAAAATGTTTTTTTTCTACTGCGGTTTGTGCTGCGGCCCAAGAAAAGGTAACATCCATTTCCTGGAGGATATATATTCTGTAAAGTTTCTGTTTATCCTGGCAATATTGTTTTCCGTTAACGCACCAGGGGTAGTATTATACATTATGCCCCACTTTGTGCGCCCCTGGGGCACAAGGGTATTACAGAAGGGGCCGCAGACACTTGTGCTTCACCTTCTGTAATACTGATGGTGCTGGTGCACTTGTAACTCCAGTGCTATCATGGTCCCATGCAAATGAGAGAATCTCTTTGCCTCTGCTCCCCACCATAGAATGGAGATGGCCGCAGAACCAAACATGTCCTTAGAAGGCAATATGGAAGCACTCCACAAAAAGGTGGTGCACTTTTAGTGCACCTCCTGAAGGCAGGCCTCAGGAGGGAAGAAAGGGGGTCCCGTTGACCACCAGACATCCTCCCGCAGGTGGGTGCAGTCACTCACTGCACCTGTTCTCAAAGGAATCTCTCTACTCTCGTTATAATGTGGCATGCTCTAAAGTACCGAATCATGTGCAGGAAAAAAAGTTCTACAAGTAATGCACAGGGGACCAAATTAACAAAGAGATGACACAACACAGGGCACCAAATATAGTTGCTGCACTGCATTGCATCAACCAGAGAGAACAGAACAATGCTAGATCTTCTAAGATGTGGTGCTGTTCTATTCTCTCCCGGTGGAGATGTGTCTCTTGTCAGGAAAAGAGAAACATTCAATAAAGATGCTAAAAGTAGAAGCTGGTATAAAAGCTCCGAAAAGTACTATCATGAACACCGTTCTCCCTATGGGAATACTGCGGGAATGATGTAGCTGAACGTAAAGCTTGCGGCCCTTGTAAAGAGTATCCATTGAAAACATAACACGTGCATTTGTAAAGAACACATGTGCCCTGAAGGGTATTTTATGCTAAAGTAACAGATGTTATCACACTCAATGTTAGTCATTATATTGTCCCCAGAAGAATGAAAGGAGGACTGAACCCTGTGGGATTTGAACCTGTGACCATGAAGTAAAACACAGAGCCCTGGAATGGATGCATTAGACCACTGGCCCACCAGACCCACCTTCAAGCGATTAGTCCAGTGAACCACCAGATCCGGAACCATGGTTGTACCTTTATTGTACTGTTAGTCCAGGGGCTGGATTTATTGCTTTCTGTTTAAACAATCTCCTCTCCCGGCCTTTCCAAAGGCTCCCAAAGCATCAACAGGGGTTTATTTCTGCAACACACTCTGGGATTGCCATGGAGATGTGATGTAAAGCAAATATTTATACAGCAAAACATGATCACGGAAAGTGGTGTTACAACGACTACCACATCAGCAGGGCCAGGGTTTAAATTACAGATTAAACAGGGTTCACGGGATTCAAATGCAGTTATTCTGTTTAGAATCAATCTCCAAAACTGTCATCCGGTTCACGGCTTCCATTGTCTGACAGACATGAGAAAGCATCACGCGTGCGCGCGCATACCACTGCAAATAGGACTTCCCTTGAAATACAGTATCCCTTTGCACTGTAAATATTTCGGCAATTATCTCTATAATTATGATTACTGCTTCCCAGAAAACATATTAAATCAGCAATTGTGGTGGGTAGTGTTTGTATTTTTACAGCAAATCTGTCAGGCGGTAATTAAGCAGCTAGAGCGTGCATTGTTAGCATGCTATGCGCTTGATAGACCCAGAGGATTTAGTTTGGCACAGATTTAAAGGAGAACTTGCTGTACCCTATGTTGCCCAGCTCACTAACCTTGCAAAATTGGGACTCAATATATTTTATAACTAAAATGTTCCGGAAATGAATACAATATGCTCATTGAAGGTAACGTTGGATTATACAGGCAGCTGAGAACACTCTGCACGGAATTATGGGGAATATTTTTCCTGCCCAACCTTGCTTGGCACAGACAAAGAAACTGAGTTTGATTGGATTCTCTCCTGCCTCCATTTTGGTTGCATGTCTAATTACCGACCCCATAATGCCACCCTGCACGTGTACTGATACCATATTCTCGACTTCTACATACTGTAGATTTACTATTGTAATCTTCACTGTGACGATAGATATTTCACTCAATAGTGTGGTCATGATATATGTGAAGGGCGCTATTTCAATGTCACGATAATGTGGGACAACATCTCCATTTTCTGACTGACTGCAGGAGTTCGCGTCCTTTATCCAGTTCTGAAAATATTAAATATGTACTTTTGGCAACACACCCTGAATGAGGTAAGAATTGGACCTGCAAGGGCGGTACTGGGGCTTCCTGGGGCTTCCTGGTAACATGTAGCTCAGTGGCTCCTCGTCGCCTTCTTCCAGTCTCCCTGGCTTACTTTCTGAGTACCTGCATTAGTGTAACTGTGTCTTCATCGCCACTTGTCAGTTTCTGTGACCCTGCAATCCTGCATCCTTATATTCCAGGGTCAAAACCCCCATGCAGGTGTGCCTGTGTCCCAATGACAGCAGTTGTACCTGTGTTTCCGCGCCAATGCCACTGTGATGCACCTAGTTCCCAATATCTGTGTATCAGTTACATAGTTGTCTTTTCTTGTACTCTGGTTGCAATACCAGTTTCCCTTGGTCAGCTGCAAGTTGCCACTGTCAGAATATCTATTCCTCAGTTTGGGTACCCTGGTGCCCTTTCAGTCATTGTCAGTGCTGTGGCAGCCTTCTTGTAGTACTATTGTTCTTATCTTAGACATTATAAGTGGCAGTATTCAAGCCAGAGAGATAAATCTAGGGGGAATACCACCCTGGGCCAATATAAGTAGACTGATGACTCCAGACCTCATAGTCCCAGAACCAGCAAAAGTGGGCCAGTGCATGGGCTGTGGACACAAAAACAATCCGCCTCCAACCAAACCCTGCAGCACTATCATGGGGCAGACAACACTCCCCCCAACCTATCCTAACTTGTGTGGTGTTTGCACGTTAGAGAATTAGCATAGGCCAGGGCCAGTATAGCCTGCATTGACTCCCCAACCCGCAAACGCCACTGGACTCTGTACTTAGATCTTCTCAGTGGTGGCTGCTCAGGATCTGAAGCGATGGGTGCAACGAGGGACAGGGTACGAAAATAAGCACAGACAAAATAAATAAATAAATGAACTTACCTGCCGCTGCGGTCGCCGCATAACTCCTCTTCCAATCCTGATCCAGTCCGGGGCTGGTCACATTGCACTACCAGATGTCAACACCTGATGCTTCTCTGCAGTTCTCCCTGCCCAGACTTGGATCCCTTGCTCACTTTGCCACTGGAATCAAGTTGGCCTGGAGGATGAAGGGCGTTAGCCCAAAAGCGGTCCCAGAATACTTGTTTCGGGTCCAATGAAGACCTGGCTTGGCAGTTCGGGCTGTAACTAGCACCTGAATAGGCATGGATTTGTGTAAAATGCCAGGAGCAAACAAATCGCTGACCGGAATGGGCATAGATGACAAATCTGAAATTGACGGAATATACAGGATGGGGCTATGAGCATCCTTCTTAACAATGAAGTGGCAAATCCTACTTGAATGTCACATTTTACTTGACATGTCTTCCGGGGTTTTTGATTTGACTCTTGGGGCACATTTTATTTCTGTCACACAAAAAATTACCTGATTTTTGGGCAGGGCCCTTCTTTGTCCCCCCTAGCCAGTCAGGCCTAAAACACAGTGGGCATCATTTTGACATTACAATGTCAAAGCCTGTTTGACAGGCCTGCTGGGTTTAAATTTTACACTTGGGGTGCACTTTAAAGGAGGGGAACAGGATGCCAAAACAACTCATGTGTATCTACTGTCTGGTTGCTTGAAACTCAGATTTTGCTCTACCAGACATCTGTCCCTGAGTTTGTTGTGGTACAGGTCCTGCCTCAAACTAGATTTTAGTGTTAGATGAGAGAGAACACCAGGACTACTATGTTACACACCCAACATACACCCCAGCCTTCAGGGACCATCTTGAAAATGCCCAATGTGGGTATGGTTAGCCCCAGGAACCTTTACACCATCGGTTAGAGCATCCCCTTGGGTCATTCCCACCTTCTAGCTCATGCATCTGTGCCTGTTTCCAATGGTCAGAGTCCAAATAATGATTTTAATACTCCGGTGTCAATACATCAAGCCAGTGGTTGTGCCCCTGCATTAGTATTCCCTTATTAGTGCCTCCACATTTGTGCTGGTGGCACTGTGTCAGTGTCTTACTGACAGTGGCCTGTTTCTGTATTCTAATGTGAGTGCCTCAGTATCTCTGAATTAGTGCCTGTGTCTAAATGTCAGTGTCCCAATATTGATGCTCTTACGTAAGGGAGTCAGATCAGCATTCATGCTCATGTACCTGTGTTGCCATATCTGTGTCCCCATGTCAATACTAATGGCTCCGTATAAGTGTCCTAGGGCCCGATTCACAAAAGTAATCTGAGACAAAATCCTAACTTTACAACATTCGGTATTCACAAAGGACATTTAGGAGTAGTAAAGTTAGGATTCCTAACTTTACTACTCCTAAATGCACTTTGTGAATATAGAAAGTCATAAAGTTAGGATTTTGTCTCCGTTAAACTTAAGTTTTGGTCTTAAAATCCTAACTTTAATACTTTGGGTATTCACAAAGTGCAATTAGGAGTAGTAAAGTTTGGAATCCTAACTTTACAACTCCTAAATGCACTTTGTGAATAGAGAAAGTCATAAAGTTAGGATTTTGTCTCATATTACTTTTGTGAATCGGACCTCTAATGTCAGTATTGATTTCCATATTTGAAGAAAGTGCTGGTACTCCTGTGATAGTGTCATAGGGCCCGATTATGAGGTTGGGCAGACTGCCATCACCAGTCCATCGGCCACATTATGATGCAGTCGGTCAGAGCACAGAGGCCAGAGGAACCGATCAATGCCTCAACCAGGCTCAAGGAGCCTGTTGAGGCGTCTGTCGGACGGTAATCCCTACATTGGGGGTGGTGTCTGTGGAGGCCCCGCCATAGGGAATACGATGTACCTTCCCCTGTGCCCTTACATGGTGGTTCGACTGCCATGTAAAAGAAGATGGAATGGGGCTTTGGGGGCCCTGGCAGGATTTCGGTCTCCTGTGGGATTCTGCTAAGGGCCATCAGACCACATGTGATGCCCCTTAAACATCAATGCGCCATGTGCCAGGCACACGGTGCATGGAGGTTTTCAAAATTTATTTTTCTATTGCAGCTTGTGCTGCAGTCCTTTTCTGGGCCTCAGCATAATCCACAATGGAAAAAGGCATTTTTCCAACCGCCTGCACTGCGATTGCATAATCATTAGGCGCCTGGAACTGCTGAGTACATGTCGGCCGGTTCCATTCCTACAGTGATGTTGGTCGGACGCTCATCCAACCACCATCGTAATCAGACTCTAAGGGGTCTATTAGGATGGCAGGCGGATAGCCGCCGCCGGTCCTGTGGTGGCATCAGCTGTACCGGCGGCGGCCATCCGTCCACGGTCGAAACCCGGAAAACCGCTGGTCCGATTAGCATAGCGGTCATTACCGCGGCTGTGTGATTTTCCGTTCGCCACTTTTCCGCCGGTTGCCGTCCGCAGGCCACTACAGCTGTGGCAGATCAGGGCCAAGCACTGCCAGCAAGATTATGATGCCAGCGGTAGCCAGCCCTTCCGCGGCGGTGGAACCGCCATGGAAATGCATGCGGAGACATATTCCGGGGGCCCATTGCGGGCCTCAAATGTGTTGAGGGGTGTGTGGGTGCACTGGGAGATACCCATGGTACCCCCCTATATTTCCCTGTGCCAGGTGGCAGGCACTGCCTGCCACGCAGTGCAGGGAGATGCAGGACATGCTCCTTTTACCATCACAGCGGTGCTGCTGGCAGCAGCGACTGCCGCAATGTTAATGGCCAGAATCCGACCGTTGCGGTCAGATTTCAACTGTGGAGCATCCTAATTGGACCGGTGGTTATGCCGCAGTCCTTGCAGGGGGTCTTTTACCGCTACCATGGTGGTAGGAGAAGTTTTCTGACCGCCATCCCAATAGATACCTTAGTGTCATCTCCCTTGCACCAACAATTGGTGTCCCTGTTTCAGAGTTCACTTGTAATTGCCCAAGTATAAGATTTCTCTTGTCATTGTTCCTGTGCTACTTCTGTGTCACTGTTAATGCTCCTGTATCAGCAATAGTGTACTATTGTCAGCGTTACCATAGGATTTTCTGTTAATTGTAAAGTAGCCTTTGTGTGAAGCTCGATCATGCAAAGGCTACTTAAAATGCCTACATGACAGAATATCAACCACAAGAACACTGTGATACAAAAATATTACAGTAAAAATATTAAGGCCAAAAATATGAGTTCAAATACAAATATGTATTGAACAAAAAGATGGAGATTACATAAATAAGTATGGAGCTTAAAAAAAGTTTACATTGCAATAGATTAAAAACATTATTATAAATATATTAATTTATCAAAATGCAATGCTATCAAAAGAACAAAATATTGAACTATTAAAAACATACAAAATATTTTACACTTTTCTAAATCAACATTTAATACAATGACATTAATTAAATTCACACCTTTAAATATTAAACACAATATGTTATTATTAATTTATTTTATAATAAAACAATACAAATACTAAATAATTACTATTAATGATTCAGAAACAAAAAAGAAAAAAGTATGTGTTTATTTTTTTATTAACAATACATATGAAAAGTAAGTGATGTAAACTAGTGTTTGTCAAAAAATTATAACACCTAAAAAAAATGCAAACAACAAATTGACATTTCAATAGAATGCATGTTTTTATTAAATAACAACACAATTCAAAAGAAATAATAAAAAACTCAAATAAAAACATTAAAAACAACATAAATGTAATACCTCAAAACACTAATAGGGGCAGGAAACATTAAACATTGTAGTTCTAAAATTCCAAAGTAAAAAGAAGACATTTTAAAAGCAACTATGCTAAAACAGTTCCATCCCAAAACATTTGAAAAATATATGCATACTATTCCCTACAAAAAATATATGATACTGTAGGGAGAGCGTTAGCCTTTGAAGGGGTCAGATCTACTATTACCAATTCAACTTGAGCGCCAGTTTGGAAAGTTCTGGAATTTGTAGGGGTCAGATGGCCATGTAGTTCCTATAGACCAATATAGGATCTGCTTGTTTAGACAACATATACTATAGGTTTGGAGTCAGACTGATTCTGGACACCCCTACTGGATATGTCAGCATGTATACCAGCTAGCTCACAGTGCCACTAGAAACACCTCTTAGCAAGGAAAGAATAGTTCTTGGCAACTATCGAATATGACCACTCTGATCCCTGAGAATAGTGGAATCAGTGTACTACTTTCTCTCAGTCACCTGTGCACACTTTGTCTCAGAGAGATACACAGAATAAACGGTGGGGACGTTTTTCAATGAGCATTTATTAAACCATTGTCATTCTGGTATAAAATATCTTTGCTGAAACAACCATTAGACAGTAACAGATATAAGTGATTATAAGCACTAACAGAGTAAAAGGATAGTAGATTTCTACCATTGTGCTAAAACAATGGATACAGGCAAGTATATAAAATACACGACAGTAGTAAAATGTGTACTCCTATGATGCATCCCTAACTAGATGTACCTATGTATAACAGGCATATATGTGGGTGTAAGGCCAAGAATCCCTCTAGGATAAAGTCAACCCATTACCTGAAGTGAGAGACTGTGGAACCCCGTTTTGGTCTCGAGATGAACACCCAGCAAGGGATGTCAGACCACTGCGAGCTGGTGTGTCTGCGTACAGGAGCCTCAGCATCTTGCGTCAGTGTTTGAACAATATATTGATATAACCCCAGCACTCTAATTAGTTTGTTGATTTATTCATGCCAAATGTTTTTTATGACTTTAAATATCCAATGAATACATGCACCAACAGGAATTCTTTGACATTGTTTAATAGTATGAGATATATAAAATCAACATTATTCCTCATACCGCAAACATTTTGCTCAAAGCACTTGAATTCCAATATTACAGCATAATACAGATGGCAAAATATGATACAGCAGGCTTTTTATAAAGCAATAGATGTCCGTGAATAGAAATTTTTTGGCAGACCAGAAACAGAAAATTAAGTGACTGGTACGTGTGTCTCTTTTTTATTTTATTTGTAATTTATGCATATTCCTAGGAACAAAAGAAGTTGTGCTCTTCCATCTAAAAGACAGAAGGAGTTAGTCTAAGACCATATACCTTTTTAGAAGAAGTCCAATAATATGTTTAAGTGTCGCAGACTCTTGGGTCCCCTATATAAGTGACCTCGTCCTAGCAAAGATAAAAATATTAAGAAAGAAAGATACATGTATTAAATACGACTTTATCATATCGTAATAGAGATTGAATACTCTATGTCCTTCACCTATATAAAAAGGGTCAAAAATGAAGGCCAATATATTTAAAATACCTAATATTTTGGTATGTACAAATCCTCCATGGTAAGAGTCAGTACAGAATACAGTTGAATGGGGAACAATTCCTTAAACCAATATCTAAAAAAGAAAATTGTTTCTGAATATAGGGCGCTCATATATGTTGTTCCTTTATTTCTATATCTGAAATTAAAAAGTTCAAGAGTAATAATTCGAACCAAGTAACTCACCCAAGATGGGAAAGACTGCAACAAGCAGATAGAAATGCTGGAGAGTTGGGATGATTTAATAGCTAAGAAAAACAACACATTTTGTTATATAAAAGTTCTAATCTTACAGCATATACAAAGGGTATCCTAATCATGTTGGGCGCAATTCTAGAATTATGTAAGGCATCACTTACAAGGGTATGATAGCCCTTTCTAGGAAGACAGTTTGTTTCCAAAACAGATGCTTTTCAAAATTTCTTCCACGAGTTTGGACTTTAGAGGAACTGGCAGAAGAGAGCAGCCAAGATGTTCAATACAGGGCTATATTGAGCATAACAATACCAAAAATACTTTTTTGTAATTATGAAAATTTTCTTTTATTTTTTAATTTTTGTTCATGGAAAATATGAGTATTACCTAAGTTAAAAGATCATTTTGCGAATTTTCAAATATATTGTATTTAAATAGATGAATAATATGAAAGGTTCCTATATGCAAGAAAGAGAAAGTTTGTGTTAGTCTATTTAAAAGAGTTAATAAGTCATTTTTAACTCAAAGAAATTTCAATGAGACATAGTTTCTATCTTAACTATCAGAATCACACCAGAAACTTGAATAGACTTACAACGTTATCAGTACCCGAAATAGGACATAGATTAGTAAGGCTGAAAGGGAGCTATGATAAGCCTGCTATAAAGAGAAAAGAGAGGAACAATTTGTTTGTGTAAGATGAAATACGAGAAGCACCTCAAGTTAATATATTTAACAGAACAATGTCTCATAGATTACTGGGCAAATAGTTGTCTCAAGTTTGTAGTTTTGAGACACCTAGCCTAACGTATAGCTCATTTCAAGCTCCATTATTAGTTCCCCAATATTTTATGCGGTTTGAGACACTCCGCATATAATGTAGCACGTTTCAAATTCCATTATTAATCCCCCGATACGTAACATCAACAGCAATAAAAAGCGATGTAAAACCCCGGTCATGATATAGTATAACCTCAACGCCTTTGTGCACCAACCTTAGTATAGAAAAAATACCCTCATTCAGAATAGCCTTCCCGATGGTCGTGTCAACAAACGGCCTGAGTAAAATGCCTGTTTTATACAACGCCAAACTAGATATGTCACATCTCAGTAATATGACGCATTTCCGGTCCGACCTCGTGCTGATTAACCTACAGGTAGGACCACTTAGTAGTTTCTACGACTGAATGGCAGTCGTGTTGGCAACATAGAGGTAGGACCATTCTAAGTTTAAAGTTGCTACGGCCGAATGACAGTCGTGACGTAAACATGGAAAAAACTTCAAAGAATCGTAATATTTACTTTCCATGCACTAACATAGTGATTACCATAAAAGCAGAATCAGATTTTAACATTTGTAATTTCTACCGTTGATTAAGTCGGGATGTAGACATAAAAAATGTTCTTTGGAATCGTGATGTTAACGTTCCATGCACCAGTACACAACAACCTATTAAACTCCTGAGGTTTATATATCGCAGAATAATAGTAAATGCCATTCTTATGTTATGAGAATTAGTAATTTCAGTGTATAAATCGTGGTTGCTATAGATATGGCATCATTCTCATACAAAAAACATATTACATAAAGTAGCCCAGCACCAGCAGCTGGTTAAGCAGAAAAACAGCCCCAACACCAAGGAATGTAGAAAAGAAAACATAGTTGTAAGTCCTAGTGTATATCACATAGCTTTTCATTTCACACCGTGTTTGGATTAAACACAGATGACAGGAAATAGCAATATCCTAGTTATGTAACACAATATGACAGGCGATGATTGTGACAGCACTATACATAGAAATACTCTAAACACGTCTGTCTACACGACTTGTTATACACAATAATCTATCATTTTCAAATATCAGATTATATAGCCAATTGGGCAAGCTGCAATATTCACCAAATTATGACTTGTACATTTTAGTATATTCTGCAATTTTGAAAAAGTTTACTCTTGAGGTACAAGTAGGCAGTACGGGGATTAGTTATTCATTTAAGAAGACATGTAATTCTTTATCAATATTAATCCCCATCTCTACTGCTCGAAGGTGAATAATCCATTCAGCCTCTGCCTTTCTCAAAGACAAAATCCTATTTCCTCCTCCAGGATCTGCTTGTATTTCCGTAATACCATGAAAGCTAACACCTGTAAGTGTCCTATTCGGATGGTTGGTATTGTAATGGACAGCTAGTGGATAGTTGGTATCAAAATTGCGAATAGATCGCATATGTTCCTGCATTCTTTCTTTTAAAGGTCGTATTGTGCTGCCTATGTAGATTAAACCTCAGACACAACGTATACAGTATACGACAAACTTTGTATTGCAAATAATGAACTGTTGAACCTGATAAGTATCGTTAGTATTGTACTTAAATTATTTCAGTTTCTTACAAGCAAATTGACACATGTTACACTTTCGGTCTGTAAGGTATCCAGGTCGTACCTCTATGTTTAGGGGGCAGGTAGCTAGGGCAAAGTAAGTCTCTTAATGTTTTCCCCTTTCGGTACACAACACTATGATTAGATGTAACATATTTGATTATCGAGCTGTCTAGTTTGTGAAGATGCCAATGTTTTTTAAGTACCTGGTACACTTGAGGACTTTGCATGTTATAATTAGTTACCATACTGACTTTATCTCTTCTTTTTTTCTCTTGTACTTCCGTTTTTTTTCCAATGTTTGTTTAATCACCTGTAGTGAGTATCCCCTATTCTGAAAATGAACCTCAAGATTTGTTAGTTCTAGTTTAAATACAGCATCTTTGCTACAATTTCTTCTAAGTCTAGTCATTTCCCCAAAGGGGATTGCATTGATCTCCATAGCAGGGTGGGCGCTTGAGAAAATAAATTGTAGCGAAGATGCGGTATTTAAACTAGAACTAACAAATCTTGAGGTTCGTTTTCAGAATACGGGATACTCACCACAGGTGATTAAACAATCTAGAAAAAGAATATTACAGAAAAGCCAACAGCTCACATTGAAAAAAAAACGGCAGTGCAAGAGAAAAAAAGAAGAGATAAAGTCAGTATGCTAACTAATTATAGTATGCAAAGTCATCAAGTGTACCAGGTACTTAAAAAATATTGGTATCTTCTCAAACTAGACTGCTAGTAAAGCAAATATGTTACATTTAATCCTAATGTTGTGCAGGAACATATGCAAGCTATTCGCAATTTTGATACCAGCTATCCTCTAGCTGTCCATTACAATACCAACCATCCGAATAGGACACTTACAGGTGTTAGCTACATGGTATTAAGGAAATACAAGCAGATCCTAGAGGAGGAAATATGATTTTGTCATTGATAAAGGCAGAGGCTCAATGGATTATTCGCCTTCGAGCAGTAGAGATGGGGATAAATATTAATAAAGAATTACATGACTTGTTAAATGAATAACAACTCCCCGTACTGCCTACTTGTACCTCAAGAGTAAACTTTTCCTAAATTGCAGAATATGCTGAAATGTACAAGTGATAATTTGGTGAATATTGCAGCTTGCCCAATCGGCTATATAATTTGATATTCGAAAATGATTGATTATTATGTTTAACAAGTCGTGGAGACAGACGTGTTTAGAGTATTTCTATGTATAGTGATGCTGCAATCATCGCCTCTCATAATGTTATATCCTGTCATCTGTGTTCAATCCAAACACGGTGTGAAATGAAAAGCTATCTGTTATACTATAGGACTAACAACTATGTTATCTTTTCTACATTTCTTGGTGTTGGGGCTGTTTTTCTGCTTAACCAGCTGCTGATTCTGGGCTACTTTATGTAATAGGGTTTTTGAATGAGAATGACGCCATATCTATAACAACCACGACTTATACACTGAAATTACAAATTCTCATAACATAAGAATGGCATTTACTACTATTCTCTGACATATACACCTCAGGAGTTTAATAGGTTGTTGTGCACTCGTGCATGGAATGTTAACATCATGATTCCAAAGAACGTTTTTATGTCTACATCCGACTTAGTCAGCGGTAGAAATTACTAATGTTAAAATCTGATTCGGCTTTTATGGTAATCACTATGTTCGTGCATGGAAAGTAAATATTACGATTCTTTGAAGTTTTTTCTATGTTTACATCGCGACGGTCAATCAGTCGGCGCAACTTTAAGCTTAGAATGGTCCTACCTCTATGTTGCCAACATGACTGCCATTCAGTCGTAGAAACCACAAAGTGGTCCTACGTCTAGGTTAATCACCACGAGGTCGGACGGAAATGAGTCATATGACTGAGATATGAGATGTCTAGTTTGGCATTGTAGAAAACAGGCCTTTTACTCGGGCCATTTGTTGACACAACCATCCGGGACGGCTATGTTGAATGAGGGGATTTTTTCTATACTAAGGTTGGTGCACAAAGGCGTCAAGGTTATACTATATCATGACCGGGGTTTTACTTCGCTTTTTATTGCTGTTGATGTTACGTATTGGGCGATTAATAATGGAATTTGAAATGTGCTATACGTTATGCGGAGTGTCTCAAAAACACAAACTTGAGACAACTATTTACCCAGTAATCTATGAGACATTGTTCTGTTAAATATATCAACTTGAGGTGCTTCTCATATTTCTCCTTTCTCTTTATAGCTGGCTTATCATAGCTCCATTTTAGCCTTACTAATCTATGCTCCCATTTCAGGTACCGATAACGTTGTAAAGTAAGTCTGTTCAAGCTTCTGGTGTGATTCTGATAATTAAGATAGAAACTATGTCTCATGGAATTTTTTTTAGTTAAAAATTACTTATTAACTCTTTTAAAAAGATTAACACAAACTTTCTTTTTCTTGCATAGAGGAACCTTTCATATTATTCATCTATTTAAATATGATATATTTGAAAATTCGCATAAGGATCTTTTAGCTTAGGTAAAACTCATATTTTCCATGGGAAAAAATAAAAAAATATAAGAAAATTTTCATTATTACAAAAAAAGTATTTTTGGTATTGTTATGCTTAACATAGCCCTATATTGAACAACTTGGCTGTTTTCTTCTGCCAGTTCCTCTATAGTCCAAACTAATGAAAGAAAATTTGAAAAGCATCTGTTCTAGAAACAAGCCGTCTTCCTAGAAAGGGTTATCATACCCTTGTAGGTGATGCCTTACATAATTTTAGAATTGCGTCCAACATGGTTGGTGTTAGAAACGAGATCCCTGGCTGGCCAGGGCTCACGCCAAAGTCAGTCAGAGACCACCACTCCTAAGTCAGGGCAAGGGAGTTACACGCAGAGATAACCCCTGCTCACCCTCTAGGTAACGTGGCGCGAGCAGCAAGGCTAAACTTGGAGGCGGTATGAGTTAAGTATTTGCGCACGCACCCCAGCAACAACACCCAAGACCCAACATAACAAGGTTATATAAAAAATAGCCTTTGTATTATAGTAAAAACACATTAGATAACACACAAACTTTACAATGTGCCAGAGGCACGGGCAGAATTTACAAGGGATTATGTGCAGGACAGGGCCACATGGACCACTGTCAGGGGTAGGCACTTGTTAGAAATAATACTTGTAGGTATACACTTAGCACATAAACATATAATGATTAGCACCCAAAATAGTACATGTAGCACACAACCAGTAATCACTGGTAAAGCGTAAATACCTCCTACGCAACCCTAAAACCCTGTAGGAAAATCACGCAGGGAACTAGGACCTTATCATCAGGACCTAAGGAAGGAATACCATCACCTAAGCAGGTCACTTTTAGCAAAGGGAAGGAAACCTAAACATAAAATGGGACATCAACAATCCTCTAAGCAGGTCACTCTTAGCAAAGGGGATAAACATAAAATGGGACATCAACAATTGCACATGAGGCGTTAAAACACATTCAGAGGTGCAGGTTAGAACTTTTGCGCAAGAATCACATACATCAGTAACTTACAATGCGCAGGGTGCACATAGCACAACACTAGGATTGTCTCTCAGGCCAACTGGCCTCGCAAGGGGCGAAATGCCCTGAGTCTCAATGCCAGGGGGTCTGCGCAGGCAGCACAAACACAACGCCTAAACGTAGCAACTGTCCACAAAGTGCTGGACAGTTGTGAATCACAGCTGGACAAACGTTGGAGCAACGTGGGCTCAAGAACAAGGTGAGGGACCACAGCGTGGGAGCCACGGGGCTCAGACCAACTCACTGCCTGTGTCCCCCTCAGAGCCTCTCTGGCTCGCAAAACAAATATGGGCTGGGAGCCTCTCTCAGGGCTCATAAAACAATGTGCACTCAAGAGCTCAGCGCTCTAAAATAATGAGGGGCTGTGAGCCTCGTGGGCTCTAATGCAATATGGCCGGGAGCCTCGTGGGCTCAGAACAGCTGCCCCCTCGAGCCTCGGGGCTCGTGAATACAATTGCGCTGGGAGCCTCGCAAGGCTCGAAGTAAGAAATGCCCCAGGATCGTTGGAGTCCCTCACGGGGGACTCAAGACAACAGAAAATGCCTCACGGGGCTCTTTACTTAGACGGGGAGGGGCGGGCACCGGCAATGTGCCTCGACGCCCTCCTCCCCGATCCTTCACTAAGCCCCACTCACCGGATCCTCCTGACAGCAGCAGCGCGGGGCTCCTCTCCTCACAATGGAGCCTCCAAGGATGCGGCAGGCTGCTTCACTCGTCTCGCGGCTCGGTGGGGGTGGGACTTTCGGCCCGGCCGCGCTGAGATTGGCCGGCCGGTCAACCTCTTCCGGGTCGTCGCAGGCAGCACGGCGGCCCGGCGGGGGCTGCACACACTCCTGGGCTGCGGCGGTGATCTCGGGGCAATGCCGGGTTGCACCGGCTTCGAAATAAATAAAATAACATGGGGCAATGCCGGGTAGGCACGGGCCCTCCAAAATGGCAATAATCCGAGGTGGGCACTCGGAAGTCAAAAAACGGCAAATCCAAATGGGCAGATGCCGGGTGGGCACCGGCTGCACAACAAGCGCTCCCCAGCGCTCAGGGACAAAGCACAGCGCTCTCAAGCACCCAGAGAAGCGCGCTCAGCGCTGAAAGGAAAATAAAGCGCGCCTAGCGCTATAAGTCAAAATAAGAGCGCTTCCAGGCACAGTAAAGCTCCAGCAAGGTCTGGAGGCAGGCAGAGGGGCAAGGCAGGGCCAGAGCCAGCACACTGGGTCTCCAGGCAGGGAGACAAGCCAAGTGGCGGTCCTTCTGGCCCAAGCAGCAGCAGCAGCCCCCTCTGGCAAGGATCCACAAGCAGAACCAAGGACAAATTGTATGGGGACACAGCCCCTTCTTATACAGTAAATTCCCTTTGTCTGTAGGTGCAGGGTGAGGGAAAACCAGTCGCAGCTGGTTTTGAAGTACCCTTGATAGCTCAACCACCCATTTCATTCACTGACAGGGCTAGGGACATCAGTCCCACTACAGGGGGTGGAGCCAGCATTGTGTGGGGAAAGTCCAGGCCCATCAGGGACCAGGTGCACTCCTCCCAAGCCATCAACATGCTAATCTCACACTCACCACCGGGCAGACCCATCCAGCCTTCCTGGAGCCAGGCTCACCAGCCAGCTCCAGCCAATCACACGGCAGGCATATTTTACATTAATATGCCAAGTCCTAGAAGTGGCATTTCTACACATGACACACACATGCCACATACACCATTGCGAAGCATTCATTCTCACGAGCTCGCACATACCAAATTCGAGCATGCACTCCCCACGTATCAGGAACTACAAGGGACACAGACATTCCCCATGCATCCCTATGGGAGAGCAGGCCAGCCTAACTACATGCACGCACTTTACTCTGGGACACAGGGAAAAGTGCGCACAGACCAAAAAATCATCCATACAGATCACAGATCTAAAAGCAAAAAGATTAGGGGTGAACCTGCCTTAAGGGCCAAGTCCAACACAACCCCCTTCCAGCCAAAACGCACGGCAGACCAATCACCACCGTGATGGGCTTCCCTGCTTGGGGCGATAAAACATGGACGCGGGCCCGCAACTGCAGGGACACCCTCCTGTTTTACGCCACTGTGAACCCCTGGGGTTCTTTCTAAAACTATGGTAGGGACTAACTGGACTACCCCACTGGTACTCTCCAGCTGCCCTCGGCCAGGACCAGGCCCTAGGCCACCCAGGTGCCACTGGTTCCTGCCTAATCACAAAGTGGGGGTAGTAACCCCTGACACATAATAGCCATTTTCCACTCTTCCTGTCTGCAAGACAGGGCTAGACTGCCACTGGTTCTCCAGCCTAGGGTCTACAACCTTAGGTGGACCAGGAGTCTCAGGGAAGGCTCTCCTCCCCTTACCTCTTCTCCTAGGGTTCCTCCACCTCCTTCGAGGGGTACCCTCTAAACACCATTCTCCCAACCTAGGGTTTAACCCCTCAGGTGGTACCGGGGTCAGAGGTGGGCTCTCCCACCCTCTGCACCCCCTTCCAGAGTCCTGCTCCCTCCCAACCGGGGCGGTACCTCTGGAGAAAGAACTGGTCAGGACACTGATTACAGTATCCTCACCCTTCAGGTCAGGCAAACCCTGAACCTGGACCTCCAACCTCCGGTCTAGAACCTTTGGTGGAACCACTGCCTGGCACTCCAGGACTTCTGGGGACTCACATCCTATCCCCCAATCACTCCTCTCACTGGACTTCTGTACTCTCCCTACTGGAGCAGTACTGCCAGACTCTACAACCATAGAAGCTCCGCTTACAGATGCTCCAGGTCCTCCACATACCAGGAGATCTCCCTCAAGTGGACTAACAGGTAAGCTTAGGTCCCCACCCTGGTGTTCCCTAAAGAAACCATCCAGGCTCTGAGGCAGGGCTTCGGGCATCTGGGGAGTCTCGGTCTCACACTCACTCCCGTTCCACTGAGACAGGCCGTAAGCCCCTACACCCTCCTCACTATACTGGGACCTAGCTGGGCTACTCTCACCCTCCTCCACCACGCTGGGTTGGAGGAAATCTGACCCACTATTATTGAAATCACTCACTAGCGATGCTAAAGAACCTCTTGCACCTTCCCATCGGTCTGCTTCATCTGCCAGCTCACCTGGTGTAGACACTCCACACCCTAACAGGTGCTGGCGCAACTCTGGACAAACAACACTGAGCAACTGCTCTTTGAAAAACAAATCAAACAATATGTCCCAATCACATTTCGTGGGACCTCGTACCCAATCACACAGTGCTGTACAACAGTCATCCACAAAATCTTCCCAAGACTGGTGAGACGGTTTCCGAAGGTTCCTAAACCTCAACCTATTCTCCTCCTCTGGGGAAACAGGAACCATACTCGGGGAACTGGGAATGGGACTGTCTACACTGACATTTAAAAAGCTGCCACCACTGGACTCCACCCTCCCTGGGGAATCCAGACAATTACAACGGCACTCAGGGGGTAATCTACTCTCTTGGGCTACCTTCTCCCTGAACAAGGCCCTCTCAGCCTCTAGCTTGGCATGCTCCAACCTGAGCTGTTCCATCGCTAGCTGATGCTCCCTCTCTTCCTTCCTATCCAACCACTCCTCTGGGGACAGGGAAAGGGATCGGGCGCTGGTACTGACACTGGACCCAGCAAGGGACTCCCTATCTATGGGGTCCTCACTATCTGCTGACATCCATCCACTGTCATCCTCATACAACTCACATTCTTCATCAGAATCTTCAGGGCTCCCCACAGACTCACCACCCTCATGGCGTGCGGCCCGGGCCCTATCTCTCTCATTGTGCTCAAGATCCCACTGACCCTTTTGCCACAGGATCAGGCTGTCCCTATGCTGGGACTGAGTAACCAACTCACTCACCTCTATGCCTCCCTTTTCACAGAATCTGACCAGCTCTAACCTACTGTATCTAAACACAGAGATCAAAAACTGGCTCCATTTTGGCGGACGTTCTCAAGAAAAGTTTGACACAGGGAACCTGGGGGTCTGAGCTAAACAGGAGAACACAATCAACAAAATTCAGCAAGATTCCTGTTTCAGAGAACTTGCACTCCTCTGTCCAGTGTAACACACACTCATTCACACACACCATCCCCCCGGACTGGTAGGGCAGTTTCTACCACCCCTGATTTTCTCAACCTGACCACAAGCGAGACAGGTACCAAACTCTGGGAGCAGGGCGGGAAACAAGGTACTGGACAAAATACAAAATGACACCTTTCAGGAGAAGCAATACTGATCTTCACCTAAAAAACAATAATCCCCAAAATGTGGTTATCTAAAAATGTAGAGCTTTGTAGTGTGGCCTGTCGCCACTGTGGTACAGCGCAAAGACAAATCCTTATCCTCACTGCTTGCCGCCAATGTTAGAAACAGGATCCCTGGCTGGCCAGGGCTCACGCCAAAGTCAGTCAGAGACCACCACTCCTAAGTCAGGGCAAGGGAGTTACACGCCAAGATAACCCCTGCTCACCCTCTAGGTAACGTGGCGCGAGCAGCAAGGATAAACTTGGAGGTGGTATGAGTTAAGTATTTGCGCACGCACCCCAGCAACAACACCCAAGGCCCACCACAAAGGAAACTCCACACAAGGTTATATAAAAAATAGCCTTTGTATTATAGTAAAAACACATTAGATACCACACAAACTTTACAATGTGCCAGAGGCACGGGCAGAATTTACAAGGGATTATGTACAGGACAGGGCCACATGGACCACTGTCAGGGGTAGGCACTTGTTAGAAATAATACTTGTAGGTATACACTTAGCACATAAACATATAATGATTAGCACCAAAAATAGTACATGTAGCACACAACCAGTAATCACTGGTAAAGCGTAAATACCTCCTACGCAACCCTAAAACACTGTAGGAAAATCACGCAGGGAACTAGGACCTTATCATCAGGACCTAAGGAAGGAATACCATCACCTAAGCAGGTCACTTTTAGCAAAGGGAAGGAAACCTAAACATAAAATGGGACATCAACAATCCTCTAAGCAGGTCACTCTTAGCAAAGGGGATAAACATAAAATGGGACATCAACAATTGCACATGAGGCGTTAAAACACATTCAGAGGTGCAGGTTAGAACTTTTGCGCAAGAATCACATACATCAGTAACTTACAATGCGCAGGGTGTACATAGCACAACACTAGGATTGTCCCTCAGGCCAACGGGCCTCACAAGGGGCGGAATGCCCTGAGTCTCAATGTCAGGGGGTCTGCGCAGGCAGCACAAACACAAAGCCTAAACGTAGCAACTGTCCACAAAGTTCTGGACAGTTGTGAATCACAGCTGGGCAAACGTTGGAGCCACGTGGGCTCAAGAACAAAGTGAGGGACCACAGCGTGGGAGCCACGGGGCTCAGACCAACTCACTGCCTGTGTCCCCCTCAGAGCCTCTCTGGCTTGCAAAACAAATATGGGCTGGGAGCCTCTCTCAGGGCTCATAAAACAATGTGCACTCAAGAGCTCAGCGCTCTAAAATAATCAGGGGCTGTGAGCCTCGTGGGCTCTAATGCAATATGGCCGGGAGCCTCGTGGGCTCAGAACAGCTGCCCCCTCGAGCCTCGGGGCTCGTGAATACAATTGCGCAGGGAGCCTCGCAAGGCTCGAAGTAAGAAATGCCCCAGGATCGTTGGAGTCCCTCACGGGGGACTCAAGACAACAGAAAATGCCCCACGAGCCTCACGGGCCTCTTTACTTTGATGGGGAGGGGCGGGCCCCGGCAATGTGCCCCGACGCCCTCCTCCCCGATCCATCACTAAGCCTCACTCACCGGATCCTCCTGGCAGCAGCAGTGCGGGGCTCCTCTCCTCACACGGGAGCCTCCAAGGACGCGGCAGGCTGCTTCACTCGTCTCGCGGCTCGGTGGGGGCGGGACTTCCGGCCCGGCAGCGCTGAGATTGGCCGGCCGGTCAACCTCTTCCGGGTCGTCGCAGGCAGCGCGGCGGCCCGGCGGGGGCTGCACACACTCCTGGGCTGCGGCGGTGATCTCGGGGCAATGCCGGGTGGCACCGGCTTCGAAATAAATAAAATAACACGGGGCAATGCCGGGTAGGCACCGGCCCTCCAAAATGGCAATAATCCGAGGTGGGCACTCGGAAGTCAAAAAACGGCAAATCCAAACGGGCAGATAGCGGGTGGGCACCGGCTGCACAACGAGCGCTCCCCAGCGCTCAGGGACAAAGCACAGCGCTCTCAAGCGCCCAGAGAAGCGCGCTCAGCGCTAAAAGTAAAATAAAGCGCGCCTAGCGCTATAAGTCAAAATAAGAGCGCTTCCAGGCACAGCAAAGCTCCAGCAAGGTCTGGAGGCAGGGAGAGGGGCAAGGCAGGGCCAGAGCCAGCACACTGGGTCTCCAGGCAGGGAGACAAGCCAAGTGGCGGTCCTTCTGGCCCAAGCAGCAGCAGCAGCCCCCTCTGGCAAGGATCCACAAGCAGAACCAAGGACAAATTGTATGGGGACACAGCCCCTTCTTATACAGTAAATTCCCTTTGTCTGTAGGTGCAGGGTGGGGAAAAACCAGTCGCAGCTGGTTTTGAAGTACCCTTGATAGCTCAACCACCCATTTCATTCACTGGCAGGGCTAGGGACATCAGTCGCACTACAGGGGGTGGAGCCAGCATTGTGTGGGGAAAGTCCAGGCCCATCAGGGACCAGTTGCACTCCTCCCAAGCCATAAACATGCTAATCTCACACTCACCACCGGGCAGAGCCATCCAGCCTTCCTGGAGCCAGGCTCACCAGCCAGCTCCAGCCAATCACACGGCAGGCATATTTTACATTAATATGCCAAGTCCTTGAAGTGGCATTTCTACACATGACACACACATGCCACATACACCATTGCGAAGCATTCATTCTCACGAGCTCGCACATACCAAATTCGAGCATGCACTCCCCACGCATCAGGAACTACCAGGGACACAGACATTCCCCATGCATCCCTATGGGAGAGCAGGCCAGCCTAACTACATGCACGCACTTTACTCTGGGACACAGGGAAAAGTGCGCACAGACCAGAAAATCATCCATACAGATCACAGATCTAAAAGCAAAAAGATTAGGGGTGAACCTGCCTTAAGGGCCAAGTCCAACAGTTGGGATACCTTTTGTATATGCTGTAACATTAGAACTTTTATATAAGAAAATATGTTGCTTTTCTTTAGCTACTGAATCTTCCTAACTCTCCAGCATTTCTATCTGCTTGTTGCAGTCTTTCCCATCTTGGGTGAGTTACTTGGTTCGAAATATTACTCTTGGACTTTTTAATGTCAGATATAGAAATAAAGGAACAACATATATGAGCCCCCTATATAAACAAACAATTTTCTTTTTTAGATATTGGATTAAGGAATTGTTTTCCATTCGACTGTATTTTGTACTGACTCTTACCATGGAGGATTTGTATATACAAAATTATTAGGTATTTTAAATATATTGGCCTTAGTATTTGGCCCGTTTTATATAAGAGGAGGACATAGAGTATTCTATCTCTATTACGATATGATAAAGTCGTATTTAACACTTGTATCTTTCTTTCTTAATATTTTTATCTTTGCTAGGACAAGATCAATTATATTGGGGACCCAAGAGTCTGCGACACTTGAACATATTAACCCCTTCGATGCTGATGATGAGCTCAGCTCGTCATCAGCTACGGCGCTCGTATGCTGATGACGAGCTGAGCTCGTCATGTAACGCGGGTTTTCGAAAAACCCAGCACACAGCGGGAAAACCGCTAGCGCGCAAGGGGTTAATTGGACTTCTTCTAAAAAGTTATATGGTCTTAGACTAACCCCATCTGTCTTTTAGATGGAAGAGCACAACTTCCTTGGTTCCTAGGAATATGCAAAAATTACAAATAACATAAAAAGAGACACACGTACCAGTTATTTAATTTTCTGTTTCTGGTCTGGCAACAAATTTCTATTCACGGACATCTATTGCTTTATAACAAGCCTGCTGTATCATATTTTGCCATCTTTATTATACTGTAATATTGGAATTCAAGTGCTTTGAACAAAATGTTTGAGGTTTGAGGAATAATGCTGGTTTTATATATCTCATAATATTAAACAACGTCGAAGAGTTCCTATTGGTGCATGTATACATTGGATAATTAAAGTCTTAAAATAATGTTGCCATGAATAAATCAACAAACTAATTAGAGTGCTGGGGTTATATCTATATATTGTTCAAATACTGGGTTTGTAAAACCGCAGTTACTAGACACCTGAGGTAGTGAGGTGTCTATGTCTAACTCTGAGGGGCACCAATACTGTAGAACAGCTAAATAAGCGAAACTAGAAATGATGTGCTACCATTAAAACCACAACTGCATTTGTACATTTCTGTAAATCTTTTGTCAGTGTGTCGGCATGGAAGTCCTCTTCTCCTCTGACTATCTTAGCAAGATATGATGTATATATACCCTTAAGTGGTACCCCCTTGGGATATACCTTGCGGTGTCATGGCTAACTGGGATGACAGAAGGAATGCCATTTATACATAATTATTATGCAGGAGATGGTAGGCCTTCTGTCCAGCTGTGATTCCAAGAATCCTCATGCATAATGAATGAGGTTAAGCTTTTCCTAAAAGGCAATTTTCTTCTTCTATATGTGATGCAGAACCATGTACTCCTTGTTCCGCCTCTCTATGTAGGCGCACCATTTTGGCACAATCCCAGGCTTACTACCTTTGGTAAATCTGGGATTGCGTTAAATACCATGGGTGGATGCACAGAAACACCCATGCTCCACTCATGGAATACCTAGCACAACAAGATTTAATCCAATGCTGCTGCATTGCATAACATTTCTTTATAAAATCTTGCAAGACTACGCAAATAGCCCCTTATGTGGCTTTCAAAATCCCATTAAAGGACAATTTATGTTACACAAGGACAAAGCAAGTCCTTGTGAAACACAATAAATCCAGGCCTTAGAATCCAACATAACACATAAACACAAAAAAACTATTATAATACTTAAAAATATATCATAGCTGCTATATCAAATAAAAGAAAAGCTTTTATTTCATTTATATAGAAGAAAGTAAAAAAATAAACATTTACATTCAGATTAGAAAAAGCGAATGTTAAATAAGTGAAAAAGTAAATACTAATTAATAAAGCATTTAATTTTATTCATGCATAATTACTATTTAATACAGAATATTTAATAACTCAAAGAAAACAAAATAATAAAATACATATTTAACAAAATAAACATAGATTTAAAAATGTAAATAAAATATACAATTCAGAATTATCATAATTAATAACTGATTTATAATCAAAACAAAATATGCTTTAAGACACTTCCCACCCAATTTTCCTACAAAACCAATAACCTACCAAAAACTATCGTTTTGTAAAAGTATATAGTGTACAAAAACACATTACAATTTAATAAACTCCTTAATAAAAATAATAAAATATACATTTTAAAAATTATCAAAAAACTAAATATTAAACATTTTCCTTAGAGATTAAGCTCATTATTTACATAATTAAACAAACTAAGGAATAAGAAATCAAGTCACATTAAAAAAAATATATTTTAAAACACATTCTCTCCTAATTTTCTGCAAATCCATCAACCCTTACAAAATTCTAACTACATATAAAATATGGCCACAGGTGTGCCCCGAATAAGGAGAGCCAAGCACTATGTGGGGCATGGTGGGAGCAGTTGCCATTTCCAGTGTAGCTGATCCCGAAGGTGCCCCGGGTCAAGCTGTGCGGCCCACTGCTCTGAGTTATCACGGGCCCAGAAGATTTTGCGGATCCGTGGTTGCTTTGCGGTATGGGGTGTAGCTGGGGACCGGCTCCTTTTAAAAAGGTGTGTGAGATTGGGGCTTGGTCTTTTGCAATAGCATCTCACCCGTGCACCACCTGATGTGGCTCTGCAGGTGGAGACCTACCCTTGTTTCTCCCTTTTTTTCTACCTACTCTGCCCTGTGCCTTATGTTGCGTGTTGTTCAGACTGTCTGTATTAACTTTGTATTTTGCTTTTCAGGTTTACTAAATTTTTCTAATTGCCTTTTGTCATATTGGGGGGGTGTGAGTACATGGTTGGTGGGAATTTTCAGGTCACTCTTACAAATCCAGAGGTAAAATTTTCATGCAAACTTTGTCTGTGGGACCTCAAGGGGTGTGCTTGCAGCATTCGGGAGAGAAGCTGCCAGTGGAAGAGTTGGGATGGTTGCTTCTGCTGCCTCAGCCTAGCTCAATACATGTGCAGCGTTATTTTTGGGATACTGGCCCTTGGGCATTGGAGAGTGCAGCCCATGGCGGGGATCAAGGCCTGGCCCAATTGCACAGTCTGGCTATATGATGGATGCAGGAGGCACACAAAGCGTAGACAATCTAGAGTTGAGCAAGCCACTCGCATTTGACTTGAGATCCACTAGGACACAGGAGCCTCATTTGAGAGAGGCTCATGGAATTTTACACATAACAGATAGGCCCTGAAATGGGCAGAGGTGATCCGGGGAGTCAACCATGAGCTCACTAAAAACTAGGTGCTGGGTTGATAGAAGGGTTAGGTGACTTGGTGTATGGCGGACTCTATTAAATTTACTTCACTGAAGTAAACTCATGTAAAATTTTGGATTCTGTTGTGATTATCTGTATTTTGTGCAATGAGTATCAATAAATATGGCCTGCAATGTTTTTCAATCTCTAACCAAACAAAGTGAGTTCTCAGGTTGGGTTATTTTGGGGGTAGCACCGGGTGGGGGCATGGTGTGCTGGGCTTAGGCTTAATGGGCTGGCAGAAGAGACTCAACGTGTTCCCTTACATATTAGAAAAATGCTAGTAATGCACAAGATGGAACACATGCAAATTATAATACAAATATATCATTTTAAATGTCATTACTTAAAGTAAACAATATTCAAAACTATACATATAAAAATAATTAATAAATTCACAATATAATCTAATTAACCAATTAAAATGATTAAATAACTTACAAATATGAAAATATGATATATTAAACCACATCCCACCCTATTCCTTTGCAAATCTAACAACTCACCCCCGCCAGAAAAACATCTAAATATTTAAAATGTGTTACTAAACAAAATAAAAGAACTAAAATATAATTGCGTTAATTAACAGCAAAATCAAATTTACAATAAAATAATAACAGCAGGGGGGTGGGCTGACCGGGTATGTTGTAGGACGCAGATCATCTCAGCTCCTTCTTCCCTTGGGCCCCAACATATAAAAAGTTTTCACATCAGGATGAAACTTAGCTCGGTAGTGCCGTGGAGGTACCTGTTTGAGGTGATCATAGCTTGTGCACTTTAGAAGGTCTCCTGCTCCTAACCAGTGTCCGCTCCCTGTCCTGCACTGGACCGCAGCACCATCTTGCAATGGCTTCTCTGAAGGGGACACGCCAGCCGCAATGGAACAAGACTGGGCTGTGGGTGCCTTACGACGATGCAGCTCTTCCCTCCCACCTCCGGATTGAAGATTGCCAGCCAGAGCCAATTGGGCTCATTGGAGGGGTGCAGCATTGCTCCCTCTCGGGACGTTCTTGGGCCCAAGCCCCTGAGGGTGACTTCTTTGAGACCTTTGCTCAGACCGGTGTTCTGGTGCACATGGACAACCATCGCTGAGCGATTCCCTTCTCGGCTGCGTGTCATATGACACAATTGTTGGACTGACCTTGGCACTATTAGACGGCTTGCCAACTACAATTTACGGTACCGGCAACTCAGAAAAATACCTACCACGGACATTGTGCCACTCACTCCAGGGAACACAGGACCTTCTTAAGGGTTCTCTTTACAAGGCGCGCCCTTGTGCTGTGTCAGTTTGCCACGATCCCGCTCAGGACACAGGCTCTCTGACATGACTCGAGTCGGGGTACCACGCGGGTGGATGGCGTCCCCCCACTTATTTTACTGGAAGCTCGTTCAGTGGAGCAAATGGAGACACACATTCACTCTTTGACCTCTCTGGCGTGAGATCGGAACCCATTCAGAACACTGCTCACGGGCTGGATTCTCTGATGCAATCGCATCTAAGGGGTGAGAGAGGGGAGGCAATGAGTCTGATGGTGCAAGCCACCTTTCGTGAGGTCACTTCCTGTTACGACGTTAGCGTCCCCCCACTTCTTTTTTAGGACTTGTGCCCTGACTGAGATCAACAGGCATTAGTCTCAGGCATACATTCTTATGTCCTGATGATGATCCCGGTATCTTGTTTTATGGGATCAAAGCATTGTCGACTTTGTAAACCTTGACACAATCATTATTCTTTTGTCATTGCAATGTGCTACGGTGTTTTCCGCATTTGCTTGGAACATTGTGTATTCTAAACCCAAGCGTATGTAAATGCCTGAGCCTTTCCATTTCCTTTTTTAGTTTTTATGTTGTACATGTTCCCACTTGAATATTGATTGTTTGTTTAATTTAGGATAAATATATTAAAGATTCCTTGCCTTGATGGGCAGACTCATATAGATCTCATTGTAATTCTATATCAATTACTATTTCCATTCGTACTGTGAGGAACCAATGTCTATATACAATACTTGTACCCAAAGGTCCCTGCTCGACTTTGAATTTGGATCCCTTGTTTGCACATAACAGGGGATAGTGGCTAAGGCAGCCTGGCTTCAGCAAATTGCCAAATGGGCAGACCTTATTGCCCGGGCACCCCGATGGAGGTACTGAACTGATTCAGAAAAGGGGGTGGTGATGAACAGAGTGTCTGAATTAAGCAGACCACTCTTACCCAGTCCAAAGATCAGGGCTTGATCCATCACTGTTTTTTAGCTCACTGCACCATCCCAGCTCAGAACTTGGCTATATGCAAATTACTGAACTGAGCGCCAGCAGACCTACCAGGCCTGGGCCCAGAAGGGTCCTTGTGGCTCTTTGCATTGCCCTTCATCAGTGACCCTCCAGTGTGTGGCCTTAGAGGATTAAAACCTGGCCCCTTCTCTGGCAGCACAGTGACTCAGGAGACTACGGCTCCTCCTGCGGGGGCCTCCCGGGGAACCCCTTGCCTGCTTCCTCTATCTGAATCCACAGTGGTGTGGGTTCTGTTGGGCTGTCTGCTGACAGATGTACACCGAGGTCTCCCTCTTCTGGCCGTCTCTGGGGGGAGCCTGCAACCCTCCCCCCTAGACCACATGGCTTTGCCTGGGCCCTCGGTGGCAGGCCGGGAGCCTTGAGCAGTGAATGAGCAGCCCAAAACTCTCTGCATATCCGCACCTTGATTGAACCTCCCTGCCTCAAGGACTCATTGCCTCCAGAAGACATTGCCTAACTGCTCTCCCTTCTGCCTCTCCTGCTTCATCCAGCTCCTAAAGGAGGACACCCCCATGTCTCTACTGACCTCTGCAGCACAGGGGCCGCACTTGCCCACCTCTCACAACCTCTACTTGCAGTTTGAGGTGGGCACCTACTGCGGGATCCCCATCCAGCCTCTTTGAAGCATGTGTGACCCCAATCTGGCCTACTATGCCTAGGAGCAGGGCTACCAGGGACAGTTATGTAGTCTCCCTCTAGGCAAAAGCTTCCCTGGCAGCCATGAGCAGCAGGAAGCACCCCCCGCACAATCCTCTGTGGCACCCCCTGCCCTTCCCGTTCGCAAGACTTCATGGAAAAAATCTTGATGGACATACGTCAGGAGATTGACTCTTTGAAAACAAACTTTAAGTGCCACCTTAATGACCTCTGCAGGGATGTGTAGGCAATAGGTGACAGGGTGGATGACCTGGTATGCACTGTTGACTAGCATGCAGCAGACCAGGAGGAACTTTGGAGAATAGTCAACATGTTGGAAAAGCAACATATCGAGCTCCAAACAGAGCAGGAGGACCTGGGGAATCTGGGTCGGCGCAAGACCTGCGCATTCAAAGCATACCCTGTCAGGTGGAGGAGAGGATATCATGTCTTTCACCAGAGACCTCCTAGGGGCCATCCGGGGCAACTCAGGGTGGAGCCCCTGGTCCTTGATAGGGCCCATCAGGTAGAGGCCATTCCAGGGCCACATTAACCTTTCCCTGACATCCTCACCATAGTCTATTTTTTTCAAGACAAGGAGGCAGTGCTTAAGGATGTGAGGGGAAAGCAGACATTGTGTTCCACGGCACACAGGGCAGATTTATCAAAACATCTCCCCTCTAACTCTGAAGAAAATGTGAGACTTCAGACCTGTAACAGAGCATCTGTGCACTGAGAAAGTCAAATATCAATTGGCCCATACCCTTTCGCCTGCTCTTCATGTGGAATGGAAAGCAGCGCATGGTACACTCCCTCGCAGAAGCCAAGACAGTTCTCGACCTCCCAGGAAACTCCTTGCCTTTGCCCTCCATGTGCCTGGGTCCTTTGCGACCCAAGTGGCACACAGTTCATCGGTGCGGCAGCAACAGTAACGACAAGGTCGCACAGACTTCCCACTCGGTGAAAGCAGAAACCATTGTGCACCTCCAAGATATGAAAAAGTAGACTTTCCACTCCTCGGCTGAGGAGAACTCATGCGTCAGAGGTAGCCCGACTCTTGGTTTGCCTCAGACACCTGTTGATCCATTGAACTTCAACACATCCATCAGGGCACAGGGTCTGGCGCTGGGACTCTTCAGACTGGTTCATCATGAATTTTGATCTTTCTTCTTATTTTTAAAGGGTTGTTATATCCCACAAACGGTATCCTTGGGATGCTTCTTCACCCCACCCCTCGCATTGGGCTTTCCTGCATTGAGGGCGACACCTCCACAGGGTCGGAAAATCCTCCCTAGATCCCACATTGAGTGGTTCACTCAGTTGGGTCCTGTTGGCCCCTATAGTTCCCTCTTATGCCACCCTATAACCCCACCCTCTCTGACCGGTCTTCATGTTGCCCCCATGCTCCTAGAAGGAGCTCCACGACAGAAGGATGGGCTCTCCCCTCTCGAAGCCACTCATGGGGTGACATGGGCCTGTCCCTGACACACGCTATGTACCTTGCCCTTCACATGACTTCTTCACATGATTTGAAGTTACTATCCCTTAACGTCTATGGTTGCAACTCCCCCAGCGATGGGAACAGGTCTTGCGCTATCGTATTCAACATGCGTTATTTTCCAGCAGGTAAATAACCCGTTCAGGACCGACTGCCACAGCATGGCGCAGGCTAGATACCATCACCAGCACTTGGCATTCACTAACTTCAATACGCTAGGTGTTGCCATCCTCTGCAAAAGGGGTTTTTACACAAAATACACCAAGAAGACTAGAGACCCTAGCGGGAAGTTCCTCACCTTGACAGTTTAGAGAGGTAGAGATACACTCACACTCCTCAACCTCAATTCTCTGCACCAGGCCCAGGATATATTTGTGTGCCAGACGCTCGCTGAGCAACTGCGATCATTCGAGGGAGACATCATCGTGGGGGTGGTGACTTCAACCTGGTATGGGATCCTGATTTAGACAGGAACACTACGCACTTACAGGGTACAGGAGCCATGTCCGGGCTACTTAAGGAAGAGCTCACAGAAGCAGGCCTGGTCGATGCCTGGCACTACCTCCACCTGGATTCAAAAGACTACTCCTTCTACTCACATACGCACCTATCTTACTTGCACGTCGATTAACTGCTTGTCCTCTCTTCTTTACTGAGACATTTAACATCGACAAAGATTTAGGAAATCACTATCTCCGATCATTCATATGTAGAGCTAACGTGGACACCACATGTGGGTGTCTCACAGGGCTGCCCGTGCTGGCAACTCTCATTCCAACTTTTGCGAGACCGAGTGGATAAAGCAGCCATATAAGACACGATAACTGAATACTTCGCCTAAACTTGCCAGACACTGACGGACCTACAGCTCCAGAGACCGAGGAGGGAGCTGAGGGAGCCTGTTGTTGCCTGTTTGCCTGCTTCTGCCGCTGCCCCTCGCCGGACCCGCTCCGCGGGTCCCGCTTCGCGGCTAGGAGCGGACTTCAGGGCATAGAGGTTTGTTTTGCTCTCTTGACCGGCAGGGCTGCGAGCTAGAAGCGGTGGACTCCAAGCTCCAGGAGTCCCCGCGCGCCCGTGGCCACCTGGGCTGCTCTCCCTGCCGGCTCCGCCCCCACCTGGAAGGACAAAGCGGCGTCCTACATTGCATCCAGCGGATTCCTTCGCCTAAACTTGCCAGACACTGACGGACCTACAGCTCCAGAGACCAAAGAGGGAGCTGAGGGAGCCTGTTGTTGCCTGTTTGCCTGCTTCTGCCGCTGCCCCTCGCCGGACCCGCTCCGCGGGTCCCGCTTCGCGGCTAGGAGCGGACTTCAGGGCATAGAGGTTTGTTTTGCTCTCTTGACCGGCAGGGCTGCGAGCTAGAAGCGGTGGACTCCAAGCTCCAGGAGTCCCCGCGCGCCCGTGGCCACCTGGGCTGCCTTCCCTGCCGGCTCCGCCCCCACCTGGAAGGACAAAGCGGCGTCCTACATTGCATCCAGCGGATTCCTTCGCCTAAACTTGCCAGACACTGACGGACCTACAGCTCCAGAGACCGAGGAGGGAGCTGAGGGAGCCTGTTGTTGCCTGTTTGCCTGCTTCTGCCGCTGCCCCTCGCCGGACCCGCTCCGCGGGTCCCGCTTCGCGGCTAGGAGCGGACTTCAGGGCATAGAGGTTTGTTTTGCTCTCTTGACCGGCAGGGCTGCGAGCTAGAAGCGGTGGACTCCAAGCTCCAGGAGTCCCCGCGCGCCCGTGGCCACCTGGGCTGCTCTCCCTGCCGGCTCCGCCCCCACCTGGAAGGACAAAGCGGCGTCCTACATTGCATCCAGCGGATTCCTTCGCCTAAACTTGCCAGACACTGACGGACCTACAGCTCCAGAGACCGAGGAGGGAGCTGAGGGAGCCTGTTGTTGCCTGTTTGCCTGCTTCTGCCGCTGCCCCTCGCCGGACCCGCTCCGCGGGTCCCGCTTCGTGGCTAGGAGCGGACTTCAGGGCATAGAGGTTTGTTTTGCTCTCTTGACCGGCAGGGCTGCGAGCTAGAAGCGGTGGACTCCAAGCTCCAGGAGTCCCCGCGCGCCCGTGGCCACCTGGGCTGCTCTCCCAGCCGGCTCCGCCCCTCACGTCCAATCCCACTGTAATAAAAGGGAAGGGTCATCCCCGCTGCGCGGGAGGGCGCCGGGAGAAGCCCGGGACAAGGGCGGGACCGTCTGTGGCCGTCCGGGGTCGGACGAGGTTGGGTTGGGCCTAGAGTCCTGGTTCTAATATTTAGATACTTTGTCAAACTGTACCCAGAGGCTCTAACACCCGCCCCTAAATATGGCCCTAAGATCTGGTAAACAACGTCTAGTGCATATTCAAACTTCAAAGGGTGTTGTTTCAGGCCCCCTAGATGCCTTTATTACCAGAGCTACAGGAATACTAGAAAAAGAAATTGAACTGGTTGAGCACAGATTGTCCCTGGACTTAGTCACTGGGAAACGCTCCTCATTAGGTGCTCTGGCTCGTGCTAAAAGCCCATTAACCAACGCAGCATTTAACTGTATTTCTACATCAGATGCCGACATAATAGTCCATGTGGATGGGGTCGAAGCCATAACACCTAGGTCACATGAAAACATGGATCTGAACTCTGACAATAATTCGACTAGTATAGAAGTGGATAGCCAACTTATTGAGAACGATAAGCATAGTTCGCCAGGAACCCCACAATTAAATGTCCCTACCCTACCCAGTACCCCCGTCCCGCTACCAGTAATTACCAATCAGGTATCACGAAAAAGAAAACACGTTTCAAGCCCACAGGGAGACAAGATACAGAAACAACCTAAAATAGATCATGAGAATAGTTCCTCCCACTCCCAGAACATCCAAGTACCCCCAATAGTGTACTGTCCATCATTGGCCCACTCTGGGTCTTCTAACCCTTGCCCAACCTGTCTTAGTAGTGACGATGTCCTGTTGGCAAAAATGGAAGCAATGGTTAAAACTTTATTGCTTCCGGTCTTAGCGAGTACCAGGATAATGTCCGCTAAAATAGATGTTTTAGAAGCAGCTATTAATATTAACATGGACCTTTTGCAAAATCTAACAGCTACTGGTACCAAGTTAAGAGGCCCAAATCCAACAGGGGGAACTACCCAAAATACGGGGATAACCACAACCATTCCCGCAGTGACATCAACTATTAATATAAATAAGAAACCACTAACAGGGGCAAAAACAACATCTGCTAGTAGAGTCCCTATCAAAGAAACACCTAAGGCTAAACATCCATTGGCAGCCAACAACGCTCAGGGGAAAAAACATCAAGCGAATGGTGTATCAAATCAGCTAAAAAATACCCCAGCACATACACCTGCATTGGGTAGGGATAATAAAACCCCATATCCAGATAGGAACAAGAGGACAGATACTAGAAATACACAAAATCCTCCGAGGGTTAACCTACCTCCAGAAGCATCACAATATACCATCGTACTAACAGGAGTGGCCCCCCTTAGAGAGGGTATTAAAGAATCCCAAGGGGATTTGCGGAACAAGGTTATATTCTGGTTGAATAAACATCGCCCACTCCCCCCGTCGTCCCCTACCGAAATCCTCTATGTAAGGAGAGTAGAATGGGTAGGAAAGGGTGAAAAAGATCTGGAAGGGGACTGTATTTTAATTTCATTCAGAGACCCCTGGGTAGTGGATAGAATCCAAAGGAAAGCCAGATTCGCCCGTTTGGGTGATGTCCAGACCTTACACCTTGGCTACTTCTACCCCCACACACACCAAACTAATCATATGGGCCACAATCCATGGAAAGTTAAAGGGGGAAGACCTCGAGAGCCCGCGATACACCACCCCCAATATTACCCTCCCCTCTATAACCATTTCGAGGCACTGTCAGACCTAGAATGGGTTGACTGACTATGTGCACCGACCCAGTTATCCAACCTAGCATCAGTGGAAGTTGAAGGAGTGTACACCCCATTCACCCTCACCCCAGAACTAGCAAAGGAGCAACTGTTCATGCCCCATAATATCAGGATGCAGAGGGGGCCTGTGGGGATCAATGCTACCTCCTCTAACACAGAAGAAATTGGACCAACAGATACCCGCCTACTGAGTCCCCAATCCCCTCTCTCTGTCAGCAACAACCATGCAGAGATAGATTCATTAACTTCACACATGGTGTCTTGGAATGTTGCTGGAGCCAAGTCACGCCTGGTATCTGAGGATTGGTTGGGGTTTATAGGCAATTACGAGGTTGTACTTCTGCAGGAAACGTGGGCTACAGCTCCGTTTTACATGGCTGGATATATAAACTTCTCTAAACCGGCAATAAAAGGTATAAAAGGGCGGGCGTCAGGGGGCTTAACCACATGGGTAAAGCAGGCCTGGTGTTTTTCAGCTACTGAACTGTATGTGGATAACCCTGATATACTGGCTATAAGGTTGAGCAAAGCAGGGGGGCAGGATATGCTCATTATCAACATATACTCCAGAGGCCTCCCTGGCGGCCGATGCCCCAAGTTGATAGGTGCTTTAGACACACTATTAACGGGCTGGAATAAAGCCTCATTCATCATGTTAGCAGGGGATATCAACTGTACGATTGAGCCATTGTATCTGCCGGAGGATAACTGGGGGTTTGAAGAAGATGCCACTTGGAAAATCCCTGAACTTTCCAATAAAATTCCAGTCAAAGCAACGGAGGCCGCTCTGAATTGGACAGCTTTTTGCCTTACATGGGGTCTAAGGGCAGTGAATGGTCGCACCAAATCAGACATTGGAGCCAACCCCACTTTTGACAATGGTGTGAGGAAGAGTCGTATCGATTACATCTTTATAAAAATGGAATATTGGAGTGTAATTGATGATATGGAAATCATAATACGCCCAGAAAGTGACCATAACCCCCTGTCCCTGAAATTTAAAATGTGTGATCAGACAAGATTAGGGGAACCTGATCCGAGGGGGCAAGGGGTTGTAACCATATCAAACGATCGGAGGAGAGTGAAGTGGTCATTAATTTCAAATGATGTAACGATACAGGCCAATATCGAAAATGTGGTGACAAATGCTCTAAATAATATGAGGACTGTTGCTGTTGAGCGGGGCCAGGGCGAACTACATAAGATGATGGGCTTACATGACAAATGTTTCTCTGAACTTAAAATTATTTTATCAAAGCCATGTAAGTCTAACACTGGGCATCTGAACCCACCAAGAGCAAAATGGTACAATAGAGAATGCAGAGAGGCCCATAGCTATCTCATAGAGAAAGTTAAATCCAGAGATTCTTGTGCAGTTAAAGAGGCCAGGAAAAGGTATAAAAAAGTTCAATGGGTGGCAAAGAAGGAATGGGAAGACGATTTTTGGGCAGACCTTCTGTACGCCAGTAAATCTAACGACCAGACCAAATTCTGGGATATTGTCAAATGTGGAAAGGATGGTGAGTTTCGTACTCCGTCCAACCATGTTTGCCCGGAAGATTGGATTAAACATTATTCTACCCAATTCTGCCCAGTAGCCGTTGACTCCCTGTCTAGATTGACTATGTTGCCGGTAACAATCCCTGGCAATTCGACCCTGTCTTTTACTGAAGCAGAAACGGAGTATGCATTAGGGTTAACAAAGAGGGGGAAGGCACCTGGGTTGGATCAAATTCCGGCAGACCTATTCAAAGCCAATATAGGCCTCTGGGTACCTTACTTAACAAGCATAGCTAATACCATAGCGAGAGGTGCCCGCATCCCTAAGACATGGAAAGGGGCGGAGATTCTCCCCATGCACAAAAAGGGAGATAGATCAAACCCAGGGAACTATCGCCCGATTAGCCTAATTGACTGCTTTCAGAAAGTTTTTGCTCGCATGATTCTGGTGAGGGTTCATGGGTGGATGGAACTTGAAGGAATATTGTCCCCATTACAGGCGGGCTTTAGATCTGGTATAAGTACTATTGACCAGGTCTTGAGGTTCTATATGATCTTCTGGAAGATCGTCATACTTGGCGGTGGTACCATCTTCGCTGCTTTCATAGACTTGAAATCAGCCTTTGATTTGGTGCCGAGGGGAAAATTATGGCAGGTATTAAGGGACCTAGGAATGCCGGGGGAATTAGTGGAAATAATTATTAGACTACACGAAGATAATTTTGCCAGGGTCAGATGGGGGGCACAAGGGCAATTCACTGACTCATTTCCAGTTTCACGAGGAGTCCGCCAGGGGTGCGTCCTCGCACCCACCCTATTCTTACTCTTCATAGATCAGGTAGTGAAATTCTTCGGGTCTACCAACACTGATGCACCGTCCCTGGCGGGGACTAAATTCCCAATGTTGATCTTTGCGGACGACACCCTCCTCTTATCAAAGACGAGGGGGGGTCTGCAGAGGGCTCTAAATCACTTTGAGGAATACTGCAACCAAAATGACCTCCAGATAAATGTGGGGAAAACTAAATTCATGGTTTTCTCCAGGAAAAAACCAATACGTAGTAGTGTACAACTTAACAGGGTTAACCTGGAACAAGTTGACACAATGACGTATCTGGGGGTCACTCTGGATTGCCGACTGTCCTGGAAACCACAAATAGAGACTCAGCAGTTAAAACTGGCCCAACTGACTGGCTGCCTCTTGCGTGAGCAAAAGAAATCTATCACCAAAAGGGTTGCCCCCGCAATACAAATTTATGATGTCAAAATTAATGCTGCGACACTCTACGGGGCAGAGTTATGGGGTTTTATGGATCTCTCGAGCTTGTACAAAATCCAGTGTAGGTTTCTTCGCAACCTGGTGGGGCTTCCCCAATCAACTCCACTGATCCCTCTTTGCCACGACATGGGTTGCCTTCCAATAACAGACATGACACGATATAGAGTAGTGTCTACTTGGAGGCGTTTATGGACCACGGAGGAGTTGGCACTTTTTGCAAAGGAGTTAACCGAGGTGAAGGCTATTGGGGGTTCTGAGCGAATCCCCTGGCTTCACTCGGTGAAAAAGAGCCTGTGTGATATGGGCCTTAGTCATCTGTGGGTCTCGCCAGGCACTAACAACTTCCCCCCGAAAAAGGAATTTAAGAGTTTATTTTGGGCCTCAACCCGCCATTCTTTGGCACACGCATCCAGCTCTGAAGATCTGATGGGGCGTTTCTTAAGATTTAAATTGGATCCGGCTCGTGAGATATATTGGGACCTTATCTCCAGGCCATTGGACAAAAAATTGTTCCACCAATTTCGGGTGGGCTCATTACCCCTTAATTCCTTCACCTCATCTTGGAGCAACAACACTACTAATCTTTGTAGTCGCTGCCCCGGGTGTAAGGAAACAGAGGGCCATTTTTTGTTCGCCTGCCCTCAATATAGAGAACCCCGTTCAAAATGGCTAAAACCCATTTTTAAACGCATGAACTGTAAAAAATCCTCGGATGCAATATGGGCTTTAAAAACAAACACAACTGATTTTACTGTGATATGTTTGGCCAAATATTTAGGTTGGGCATGGGCAATTAGAGCAAGAAGGAATTTAATCGCCACATGATCAAATAAAGTGTGTAAACTGTATAGTGCTTTGTAGCAAATGCTAAACATATTTTTAAGATTTGTTAAATTTAATGTCTTGTTTCCTCTCAACAATGGTTTAATAACTTTTTAACTGTGGATCCTAGATTGACTTTATACTGTTGCTTATATATAGATATAACTATTTTTTTATAAGATTTTGTAATATGTAGTGATAATGAAACTGTTTTAAATGTTGTGTTAAAATTGTCTTTTATGATTTCATTATCGAAATAAAGACATTAAAACCTGAAAACCTGACCTGAATACTTTACACTAAATTCCTTCCCTGACACCTACCCCGACCCTCTGGGAAGGGCTCAAAGCCACCATACAGGGAATTATGTCCTCCATCTCTATAGCCAGGGCTCTGGAGGTGCGCCTGTTCGAAGTGAAACTTACAGCAGACATCCTCTACCTAGAACGCTCTGATAAACAGCAACCACACAGAGAGCTAAGCAGCAGTTGCCTATACTGCGGGAAAAACTCTGGGCACACAGAGTTAACAAAGCAGAGTGCTCTCTTCTAGCACTCAAGCAAAAGTACTATGAGGGTGCGATGAGGAGGGTTCCCTTCTTACACGAAGGCTGTGCCAACAACACACCAGATCACACATCTCTAAACTGAAAAGAAGGATTCTCACTGGGCTTTCAGGGAGTCAGACAAACAGGAGGCCTTCCAAGCTTTTCACAAGTGCCTATACGCTTCAGGGTGAGAAGATCAAACTGCCATAGCCACCTATCTCAAGAACTGCCCCAGATAATCGTTTGACCCTTCACTAGCTCATGAGCTGGTAGAACCATTCTCCATGACCGAGCTCCATAGAGCCCTTAAAGAGATCCCCAAGGGCAAATCCCCACTCCTGTATAGCTGTAGTGTGGCCTTTTGCATGATTTTCTTCCCTCAGCTCCAAGACCAACTGCTCAAGCTTTACTCCTTCACACGTCATATGCCTCATGCCTACCATGTCTAATGCAGCAATCAAACTTATTCCCAAACCAGGCAAGGACCCAACATTTTACCGCCTGTTAGCCCTACTTGACACCAATGTTAAACTTTACACCAAACTGTTGGCCAATGTTAGATTTGGGGGTCTCTAGTTGGCACAGGTAGGTACTTGTGACAAATAGGGATCCTCTCCTCTAGTCAGGACAAGGGGATTACAGTCCTAAAATAACCCCTGCTCACCCTCTAGGTTGCGTGGCACGAGCAGTCAAGGCTTATTTCAGAGGCTTTGTAAGTTAAGCAGTTGTGACCACATACAGTAACCCAGTGACAACACTACAAATGGACACCACACAGGTCTTATATCAAAAATAAGTAGACTTTATATAGAGTTACCACAAGACCATAAACAACAAAAATACACACTATGATTACTTTGAGAGGGTAGATTTCAGCTTAGTTCAGTTCAGTTCTTAGATGCGACACTCTGCGTCAATGTACCTTAAGTTGCATTGCGCTTCCAGGATAAGCAATGTCGCAGCGATGGGAAATGCGGCAAAGTTCAGATACAAAGAAATAAAGACGTGAAGATCTTCCAGATGCGGGACGCTTCTCCGGGATGCGAGAAGTCCTCGGTTCGATGCGCGGACTGCAGCGGCGACTCACTTACGATGCGACGGCAACATCTCCAGGGGCGACGCTCTTCTCCCACGATGCGTGAAGCTTCCGCTCAATGGGACAACTACAGCAGCGACATCCAAGATGCAACTGCAGCAGCTCCGACGGCGGCACGCTTCTCGGGGATGCGAGGTGCTCTTGGTCGATGCGGTGCAATGCGACAGTTCCAGCAGCGACAACCTCCTTCGGAGTTGCGACGGCAGGCACAGCGACACGCTCCGCCCTCAGTGCGAGATTCTTCTCCTGATGCGGTGCAGTGCGACAACTACTGCGGCGACGGTGACACGCTTCCTCTTCGTTGTGGCACGCTTCTCTCCAATGCGGTGCAGTGCGACAGTTTCAGAGGCGACACCCACCTTCGGAGTTGCGACGGCAGGCACAGCGAAGGCAAAACGCTTCTTCTCGTTGAGTCGTGCTTCCAGCTCCTTGCGACACGCAGTTCCTCACAAGGCCCAAAACAGCAGGCTCTGCAATGGCAGACCTTAGACACATTTTTCAAGGCTGCTTCTGTGGGTGGCACAACCAGTGATTCAGGCCCACCTGCAGCATTTGGATTACACACCCTGGCACACTCAGTGCACTAGACTACTGTCTGACAAGTAAACCAAATAGCCAATCACGGAACCACTGAGTAGTACATCAATTTACAATAGGGAGCACTTGCAATGTGGCACTGAATAGCAGGGGCACAGTGCCCAAAGCATCTAGCACCAGCAAAAATACATGAGGCAACAGCAGAAAATGGAAGGGAGACCCACGCCAATGGTGCCAGGTATAACAAGTGTCCCCTCCGGCTTAAAAGGGGGGAGAACTACCCTAACTCCTGGGAGTTCTCATCACTAAGGCGGAAAAATCTGGACCGACCATCAGCGTTGGCGTGTTCTGTACCAGGCCCATTATTCTGTGCCTTATTTCTCCTTCTGCCCTTGTGATTCTGTGCCTTTTTTCTCCTTCTGCCCCTGTGTTTCTGTGCCTTCTTTCTCCTTTTGCCCCCCTGATTCTGTGCATATTTTCTCCTTCTGCCCCCGTGATTCTGTGCCTTTTTTCCCCTTCGCTGCCCCGTGAATCTGTGCCTTTTTTCTCCTTCTGCCCCCGTGATTCTGTGCCTTCTTTCTCCTTCTGACCCCATGATTCTGTGCCTTTTTTCCCCTTTGCTGGCCCCGTGATTCTGTGCGTTTTTTTCTCCTTTTGCCCCCGTGATTCTGTGACTTTTTCTCCTTCTGTCCCCTTCACTGCCCTCGTGATTTTGTGCCTTTTTTTCTCCTTCTGCCCCGTGATTCTGTGCCTTCTTTCTCCTTCTGCCCCGGTTATTCTGTGCCTTCTTTCTCCTTCTGCCCCGTGATTCTGTGCCTTTTTTCTCCTTCTGCCCCGGGATTCTGTGCCTTTATTTTCTCCGTCTAACCCTTCGCTGCCCCCGTGATTCTGTGCCTTTTTCTCCTTCTGTCCCCTTCGCTGCCCTCATGATTCTGTGCTATTTCTCCTTCTGTCCCCTTCGCTGCCCCCGTGACTCCGTGCCTTTGTCTCCTTCTGTCCCCTCCTTTGCCCCCGGGATTCTGTGCCCTTGCTTCCATTCCCGCCGCTGCGTCCCCTGCGGCCCCACCCCCTTGACTGCCCATTCACTGGCCCTGCCTCCCGCCTCCGCCTCCCAGCTGCTCCTCCCTCCCACCTCCCCATATATGGCGGCCACTGCGCGGTGAGGACAGCGACCCTTGACCCCACCAGGTAGGTCGCTCTCCCTCTGCACAGCACCATCTGTGCCTCCCCGCCCCAGCTGCTGAGAAAGTTTGAGGCCCTCCACCACCCACAGGCTACCACCTGCGCCTCATCCTTGGTGGCCAGTGGTAGGCCTTAGGTTTGTTTGTCATTTGTCATTCCAGTGTATTGCACTCTCTTGCTGTCTGTGACTTCTGTTGTCTGTCTCCCCTTTGTTGCCCCCATGATTCTGTGCCTTTTTTCTCCTGTCTTCTTTGCTGCCCCCGTGATTCTGTGCCTATTTTTCTCCTTCTGTCCCCCTCCCTGTCCCTGTGATTCTGTACCTTTTTTCCTCCTGTCCCCTTCGCTGCCCCCGTGATTCTGTGCCTTTTTTTCTCCTTCTGTCCCCTTCGCTGCCCCCAAGAGTCTATGCCTTTTTTATCGGTTGGTAGACAAGTGCACAGCTATGGATTAACTGTTTGTAAGCAAAAGTTCAATCCATAGAATAGGTGCTCCCAGGTATCGTCCTCTCCCCAGTGGACGAGTGGTAATTCAGAAAATGAAGTGCTATCAATTGAAAACTGATTGCATCCCTTAGGGCACACTTGTGTAGGGGGGTCTATGCCTCCAAAAGTTTTTAAAGAAACAGTCTTAACAAGTTTGTTTGTATCTCAAAGAATAAAGTTTTTAATCCAATGTGGTCATTGTGATATGTTTCTCCAAATACTCCATTTGGAACATTATTTCCTTAATTATTTCCTCCTGCTCCAATGCATTTCGGGCTACTGCCCTTCATCTGGGAGCAAGTTAGAGAAAAGAATGGCAAGTCTTTTCGCGCTGGTTCAAACGCTCAGCACTGAGCGTTTGAACCAGCGCCCGTCCAAGCCCATCTGCGCCCGTCCGCACCTGGACCCCACCCAGCACCAGAACCCCTGGCCCCCACGCCTGCCACCATGACCGCTGCAGCTACGATGCCAGCACACTGCACGCCCTTAACCACAGACGGACCCACACCTGCTTCAAGGCCGCACCGAAACGCACACATGGTCCCTTCGCCTGCTGGAACTGCAGCTACACAAGCCTCAGAGACGCCGAACCACCCGCCAAGAAAAACCTCAACCACCTCTGATGCATCCTACTGAACACCCGCTCCGCACGCAAGCATGCTGTTGAGCTCTAGGACCTGCTTGACACGTCATCCCTGGATGTCGCCTTCCTGACAGAGACCTGGATGAATGACTTCTCCGCACCTGACATCTCCATAGCTATCCCAGACGGCTACAAGATCACCCGCAGAGACCGCACCAATGGAGTCGGAGGAGGAATCACCATCGCCCGCAAAAACAGCGTCAGGGTCTCGACCAACACCAACAAAACTCTCAGCACTGCCGAACACATGCACTTCCAGATCCACACAGACCCCAACACCACCCTCAGAGGTACCCTCATCTATAGACCCCCGGACTACGACTCCAATTCAGCGACTCCATTGCTGACTTCATCAGCATGCACGCCCTAACCTCCACTGACTACATCCTCCTCGGAGACCTGAATTTTCACCTTGAGAACAACAACAGCAACTCCACCACCCTGATCGCCAACCTCACCAACCTCGGACTGAGGCAGATCGTCACAACGTCTACCCATTCCGTCAGCCACGCGCTCAACCCCGTCTTCTCCCCAAGCTCCCACGTCTCCTTCAGCAACCCCACCGAACTCCTCAGGACCGTCCACCGCTGCATCCACTTCACCTTCCAGAAACCGACCTCACCCAACAGATCCCTCGCCGCTGCTGGAGCAAAGTCACCGAAAACCAACTACACGCAAACCTCGCTCTCAGCCCACCCACCTACACCTCCAACATCGACGACGCAACCTCAGATGCTGGATCAATGACTGCGCCAACACCCTTGCCCCGCTGAAGAAACCCACCCACAGAGACACCAGCAAGAGAGCTAGCTGGTTCACCCCAGAACTCCTAGCCTCCAAGCGAACCTTCCGGAAACTAGAGAAGAAACGGCACAATGAAAAGACACCGGACAGCCTTGCAGCCCACAAAGACGCCATCCGCAAACACCATCACCTCATCAGGTCTGCCAGGAGGACCTCCTTCAAAGACCGCCTCGACAACAACGCACACAACGGCAAGGAGCTTTTCAACCTTGTAAAGGAACTCTCCAACCCCAGCTCCAACACAAACGACATCCCGCCGTCGCAAGCACTGTGCGACTCCCTCGCCACCTTCCTCCACTGGAAGATCGCTGACATCCACAACAGCTTCAACGCCCAGACAGGTCCCACAGACAGCAACACAACAGACCCTCTGCACACCATCGACCACGACCCCCTGCCAGCCTGGGCCAACATGAACATAGATGACACCATCAAGACCATGAGCACAATCCACTCTGGCCCCCCGTCAGCTTCCAAGATTATCTGCGGCATACCCCAGGGATCATACCTCAGCCCGACACTGTTGAACATCTACGTGGCCCTGCTCGCACAAGTCACCTGACAGCATGACCTCAACATAATCTCCTACGCCAACGACACTCAACTGATCCTCTCCCTCACTAAGGACCCCCTCAACGCCAAATCCAACCTCCACGAAAGAATGAAGGCCGTCGCCGGCTGAATGAAGATCAGCCAACTGAAGCTGAACTCGGACAAGACGGAGGTCCTCATCCACGGCTCCAACCCTTCAGCCCGGGATGACTCCTGCTGGCCTATGGCACTGGGAGCATCCCCGACACCCACCGACCACGCACGCAACCTGGGAGTCATCCTCGACTCAACACTCTCCATGACAAAGCAAGTCAACGCAGTCTCCTCCTCCTGCTTCAACACCCTCTGCATGCTCCGCAAGATCTACAGGTGGATCCCGACAGATACAAGAAGAACAGTCACCCAGGCCCTCGTCAGTAGCAGACTCGACTATGGAAACACCCTCTATGCGGGAGCCTGCCAAGCTTATCAAACGACTTATACGCATTCAAAACGCCTCTGCACGCCTTATCCTCGATATACCACGCCACAGCCACATCACCCCCCACCTAATAAACCTGCACTGGCTCCCCGTCAGCAAGAGGATTTCCTCATCAACGCACACAACGCACTCCACAATACCGGCCAAGCCTACCTCAACAGACAACTCTTCTTCTACATCCCCAAACGCCAGCTCTGTTCCGCCGACCTCGCCCTCACCACCGTCCATCCCATCCGAAGAGCAACCACCAACGGCAGATCTTTCTCCCACCTTGCCGCCAAGACCTGGAACACCCTCCTACTGAGCCTACGACAGTCCCAAGACATGCTGACCTTCAGGAGGCTACTCAAGACCTGGCTGTTCGACCAGTAGCGCCCCTCCCTTTTTCCCCCCAGCGCCTTGAGACCCTCATGGGTAAGTTGTACGCTCTGCAAATTCTTGATTGATTGATTGATTGAACCAGTGAGCCTACCAACACATCATGCAGTACATATACTTGACTCATGCCTCTCTGCACTGTCACAGGTGATGAAGGATATGCACTCAGCGCTTGGATGATGACACCCCTCCGAGCCCCGAACACACAGGCCTAGAGGCATTACAATTTGCCCACAGGACGCACCAGGGGCATCGTCGAATGCACATTTGGCATGTTGAAGTCACGTTTCAGGTGCCTGGACATCACAGGTGGAAGGCTCCTGTACAGTCCAGACATTGTGTGTAAGATGATCGTTGCATGTTGTGTGTTACACAACATATGTGTACACAGCAATGCCCCATGAATACAAGTGCCAGATGAACCGGACGATGATGATGAAGATGAGGCAGGTGGACCACACCCCACTGTAGCCGCAGCCGGAATAGCCCGTAGGAACCCCTTCATTGACAATTTCTTCTCATTTTGACATCACATTGTGATGGTCCTTAGCAATCATGGGACAGTATGATGAATTACCACAGACACAGCATGTGCAAATAAATGCATTCCAAGACACATTTCCTGCGTGAATGTCACTCATCTGTACGGGCACATCACTCAGACAAGTGTGAGTGCGACATGTAGTGCTAGCAATTTTGGAATTTGTCAGTGGATGTTGGGTGTGTCACCTCTGTGCAGTAAGTCTGTTTAGGGTGTCACGTAGTTGTATTTCCCATTCTGAGTGTCACAGTTGGTACGGTATCCCACTCTTCTGCGTTTCACATGTGTCCCAAATCATTCCATTTCGGCTGTCATTGGTGGCCTACAAGTGACAACAGGGCTTCTTTTGGGCTCTGATATGTGCTGCCATGATGCAGGGATGCACCCTGTGACACAAGTCCCACGGCTTGGGCAACATGTACATAAGGGGGAGCCACTGCCCCTACATTAGTCCATGCTTTTATTATTGCTTGATCATGTCTGTGTGCAGTGGATGTTGATTGTCCCTCTGCAATGTGAAGGGGAGATGCTGTTTAACAGTGTGTTCCATGTATGTTTCTGCATTGGCGCAGTTTACATACAGAGTGCATGTCAATGTACATTGTGGCTATTGGTGAGGAGATGCCTATCCGATGCGGGACAATGGTAATTTGTTCTAGGTCATGGCTGTGGGGTTGTGCTCGTACGTAGTCATCTCACCGTTTTTTTACTCTGTTTTTATGGAGCATTTTCCTGCATGCTGCCTGGGAATCTCAGGCCTGTCGCTGGTTATCGCTGATGTTTGTATTGCGATAGGTCTCATCGCTACTATTTTTGCGTGTTTGGTGTTTTTCGGCATCGCGTTGGTTTTAACGTGGACATTTGATGCTTTATCATGAGCCTATCGCATGGTACCGTCGTGTTGTGAATACAACGTTAACACGCTGTTATTTTCCAGGGATAGACTGTTATGTGCAATGTTGCGTTATGCTTATTTTGCGCTGAGTTTCACACGTTCTTGAGAATATCCCCCTTAGTGTGCACATTGCACATCCCTGGTTTGCCCCTTGAAATAGTACATCCGGCCCTAAGGCACATAGGAGCAGGAAGTAGGGGATGGAGTGGCCACAAGGGTAGAAATAAATCAGAGAGCTCATGTGGCACTAGCGTATAATTGGCCTCCGTAAAAATAAAGGTTACAAAGTAGCAGTTTTGTCAAAGTTGGGAGTAATCCACTTAAAAAACATAAATCTATGCCAAGTCTCGTATCACTGATGCACAGAGTGCATTGATATATGAAGTATCATTATTATCCCTACCATACCCTCCTTTTGGTAGGTGGCATTGCAGAAGAAGTTTTAGGGGCGACTTTAGTCATGTTCAAGGTCGTAGTCTGCCTTCTAGCTCAGAAAAAGCAGGTGCCTGTCTGCTCAGACTTTACTTGAATCACAGCGCCTGGGTCTTTAAAGCTGCACGTCTCACGGGGCAGGTGCATACAGACGGGCTTACTGCTCTTGCATGCATAGCTGCAGGCTCCAGCGACTGTCACAGCCTGTACTAGGGATAAAGTAGGGATTGAAAACCTTCCAGTTTTGCAGAAACGAGGCTACCCTTCGGCAGTCAGTACTGTGGGGCAGACTTTCTTCAGTGTGGCATCATGGCGCCCATCCATTCGTCAGTCGACACATCAAAGAAACACAGAGCTGAAGTTGAGTGCCTATTCTTCAAGGTGTAATATCTGCCCTGCCAAATTATACGGCCTGTGAACCATGCTGTTCTGGCAGGCGTGCTAAATCACTTACAATTTCGTGTGCCTATGCAACTGTTCAATTACATCACCCCGCCTAGGAGCCTATAACCTAGTCGCTGCTCAAAGGGAGGGGGAACATCTGCCCTCATGCTTGCTAGCACGTAATAGATCAGATGCCAGTTAAGGGTACGAACAGTGCCTGAGATCAATTCGCACTCTTTGAAAAATGTCACCCTCGAAAACACTACTCATGTTCACTCTCACTGGGCAGTAGAGAATTGTAAAACGATTTTCTTTCAGATTACTTCATACACGTTAATGTTTGGGGTGTGACGAGTGAAGGTTTTCAAAGAGGACGATCTCATAATAGCTAGATAGTTTTTCTGCTGTTTACTGTAATATGTACATATTGGAATCCCGAGTGCCATGGAGCATCGAACTATTTATTACATAAGGAGCTAAAAGTACCATTAAACAAAACAAAGGAGATATTCACTGCGCATCTGCTTACATCTTCACTTACAGATGTTAGCTGAGATAACTAGTCCTATGTCTTGCACTTATTTGATTTCTGTTTCAAGTTATAGGGACTGTTATTTAGGATAGTGAATAAACCCATGCACCTTTCTGGTGTTTTCTGGTTGAGCTTGACTTAACACGTTATTTTGAAACAAAATGTAGTTGGTGGATCAATGAGGGCTTTCTATTCTGAGCTAGAAATTAACTGGACAGCCCCTTCAGCCTGCACTAAAAGTTCAGTTTGGAGGGCAGTCATAAACTGAAATGCCATTGTTTTCTTGTGTTGAGGAACAACTGAAGACTGCGAATAGATTGCTTAAAATGCGCCTGTCTGTAAGTCAACCACATGAATACCGTTTTAAATATAGTGGCACGAGAAATAACATGTCAGCCGAGTTTTTTATGCTAATTAGAGTTTTGGAGTTCTGCCAGAACCATGCATGGCCAGGGTGCCTATAAAGTAAAGTAAGGAAGCCGCTTTAAGCATTACTATAGGCATAAGTGTCATAAATGCACTAGGACCTGTAAACACACACATTTTGCTGGTGAAGCAGAATGGGGAAAGCCCAGAAGTGAAGTAGTGTGAAGTAGTGTGGCTCACTGGTTAGAGGCGGCAGACCCGAGAGCAGAGGACGGCCTGGGACCAGGGTTTGATTCCCGGCGCGGCAGGTTTCTGGACCAGGGTCAGCGGACTCGATAATTCTCTCGCCTCGGTGCCCACTCTGATCAGCGATCACACTCAGCAACTCTGGGCATTAGCTTGCCTCATCTTCACTAACGGCCCCACCAGACCGCCGGGGATGCCTGGTCTCACCCTGGAAATACCCATTAAGGGACCATCTCTCAGGAAAGCCAGGAAGGGTTTCGCAGCGGTCAAAGCGCCTTGGGACCCTACGGGTAAGTAGTGTGCTATATAAATGCCAATACATTTACATTTACAGAAGCAAAAATATAATCTTGCTTGTGACGCCAATAATATTTGCACCATTTACTGCAAAAGTAGATGTGATTTTTGAGTCACTAAACACGGCCTTCTTTTGGAGCCTCAAACAATGAGTTTTAAAGCAACTGTAAAAATTATGTACTGTAAACTAATCCTTATTTTAACCAGTAGCTCACAGTGATTTTCATTGATCAGTCATAGTTCTCACTAAGAAATCAAATCAAAACACATCTATCCTTCAGGTACCAAATGAGTTCAAACCAAGTACAAACCAAAGTAAAACCATCCAAATGAAAACATAATTCTTAGTTCTTCAAACAACTTGTGTCATTGAAACTATAACTACACCAGATTAAACTCAAGTGGCACTTGACTTATAAATAGTGTAAATTTACTTATTTTTCACGTAATGCAAAGCATCAAGCAAAGCTGATGGGCTGCATTGCGGGAAAGGGACAACAGAAATGCTCAATATCACCTAAGATATAGCACATTTCTGCGCCTCCTAGCGTTGGCACACTGTGTGCTGGTTAGCGTCAACGTGGGCACCCTTACACCATAGTGCAAAAACTGCTGCTATAAACCATTATTGAAAAAACCTTTTATACATTCCAGAGAACCTAGCAATTATCGGGCAATTTCTTCCCTCCTTTATTTTTCTAAATTGTTGAAGGAACAGGTTTTTGTGGTCTTTTTTTTTTTTTACTAATTTATGATTTTGTTGAGGAAAACAACCTCTTGGATACCTATCAAGCAGGATTCAGAACAGGTCACTGTATTAGGTTCCATTCTTGGTGACACATGGAGTCAAGAATTGACTACGGTAATGCTGTTTTACACGCTGCAACTAAAGAATGTACTATGCAACTACAATCCAGAATGGGGACAATTTGACTGCTCTGTAACCAAAAAAGATTGACTTTGTTACCTCACCCAGAAAAAAAAATCATTGGCTATCGGTGTAGGACAGATTCATTTTTAAAGTGTTAACTATTGTACATGAAGCTGTTCATGCCACAACCCTGCTTTTATGGCACATCCTCTCTCAGATAGCTGCATTCGAACCAGTATTTTCTTTATCAACTACCTAAAGTTCAAACTTCTAGTTTTAGTAATTTTAGTGTTCTCAATGGCTGCCACGAAATTATGAAATACGTTGCCAGTACATCTACGGAAAAATCCTCTATTTCACTCTTTAGGAAATCTCTGAAGTCACACCCCCTTAATCAATATTCACTTCACAGTCATTGATTGAGCCTTAAGTGTAGAGCCAAGGAATGTTTTCTGGTGATGGCTATGCTTAATAAATTAACTTGACAAAAATAAAAAGATAGATAGATGCCAAACTCATTTTAAAAATGTCATCTAATTATTTAAAAATAATGTATTTTTCAAATTTTATAAAGATACTCATGACAACATTTTAGTACTAAACTAAAATTATTTTAAAATAATTTTGAGTTTAACATTTTAAGCTATGCATCTCTTGACCCTTAAACATTTTACTACCCCATACAAAACCACCCCTGACCCTAAAACTGCTTACTACCCCTTTGCACCACCCACCCCATAGCCATAAAAACTCCTTACTACCCCTATACACTACCCATCCTGGAAACCTAAGAATGCCTTACTACTTCTATACAGTGCCAATACCTGAGCTGTAAAAACTTGTTACCACCCCAAATCCCAACCAAGCCTTAAGCCCTAAAATCTTCTTATCACCCGTCTATGCGTAAATATTAAATATTATATTTTTAAAATTATTCATTCAATACATACTTTAAATTGAATTGTTTATTTAAAATAACAATATTTTTACTTAATAATTACTTATATTGAATTTAAAAATAGTTTAATTACTATAATAATATATTAATATCTATCTATCGATCTATCTATCTATCTATCTATCTATCTATCTATCTATCTATCTATCTATCTATCTATCTATCTACACACAACAATAAGTAACCACTGTACTCCAAGGAAGAAACAGTTGTACGTTGTATTATCTTCGTCACAGCTTCACCTACGCTGTTAGACCTATTGGTCTTTTTCACTGTAAAAAAAACAAAAACACACATTTGCGTCTGGGCGATATGTATTAGGTTTATGCCCAGGGAACCCACCCTGGGGCTGTATTCATTAAGTGGAGTGGGTCTGCGTAGCCCTCCTCCCCAAGTCATTAAATGCCCCGTGGAGCCCACCACATTTATTTATATGGGGAAGGAGACCAAGCAATCCTTCTCCCCAATCCTCCAAAGGCCCGGGGAGACCACGCCCAGGGCTTAATTAACATATTGGAGGCGGCTGTGTCCACAGCCAGGGCTGAAATTAGTTTATATGAGAAGGAGGGCCACGTGCACCCCTCACGGAGCATCTAAAAGTTCCGGGAAACTTTCCTCGCAGCAAACATTTCACAAATTGGGACATGGACCATGTGGCTCCCGCCTTTCTGAGCCATTAGTGGCCCCGGGGACACCACCCCCTGGTGTGTGCTCCCATGATATGTCCTGGAGAGCCCACCCAAGGACATAGCATTTTCCCTGCCCGCACTGGTGGGGACAGGGTAGCCTGTGCTTGCCCCCTCTTGGCAGGACCATTTTCTAACCTCCTGCAAAGTGCGAGCAAACACCAAGTCCTCTCCCAGTAGGTGGGAGATTTAAAAATGCTCCCGCTGACTGAAACACACTTTTGGTCTGTTTTCCTTCCCGCACTGATGTGGGCATGGAAACAAATTAAAATAGTGCTCCCACCGGAAGAAAGCAGTATTACTAGCTACTGCTTGTGGGTGGGAGCAGTGCTGGCTCCAGCAGCATCCGGCAAGCTGGTTTGGGCCATGTGGGCATTTGGGCTCCGCCAGTGCGCTCCAACAAGAGTATGGTGGGTGTGCACCAAGGTACCTATCTATAAATAATAGGGCCTCTGGGATGTGTCCATAAGGGCTTGGGAAGGGAGGCTGCACATCCCCATACTCTTCATTTAAAGTAGAACCCTGGGATGGGGTTCCCAGGATCTAATAAGGCTTGGGGAGGGGGTCCAAATTATCCCCTCCAATTTAAGTTTATCAATGGCCCTGGGGGATGGAGTCAAAAGGGCCTAACAAGGCCCAGGGAGGGGGGCCATATGGTCCCCTTTCCCTTTAATTTTAGTAGTGGCCCTTTGGGATGGGGTCACCCAGGGCCTAGCAGAGCTCGGTGAGGGGCAGCCACACAGCCAGCTCCCCTATAATTTTAGTTATGGGCCTGGGGAATGGGGACCCCAAACAAGGCTTGAGGAGGGGGACCATGTGCCCCCACCTCACTTTAAAGTTTTAGAACATGTCCTAGGGGATTGGTTCCCCAGGGCCTAATGAAGCTAGGGAAAGGGGATGGCGTAGCTGTCTCTCCTTTAACATATAAAAAAGGGCCCTGGAGGATGGGATCCACAAGGCCTAAGAAGGCTCAGGCAGGGTGGACACGTGGCCTCCATCCCCTTCAGTAACAAAAGACCCAGGGGGATGGGATCTGTGGGGCCTAAGAAGACTCAGGGAGGAAAGACACACAGCCCCTCTCCCCTCTAATTTTAGTAGTGGCCCTGGGGGATGGGGTCCCTAGGGCCTAAGAAGGCTTGGGCAAGGAGGTCGCATCGCGCCCTCCCCTTTAGTTACAAAAAGAGGGCCCTAGGGCATGGGGTCCCCAGGGGCTAACAAGGCTTGGAGAGAGGGATTGCACGCCTCACCTTTCATTAAAAAAGGCTCTGGGAGATGTGCTGCCCAGGGCCTATGAAGGCACAGGAAGGGGGGCAACATAGCCCTTTTCATTTTAGTAATGTCCTTGGGGGGTGGGGTCTCTAGGGGCTAATCAGGCTCAGGGAGAGAGGGCCATGTTCCTGCTCCCCAATATTTTTAGTATTGTCCCTGGCAGATGGCATCTCCTGTGCCTAGCATGGCTTGCGGAGTGGGGCCATGTAGACCCCACCTTTAATTAAAAAAACAGACCAGAGATGGGGTCCCCAGGGCCTTTTAAGGCACAGGGAGTGGGGCTTTGCAGCCATCTTCCCCGTTCATATGAAAAGGCCCTGGGAAATGGTGTCCCAAGGCCCAATAAGGCTCAGGGAATGGGGCAACCTGACCCCCTCCCCTTTCATTTTTAAAAAAAGTGTCCTGGGGGGTCGGATCCCCTGGGCATAAAGAGGCTCAGGAGGGTGATCACACAGCCCTCCCTACCCTTTAAAAGACATAAGGCGCTTTGGCAAACCAAGAATAGGAAGTAGCACCATCAAGCATTTTCTTTTAATGTTCTTCAGGGGTGGCAGGTAGTGAAGCAGCCCTCCAGCAACATTTAAAAATAATGTAAGTGTCCCAATCATTAAAACCTTGACCCAGGAAAGCTTACACATTTTTAAGCACTTGCAAGCTACAGCTTTTGCTTTACAGCTGGGAGTGCAGCACACTCTAAACACTACTACTATATTTACGTTTTATGTGATCCGAAGATGATTAAACAAAATGCAAGGACCTCTTGTGGTTGTTTTTGTCATTGCATTTATTGGGCTAAAACATGTTAAAAGAAATACTTAGAGAAATGTTTGCTGTAATTTAAAAACAAAAACAATATCTCAGTGGTTATTTACTTTTACCCACAACATTTAATAATAAAAACTATGTACAAATGTACGATTTTTTTTTTGACTTGCCTATATCTTTGGACCCCTTGATGAATCTTCATGAAATTTTCCATTAAAAGTGCCCCAGTGAGTCTTGTTGTGCATGGAAAGTTTCGGGGCGATCTGTCAAGGGGGGCCTTGGAAAAGGCGGGAAGTGTGTTTCCTATGTTAATTCCAATAGAGATTTTATTCGTGACTACAAACTGAACCGCTGGACAGAATTACATCAAATGGGCAGAAAGGTTGCTCTTGGTCCAGAAAGAACCCTTTTTGTTATTTGGTGTAAATCCATTCAGTAGTTTTTGAGATGTTAAAGGGGATGTAAATTTGTATATATAAGGATGCGGATTCTCTGAGGATTCATTATTCCCAATACTGAAATGTGACTGGCTGCCAACACTGCAAGCAGAAACTGTTGCCTGCCATCTTGGGACTTGGCTTCAGCCGATCCCCCAAGCAAACTATTAAAAAAAAGAGCAGGGGGCACGTAAGGAATATGCTGACCCCCTAAGCCTCTTAGAGGGGTCCCACAGGGACCCCGCCAAGGGCAAAAAAGCATTAAAATAAATAATTTAGCACAAGTCATGCTGGATCCATGGCTCCCACCAAAATTATTTTCAAAAAAGAAGCATCAGCTCCCAGCCTTTCCTACTATATAGCACCCAGGTGGGTCAGTTCCTGATGGCATACAGGCTTAGATGAAATTTAAAGGAGAGGACCGTGCAGGGTCCCCACCCCTGAGCATTTTTATGCTCCAGAGACCACAACCTCCCCAGGGCTTATATTGTGTATCGGAGCACTGTGCGGACCACCTCTGCCCTGGGCACTGTCACCTCCCTGGGGCTAATTCTAAATAAATAGGGGGGGGGCCTCACAAACGCCCGTACCCGATGGACCACCAACTGTCTGGGCCAAACTTGATCATAATGGTGGACCTTGTGACACACTCCGGGCCCTGGGAACCACCATCTTCCTGGGGCCTAAATACCATTAGTCATAGGAGGCCCCCTTCCTGAGCTATATATGGCCATGGGACAACCTTCTACCTGGGTGTTGGCCTGAGGCCGGATTGTGCTCAAGGAAGTGAGAGCCTATAGCCAATAAAGGCCCTGGGGACCGCCACCCCCCAGGGCTGACTATGTCCAGCAGTGTCCAACCCTGGCAAATAGCAATTTGCTGTGACTTGGTGGGAGCTTTGAAAGCTCTTGTGAAACAACAGCAAACACTCTGCTTCCAGCAAGCGAGAGCTGACAAAATGCTTTCACTTGCTTAAAGCAGAGGTTTAGTTTGTTTCCCTGCCCAGAGAAACAGACAAAAGGATTGCTCCTGCACAGATAGAGCAGCCTTTCAGGTCCCTCCATGCAGCAGCAATGCCGACTCCTCCGGAGCCTCCCTCCGTGGTCCCAGGGGAAAAGAGCTGCAAAAGGCAAAATAAAGGTGAGAAATGAGCAAAGAAAGGCAGAATTAAGGTCAGAAATGCGCTGAAAGAGGAAGAATAAGGCTGAGAAATGAGCAGAAAGAGGCAGAATAAAGGTCTGCAACCTGCAGAAAGAGGCAAAACAAAGGTGTGAAACAAGCAGACAGAGGCAAAATAGAGGTCAACAGCGAGAAGAAAGAGGCAAATAAGGTGCAAAGCTATCAGAAAGAGGCAAAATAAAGGACAGCAATGAGCAGAACGAGGCATGATAAAGGTGATAAATGAGCAGAAAGAGACAGAGTAGAGGTCAGAAATGAGCAGAGAGAGAAAGAATAGGGCTCAGAAACCAGCATCAAGAGGCAGAATAAAGGTGATAAATAAGCAGAGAGTGCAAAATAGTGATCACAATCTAGCAGACAGAGGAAACACAAAGGTGAGAAACAAGCAGAAAGAGGCAAAACATTGATCAGAAATGAGCAGAAAGAGGCAAAACAAAGGTAAAATAAAGGTCAGAAACAAGCAGAAAGAGGCAAAATAAAGGTCAGAAACGAACAGAAAGAGGAAAAATAGTGATAAGAAATTAGCAAAAAGAAACAAAATAAAGGTCAGAGACAAGCAGAAAGGCAAAATAGAGATCAGAAATGTGCAGAAAAAGGCTCTAACGACCCTCAACAGTCAAGCGGACCTTATCCCCCAACCAGTAGTAACCAGGAGGCACATTTGCAGAGTGGCTGAGAAAGGGGCGGTACCTCCAATGAGGTCCCAGCAATCCCACTGTGGGAGACTTACTGGTGGCAACAATAGGGGTTCTTGGCTGCCAAGGACCCTCAGCAGCCAACAGGAATTCATCTCCCAACCATTAGTTCACGAGGAGGCGCGATTGCAAAGTGGTTGAGAGAGGGAGCAGGGCCTCTGATGAGATCTCAGCAATTCCACTGAGGGGGAATTAATGGTGGGAATAATGGGGGTTCTTGGCCCCCAAGTACCCTCAGCAGCTGAGGGGACTTCATCCCCTAACCTTACCTACTGGTTATAAGAGAAGGAGCTCCAGAGCCCTAACTACTGCCAGCATCCAAGGGGACTTAATTAGGTGCAGTGGACCACCCACTCACAAAACTCTAAGGAATTTGGCAGAGATTTTTAGTAAATCTGCAGAATTCTGTAATTGAAACTCTTCAAGCTCCGCCCAGGCCTAGCAGAATGAGGAAAAATAAAGGTCACCAACAAGCTGGTAAAGGCAAAATGAAGGCCATAAGGGAGCAGTAAACAAGCAGAACTCACTCATGCACGCACTCACAAAACAACTCAGACACACTGGGCCCGATTAACAGAACTAACTTAAGACAAAATCCTAAACCTACTACCATTTTGGTATTCACAGAAGGCACTTACTCATTTTGGTATTCACAGAAGGCACTTACTCATTTTGGTATTCACAGAAGTTAGGAGTCCCAACTATACGACTGCTAAATGCCTTCTGTGAATACCGAAAGTCTTAAAGTTAGGATTTTTCTCAGTTTAGGAGTAGTAAAGTTAGGACTCCTAACTTTAGGACTCCAAAATGCCTTCTGTGAATACTGAAAGTCTTAAAGTTAGGGTTCTTCTCAGTTGAGGAGTAGTAAAGTTAGGGCTCCTAACTTTAGGACTCCTAAATGCCTTCTGTGAATACTGAAAGTCTTATAGTTAGGAGTCCTAACTTTACTACTCCTAAACTGAGAAAAATGCTAACTTTAAGACTTTTGGTATTCACAGAAGGCATTTAGGAGTCCTAAAGTTAGGACTCCTAAGTTCTGTGAATACCAAAATGAGTAAGTGCCTCCTGTGAATACCAAAATGAGTAAGTGCCTTCTCTGAATACCAAAATGGTAGTAAGTTTAGGATTTTGTCTTAAGTTAGTTCTGTAAATTGGGCCCACTCACACTTTCACTCACAGACTCACTCAGACACTCATGCACCCACTCACACAGTGAGTGAGACACTCACACACTCAGACACCCACTGAGATACTCATGTGCTCACTCACACACTCACTCTCAAAGATTACATGTCACAGTTTAGAAATAGAATTACAAAAACCTTAGAGACCCATTGAAAAAAAAAGGTTACAGGCATGTTATAGTGAGGAAATATAATGTAAAAAGCCTTAGAAATTCAGTGATAAAACCAAAGGTTACAGGGAGGTTATAGTTAGGCCGGGATTTCACTCGTTCAAAACCATAGAAATTCAGCGGTTATTTTTACCTGAGCTAACTATAACTTCTGTCCATGCAATTCACTGCTTTTCACCTCACATATCCCATCACTCATGACCATGGTCAGTGACATCACTGATGAAATCTCAAATGGCATCACTGATTACATCATCCACAGAACCACCCATTCACACCCCTATGTAACATCTCTTACACCCACTCACACATCCACACAATCGCTCGCATACCCATTGACAAACCCATACAAATACTCACGCTCCCACTCACTCATGCATAGAGGCACACCCACTCACTCACTTGTACAGGCCCTTACACAACTAGTCATTCACCCATACAGATACTCACACATCCACTCACTTACTCATGCAGATACTCACACATGTACTCAGTCACCTGAACAGTCACCGAGACAACCATGTAGGCTCCCATAGAGCCTCTCTCACACTCACTTACTCAGGCACTCAGACACCCATTCACTGACCCATACCGCTACTCAAACACCTACTCACACACCCATACACTCACTTATACACCCATTTATGCAATGATTCAGCCACTCATGTACCCTCATGCTCATCCATACAGAATCTCATGCACCTGCTTACTCACCTGCTTACTCACCCATACAGCCATACAGCCACTCAGGCACATTCTCATTCACCATTTACAGCCACTCAAACACCAGCACACTCACCCATACAGCCACTTATGCACACTCCCATTCATCATTTACAGCCTCTTACATACCCACTCACTCCCCCATACAGCCACTCACTCTGCCACTCACTTGCTTCTACAGCAACTGACACAGCCACTCGCTCACCCATACAAAATCCTATACAAACTCTCACTCATCTATACAGTCTCTCACATACCCACTCACTTAGCCATACACCACTTATACACCCACTCACTCGCTGATACAGACACTAACATAACCACTTACTCACCAATACAGCTACTTACACACCCACTTACTCACCCATACAGCCACACACACACACCCATTCACACATGGAGATACAAAGTTACACAGACACTCACATATTCTAAAACAGAATCAATCATTACTAGTACACAAAACAAACTAATTTAACTTTTGGGATATATATGTTTAACACTCAGAAACATTTAGAAAACACTCCCAATCACTGAGTGATGTTATCAGTAAAGTCATTTGAGATGTCAACAGTCATGTCATCAGTGATATCAATGACCATGTCATATGTGGTGCAATATGTGAGGTCATAAGCAGAGCATTGCAGGGACATACATTATAGTTTGCTCAGGTAACTATAACTGCTTAATTTCTACGGTGTTGTTTAAGTGAAATCTGAGCCTAACTATAAGATCCCTGTAACTTTTGCTTTTTTCAGTGAATATATAATATGTATATATAACAAATCCAACAGAAATAAGATTCATAACTGACTACACCCAAAACTCCAAAACGGTGAATTCGATTCTGAAAAAGAATTGGAAAATTCTTTAACTGGATGGCACCATTGGAAAAATGGTGGGAGATCACCCCATAGTAACATATCGCAGAGCGAAGAACCTCAAAGATCATTTAGTCCATAGCCACCTAGACACTCAAAAAAAGGCAAAGAATGGCTGAAAACTAAATGCTTTGTTAAGTGTTACAGTTGCAAGGTCTGTCAAATAGCCAAACCAACATCGGAAATCCAAATGGCTAATAAAATAATGTGGAAAATTCAAAATCTCATCACCTGTAAAAGCAGATATGTGGTGTACATAATTGATTGCCCCTGTAAACTAAAATATATAGGGAGTACAACATGTGAACTAAAGAAAAGAATTCTAGAACATACTCGTGCAACCACAAATAAGGACAAAAACAATGCCATAGCCAGACACATGGATTTGGCCCACAAGGGGGATTGGAAAATGCTGAAATGTTATGGCATTGATCAGGTGATGGAAAACAAACGTGGAGGAAATCTGAAAAAAATACTTCTTCAAAAAGAATCTCGACACATCTTAAAATTCAGGACAATGCCCCCGTTTGGTTTAAATCAGTCGGAAGAGTTATATTTGCACCTATAGAAAATAAATATATGAACACTATGAAATATTAAACACAATTGCTTAAAATGTTTGCAAATCATGTGTACGCATAGCAAGGACAAAAGTGGTTATATTATATACCATATTAGCAACTAACTGGGTAACTATTAATGTGTCTAAGAATAATGTAAACCGTTTACTGACAAATTTCCCACTGAGGTCGTGATAGTTTGCACGATACACACACCGAATATAATGTATACACTACATGTCCCACAAAGCTTAAGGGCATGGCTCGGAAAACACTATAGGAAATGATGTAATTATCCTTTCAAACCTGTTAAAATCACAAAGAAAAAAACTGTTTGTAAGATACCGTGATCAAGCAGCGGCTGCTGCGAAACGCTCCGACTTTTGTTGTCTTGCCGAGTGACCGATGGAAACATAATAAAAAGATAAATAAAAGAAATCTTGTTGAAACGAGTCCCTTTGGTGAGTGCGGCCCGTCTTTCTGGGCTTCCAGGAGTGTTCTAAATATATATATATATATATATATATATATATATATATATATATATATATATATATATATATATATATATATACACATACATATATTCCTTCCTGGAAAGTTTTTACGTGATTCAGCAAGTGTGGGCTGAGAAAAAGGGGGGAGGGCAGAAGTTGAAGTTCAAGTTAAAAAATTTATATAGCGCACTACTCACCCAGAGGGTCTCAAGGCGCTTGAGGAGGCGAGAGTATTTACTTATCGAATATCCACATTTTTAAATGCTTTCTGAAGGAGAGGTGGTTCTGAGTCAGGTGGAGGTGGGTGGGGAGAGAATTCCAGGTCTTGGCCGCTAGGCAGGAGAAGGATCTTCCCCCCATGGTGGATCTGTGGATGCGTGGAATGGCGGCGAGGGCTTGGTTGGATGAACGTAGTTGGCGGGTGGGGGTGTAGAAGGACAGTCTTGTGTTGAGGCATTCGGGTCCTAGGTCATAGAGGGCTTTGTGTGCATGGGTGAGGAGATGCAACGTTATTCTCTTGTTGACGGGGAGCCAGTGGAGATCTTTCAGCTGACCGGAAATGTGAGCTTGACGAGGGATGTCCAATACGATTCTGGCTGGTGCGTTTTGGATGCGTTGAAGTTTTTTCTGTAGTTTGGATGTGGTTCCGGCGTAAAGGGTGTTTCCGTAGTCCAGTCAGCTGGTGACCATTGCGTGGGTGACCGTCTTTCTTGTTTCAGTGGGGATCCAGCGGAAGGCTTTTTTGAGCATGCGTAGGATGTTGAAGCAGGATGATGAGACGGCATTGGCTTGTCTGGTCATCGAGAGGGAGGAGTCCAGGATGAAGCCCAGGTTACGTGCGTGATCCTTTGGTATGGGTGCGGTTCCCAGGACTGGTGGCCACCAAGAGTCATCCCAGGCCAAGGGGGATGACCCTAAGATGAGGACTTCCGTTTTGTCCGAGTTCAGTTTTAAACGGCTGTTCTTCATCCACTCGGCTACTTCTTTCACCCCTTCGTGTAGGTTGGTTTTGGCTGTGTTCGGGTCTTTGGTGAGGGAGAGGATCAGCTGGGTGTCGTCTGCGTAGGAGATGATGTTGAGGTTGTGTTGGCGCGCGATGGATGCGAGGGGACTCATGTAGACGTTGAAGAGGGTGGGACTGAGTGATGATCCTTGTGGTACGCCACAGATTACTTTGTTGGCTTCTGATTTGAAGGGGGGGAGGCGAACTCTCTGGGTTCTTCCGGCGAGGAATGAGATGATCCAGTCCAAAGCTTTTCCTTGTATTCTGATGTTGCTGAGGCGTTGTATTAGGGTGTTATGACAGACTGTGTCGAAGGCTGCGGAGAGGTCAAGTAAGATGAGGGCAACTGTTTCTCCGTTGTCCAGTAGTGTTCGGATGTCGTCTGTTGCAGCGACGAGGGCGGTTTTGGTGCTGTGTTTGGCTCGGAAGCCGGATTGTGAAGGGTCGAGGGATTTGTTGGATTCGAGGAAGGCGGCGAGCTGACTATTGACGGCTTTCTCAATGACTTTGGTGGGGGAAGGGAGGAGCGAGATGGGGCGGTAGTTCTTAAGTTCGGTGGGGTCTGCTGTGGGTTTCTTGAGAAGGGCGCTGAGTTCCGCATGTTTCCAGATTTCTGGGAAGGTAGCGGAGTTGAAGGAACAGTTGATGGCATCACGGAGGTGGGGTGCGATGATGGAGTCTGCTTTGTTGAAAATGTGGTGGGGGCATGGGTCGTTTGGCGATCCTAAGTGGATGGAGTTAATCAGGCGGATGGTGTCTTCGGTGGTGATTGGGTTCCAGGCGTAAAGGATGTTAGAGGGTGGTGTTGGTTCGGAAATGGGTGGAGTGGACATGTCTTCGGACTGGTTGTCAAAGCTGTTATGTATTTCGGCGATTTTGTTGTGGAAGAATGAGGATAGAGAGTCGCAGAGGTCTTGGGAGGGAGAAATGTCGTTAGTGCCGGCGGTGGGGTTAGTAAATTCTTTGACGATGTTGAATAGTTCCTTGATGTTTTGGGCATTGTTGTCAAGTCGATCCTTGAATGCTGATTTCTTGTTGGATCGGATTATTGGTGGTGTTTGCGGGTAGCGTTCTTGAAGGTGGCTACGTTATCAGTGGTTGAGTTTTTTCTCCAGGTTTTCTCGAGAGTACGGCGAGAGCTTCTTGGATTTCTTAAGGTCATCGTTAAACCAGGGGGCTTTTTTGCTACCTTGCTTGATTAGATAGTTTTTCAAGGGTGCAAGTTCGTCGGCGCTATGGGTGATCCATTGGGTGAGTCTATGGCTGCTTGGTTTGGGTCTGATGATGATGATGAACCCTTTCCCCATGCTTTTTGCATCAAACACAATAGAGGATTCAGAAAATATGACAGAATTACATCAAATTTCCCAGAAAGCTAGATTTTCCTCACAAAGTGTGCTTTTTTGCAATTTGGTATAAATCAGTTCAATCGTTTTTGAGAAATTAAGGTTCGAAATGTATAGATATATTAACATTTGGCCCTGCAGGAATCCCACCTAGGTCATATAGGTCTGTAAATTAAAAAAATAAAGCTTTCTGATGGGTCTAGTGGGCTTTTTTCCCATAGGATGTCTTGTTGCCACTGGGCGCAGCAAACACATACAAGTCCTTTGGGAGCAAGCAATGGCCCTGTGTTCTTCTGCTGGAAATCCACTGGAGCAACCCTACCCCTAGCACCTGCGGAACACCAACAGGAGTAAAAAAAAGTTAAAAAAGGATGAATGAGGGGTGTGGATCTGTGGGTGGTTAACATAACAGGGACTTGACTTCCTAAGGCTGTGTGTGGCAGGGGATTGGCAACCGGTGGGGGCTTGGGCGCAGATGTATTAAGATATTACTTTATGGGGGAGGAGCCAAGCAGGCATTCGAAATGGCCGCATAGTCGCTCGGCTCCGTGAGCCCTTTTGCCCCACACATCTATCCTGACGTCTATCCTGAGCCACGAAGGCATACTTTAATAGGAGAAAGAAAACAAGCACCTACCGTTTGCTCCCGAAGCTCCTGCGTGCAGCAGATCCTAAGAACTGTCCCCGACTGCTCCGTGGCCCACGCGGTGATGAGACCGGGGCGTTGACTCGGCAGGGCCTGCGGCCGCAGCTGCCGCACCGGCGGCCGTTGATGGCGGTAGGGGGCCTGTCGGTGGGTGCCGTTGACATGAAGGACCGCTGCTAGCGGTGAAGACCCAGTCCGCTTGGTGGTGACCCTTGAGGGGCAGTGTGGTCGCACAGGATCGGAGGGGGCGCATGCCTCCTGCCCCCTCCCCAAACTTTGTTGCCCGGGCATAGCCAAGGACTGCCCCCAACATAGGCGGGCGACTCCCAGAGCCCGGCAGGGATTTTAGCCTTTTGGTGTCTCTCCTTTCAGGAGCCTTCCTCACAGCTTTTTGCCAAGGGGACGCATCCCGTGGCGCCCTCGTGGTGAGGCCTGGTCCCTGACAGTGGTGAAGAGGGACGGGCCCACTGGATTAAGATTGCGGCTGGTGCCCTCCTCTACGGCCCGTGTCCACGTCAGGTGGCTGTTGCACGGATGGGGCCGGGATGCTCGCAACATACGCAGGAGTTCACATCCTGGGACGTGTTGGCTGCCCTAACAGTTTTGCACAAGACCATGATTTGCCATGCCTGGGACCTGGGTGAAAGACTGGACGCCATTGCTGTCTCGCCGCCTCTAGCGGCCACGGTCCAACTCCAGGGGGCTGCCGATGATCTTGCTGCTGAGTCCATGGAGGAAGTTCCAGCTCCACAGAGGCACCGGGAGCCGCTCGAGGTCCGGGCTCCCGTGCCCGCGCGGACCGACTTGATTGCTCGTATGGATGTCTCCTTGGGACACATATCCAACTGGCGGCTGGAGATGGAGCACTGTTTTCCCTCTTGGACTGGCCTGGTCCTGTCGCAGCGGTGGCCAAACTGTGCGACTCTCCTCTCCTGGATGATGTTATTATCTGTGAACTTTGGGAAGTTCGCGAGACCGGCGTCGATATTGCCTGATTTTTGCTGTCTATACTTAGATGGATTTGGATTGTTGTGCTCTTCTATGACTGCGCCCCAACCGGACCCACCCATATTGTTTGGACCCTCAGGACTGTGCTTTAAATTGATTAACGAGTAGACTTCTGGCGGTACCGCTGCCAGACAGGGTCAGGGATGATGTGGTTCATGGTCTATTGGCTTTATTGTTGGCAGACGGTGCAGTGGGTATGTTCGATCGATATTTCATCGCTATTGTGCTCGGGATTTGTTATTCTTCATTACAGTATTGTTATGTTATGTTATATTATGTAATCGGATTCTTCTATAGCGCAACGGCTACTCCAGAAGGAGTGTCCCGGCGCTTTGGCGAAGAAGTCCTTCGGGAGTGGCGACATAACAGCAAAACATAAGGAAAGGCGGGGCTAACTAGTGAAGAGCCAAGTTTTTAAGGCCTTTCTGAAAGACATCAGACTAGGGGACTGTCTGAGAGAAAGGGGAAGCTCATTCCAGGCACAAGGAGCAAAGTAATGAAAAGAGCGACCGCCTTGTCTGGTACGTTTAATGGTCGGCACGACCATTTTAGACAAGGAGGCGGACCGCAAGGCCCTATTGCTTCCTTTCTGGAATTTTCGACGTGTAGGGGTGAAGGGCGGGGCCGGGTGGCACGATAAGGGCCTTCCTCCGCTTATCTTCTGTTCCTCTTCCCCTATCTTTCTATATTTCGGGTCTCTATTAGGGCGACAGGCACGCTGCTGGGGGGGTAGGCCATGGCCTTCTGCGGGTGTGCAGGGTGGGGGGTTGCGGGATGGGTGTTTGATCGGTATTTGTTTCTATGGCCCTTTAGTCTTTCTTCTCTTTTTAGTGTCGTCGTCGCTCATGCTCTTTGTGGTATGTTTGGTGTTGAGGGGCGGGGGTTTGACTTGCTGCACGCTGGGGTTGTGCCTGCATTTCTTCTGCTTTGTATATCTTACCCCCGATATTTCCTCCGTATTAATACTGTTTGTAGATATCCTGATTGATTCGCACACTATTGCGGGACTGTGTACGACTGTGCGACACCTCTTCCTTAGTTCCTTATTTGAAAATGAACCTCTTAAATCCTGATTTCAAGCTGTTGTGTCTGATTACAAGCTATGTACTGTTATTTTATGACCCCGGGTTTCTAACTGCTAAACCTATACATATTGCTTGCAGTATTCTCGCTCTGTTTAGCGGCCGGCCGGGATGGTTGTAGGCCCATACTTGTAACTGCATGTGCTACAAATAAAGGTTAAAAAAAAAAGAAAAAAAAAGCTATTACTTTATGTTATAAAAACATAGAAATTCACTGAATAAAAACGAAGTGCTCCACTCTTTCCAAGGGAATTACATATCTTTTTTAACCTTTAAGCTCACCTCTGCAAGGGGGCTGCTTACCACAATATAGCATATGGACATATTGTCAAAAATAAATAATGTTGTAGATATGGGGGACAATTTACCTCACACAGTTATTACTTCACCACCTGAAATTTTCTCTTGACACATTTCAAACTTGCAGAAATTGTTCTGGTGAAAATGTCGAGATGAAAGGCAAAATATGCAGAAAGTTATGTGAAAAATACCCCATCCGAATGTTATGCCTAATCTCCAAGGTCTTGGAATATGATGCATTTTCCTTAACCATACTAGGTAAATATTGTTCACTGAGGTATTGTATTTCCGGGTTAAGGTAAATGCCTCACATCATTCTGGCCAACTCATAATCAGGGCTGGGACAGATGTACGACCATAGTAAATTGTGATTCACAATTTGTGCTTAATTGTGAGTCGCAAATTGCGAGTCGCAATTTACTATGTACAACAGTGTCAGAGACACTGATTGCGATACCCAATGGGAACGCAAAATACGAGGCTCATTAATATTAATGTGGTATTCACATTTTGCGACCCCATTGTGAATGGCTAGCCCTCCCAAGGATAGTGGCCTGCTGGGCTCAGCAGACCTGCATATCTGGGACTGCTTTTAAATAAAGCAGCTTCTTTTTTTTAAATGCAGCCCATTTTCCTTAAATAAATGAAACCTTTTTGTTTCATTTTTTAAGGGCCCTTAAAAAATATTTTTGCATATGCGATTGTATTACCACCTACTTGAAGTTCAAAGTGTTTTGTGACTAAACATTCAAACATGGCTCATGAGTCGCTATTAGGAAGGGAACGCCCCTTCCTAATGGGGAGTTGCAAAACCTATTGTGCCAGTCGCTATTTGATTAATGAGTCACAAAATAGGTTTTGTATATGGGCCCAAGGTTTTTAGCATACGCTCACGGGTCTAAAACCTGTTTACGCAGCCTCAAAACCGTTGTACTTCTGACCCTGAATACCTTAGAGGAAGGTTTCCACTGTATGCAGTTCCTGATAAAGGCATTTTTTGTGCAGTTAAATTTAACTTGGATGCACAAAAACCTTTGTTAAATAAGAATCCTTGAATTCAGTAAATCTTATTTACGGGTGAATCATATTCTTACACAAGTCCTAAGAATATGACTGCAACAAATTCTGTAAAGGACTACCTTTTTCAGGAGCCATGCTGGTTGCATTTACTGTGATGAATTGCTAAATGACTCACCAAGGCTGTACCTACTGGCCCATAATGTCCAAAGGTCAGAACCCTTTTACAGCAGAGTGGAACCACATTTGCCATTCTACAGACTCTGGGAAAAATACTTTACTTCATTGAGGAGCTATACACGGTAGTATTCATTAATGGCCATTCTTGAACTTTTAAAGCCCTAAAAGCTTGGTTCCACGTGACATCCATTTTAAAGACATCCTATTTCCTTGTTGTTTTATTTTTTAAGAAGATTTACAGAAATCGAAGTTAACAAGAAACAGGTACACACGTGGAGGAAACTTCCTACAAGGGAAACAAGGATTATTTTTCACTTATAGTGTACACATGCTTCATCTGTCATAAAGGAAAAAGATGTATTATGGAGTATGAAAAAGCTATCTTTAAAGTTAATCTGTTTTCAGCCAAACTAATATGCTTCTGAAAATATTGGGATCAACAATTCTTAACTTGCTGTTCTAATATCATCTAAACGACAGTTTTATTATTTATTATTTGAGATGTTTTGAACACTATTCAAGAGGAGAATTATGTATAGCTGTAGTGTTTTTTGCATGGAGTAAATCTTAGTACATTTGTGATAAGAAACATGAATTATGAATAATATGCCTCAATATTGTCACATGAGTTCTGTGAGTTATTGAGAGTAATGGCTAAACATGTGTTGGCACAAAGGTGTCCAGTGCGTGGTGGACAACAGTTTTCCAGTGTCCTGAGTGCTGACTGCACAGAGTATATGCCTTTCCCTTGATGTTTGTGAGGTCCTGGGCCTGCACTGTGACCTGGAGGAGGGCACAAAACATGCCCACATTGAACTGAGAGTGGACTACTGTACCTGTCATGAGTTTGACATATAGAGCAGTAGTAGCTGTGTACCATGTTTTACAAAGTTGTGTCAGACCTCTTTGTATCTGTGTGACTGGAGTGGAATCCTGCTGACCAACTCATGTAAAATTATGCTTCTAAGAACTTACATACCTAGCTTTTTAAGTCCCTGCCTCCATTATTGTGAATAGGAGAGTGTTACAGTACCTATGGTTGAGCATGTGTGGTCCTGGGCGTACCCCAGCTGTGAGCTAGAGTACCTTTACAACTGATTTACGGCCGTTTTGGCTGCAGTAACTATAAAAGTGCAGTTTGTGCATAGGAATGGTCTCCCCTGGTCAAGGTGGGTATATGTCACTCCCTATACCTCTGCAATGGCCTCCCATAACCCTTTCCTGCTCAGTGGAGGCCGGCATGGCTCACGGGTGCTGGGGGGGTCATTGTGATTGGTAGGCACCCAGGCTCCCCTGACTAATCACAACACTGCAATGCAGTGATGTGATTGGTTTTGAGCATCCTGGTTTGAATCTCAACCAGGGAATAGGGGAATGAGCATGTTCTCTACAGAAGCTGTAATGCAGCCTGCATGGAGAACGGGGAAAGTGCGCATGACTGGTTTGGTCGACCCCAGAAGGCCGACCAGTCATTGCGCACTTAGGAGTGGACAAACCACTCCCACCCTGCCCAGCTCAGAGAGCAGAGCAGCCCCGCCCAACCACCCGCCTGCAAAGCAGCACAAATATAAAATGGTAATAACTGAAAGTTATTATCATTTTATGTTTCCTCTTCTTGCACTACTGGAAAGCTGTGGGGTGAGGCTCCTCCGCCATCGCAGAGGAGCCGTCACTGTTCCTTCTCCTCCCTGAATCCCTATTATTTTTTTGAAAGTATTCCCCATTTTCCAGCTACTCTTCCAGTCCCTCCCACATTTACTGCTAAAATGTATACCTGTGTGTGCAGATATTTCTGCAGACAGGAAAGGTGGATGCATAGACATCCGCCTGTAGGCTAGTGAATAGTATTCTGTAGTGCTTTTGCAGTACTTAATAAATACAGTTTGTGAATAGGCCCCTCTGCCTGGACAGAACCCTTGAAAGGACGCTTAAAAAAAGAACCATATCATACGAGTTGTATTCAGCGGATCTACATCGCTTTTATGCTTTTACTGTATACAAGTAAGACCCACAAATCCACTTGTGGTCCCAGTTCCAAGTTCTCTTTGTCCAAGGAAAGAAGTAATCTTCAGAGTACTCAGAAGACCGAAGTGCAGCCAGAGCTAGTATCTGCCTTACAGCCAGCTTCCCAGAGGTGAAAAGGTATCTCCTGAGTCTACCCATTTTTGAGAGCTGCTCTGTGCTCTGACGTGTCTAGAATCCAGCCTGTCTGCTGAGAGAAGGAAGCCTGAAATCCTTCGGAAGGAGTAACTGTCCACAATGAGCCCGGCGTGGTTGGGTCTACCAGAACAGCAAGACTGCAGAGAGCGATAGGTATGTCCTGGTGTCAGTGAGCAGCAGTGTCTCCCACGGTGGTCTTGACAGGTTTTGATCCGCTGGAGTGTAATCTGAGCCATTGTACCAGAAGAGATGTTGCATGACATGAGACACTCTGCCAAAAAAGGAATTGTTGCATGACCTGAGCAGCTGTATCCAAAGACAAAACATAGAAGTGACCTGAGCCACATTCACTAGAGAGTAAGGCCTCTGTTGGCCCTCGCCATCTGAGTGAGACATGCTGGTGCAAGACTGCATCATCCTGAGCACAGCCTGTACATGGCCGCATCAACTCAGACCTAATCGGGGCAAGCGGAGCCTGCTCAGAACTTTAAGCACCTGATAACCCAGCTCATGCATGATCCAAAATCTCCCAAAACAGCCTTCCCTGTTTGCAAAGAGCCGCCCCAATCAATGGAGTATGCAGAGCAGCTGCCTCAATGAGATGTGACAGACCAAAGAAGCCCTGACAAGAATGCTGGCTGCTGCTCTCTCAGAAGTGGGAGAATGGGCAAGTGGAGGAGGAGTTGGTTGGCTGCTGCAGTGCAGCATCTCAAACAAGGACTGAGAAACCTTGTTTGGTGAGAAAAAGTGAATTATAAGAGAGACCTTGTGCATTTTGATTGTAAGGGGTAATCATCAGTGCCTGAGCATAATCATTCTTGACACTGACCCTGAGAGGAACCCCTCTGGCCTATAACGGGGGACAGACAGGTGCCCATAAAAGGAAATGAGACTGACAGCAGAGGCGGCTCTAGGCTCATGGTGGCCCTGGGCAGGGAGCGTAGGTAGGGGGCCCCGGAAGAGGGGATCCGGGCGGGGCGGAGCGTGGAGGCGAGTGAAGAAGGGGGAAGTGGGGGGGGGGGGGGTGGGGTCAGGGTGTTTGTAAGTGGAACAGAGCCGGAGGCAGCTAAATCCCTGCTAGGGGCCAACCCACACATATGTATCCATCCTCTGAGGATTATTATATTAAGGATATATATTGGCGTGGTGGCCCCTGGGGTTTGGTGGCCCTCTGCAGGTGTACAGCTTGCACATGCCTAAGGCCGCCCCTGCTGACAGCCTCAAGCACCCGGGATGCTAGGTTGCATCTTTCCCTTGTTTGTGTGCAATATTTAAATCCAGTGTACTTTAAAGTGTATTTTCTTTAAATTAAACCACAGGGTGGACATCATTTACTATGGTAATGTGTGTGTTTGAGTGTGAGCTCAAGCCGACCCACGCTACCTCCAAGATAAGCCTGTGACTACTTGCTAGCACTTCAAGTGCTGAAAGTGTTTTTCTTGGACCAGTTTGCAGAGCTCTAGTAGAATAGACGCCAGAACATTAGAGACTAAATAACTCAACCCCCCACGATTGAGGCCCAGTACCCTCTGTTTACCCTGTTGTCCTGGCCTAAAACAATTGGGCCTGGCAATATGTAATGGTAGAAAATAATAGAGGAAGGTGCAGAACGTGAACTGGTATACATACATAAAAAGTACCCTCAAGTGGAAAATCCGGGATATTTATTGAATCTCAGATGGATTAATTTAATTCCACATGAAAGCTAGCATTATAATGTGAGTAGCTGGCCTATAAATTTAGTTCCATATTCAGTCCAACAACGCCAAACTGGTTTCACATAAAGTATCCTTGGCATACGTTTTATAACATGCCTTGAGCAGCAAAACTGTAGTCTATGGAAAACTGTGTGTGGTGCTTCTGTCACAATGCACACACTAGTTCATTCTACAAGAAATAAAGAACTTCAAGGTCAAAATGAAATTTTGACACTAAGATAACAACTTAATAAACTTGAAGAGCAAAAGTAAATATTCAGGAGATTAAGTGTTCATAAACATTAAAAACGATTTAAATTAAAATGAAGGGCACAACTATCTGAGTGCATTAACCTTTGCTTCTGTATCCAACGGGGGGACGTGTGTTTCTGCACTCTCCAAACCCTCTGCCAAACATATACTTCCAATTTGTGGGTTAGCAGTGGACTAGGGGATTTGGATACCAAAGAGAAACAGAGAAACTGGATATCATCCCTCTGCCTCGTCACACAGTTGAGCCTGGCCTGCACTACAGCAGATTGTTGGTATCTAAGACAACAGAAAGTCTTAAGTGGTTGTAGCATTCTGGCACCACCGTATAATTACTAATATTGCATATGATATCAGTGATGCTTGGTGGCAAATCACATTGCATTGTGGGGGACGCAAAAAATATTCATATAAATCCACATAATACACTAATACACAGACACACACACACACACACACATATATATATATATATATATATATATATATATATATATATATATATATATTCACTGAAAAAAACCATAGGTTTCACACCAGTTATAGTTAGGAATTAGCATTTTAAAAACCTATTAAACTCACTGAAAAAAACATAGGTTTCACACCAGTTATAGTTAGCATGAAGTTTTACTCGCATTAAACCATTGAAATTCCCACGTTATAGTTAGTTGGACTCACTGTAACTTGCGCGTGCAATGCACTGCTGATGACGTCACATATTACATCACTCATGACATGAACAGTGACATCACTCATGACATCACTGATGACACCATCCAGTGAAGGTGTTTCTTTCTGAAAAATAAATATGTTTCATATTTGTATTTGTAAAGGAAGATGGAAGAATAAATGTTTAAATAAGTGTGTAAATTGATGTTTTTTTAATAAAATATTGATTGGTTAACTGGCTTATAAAGTGTATCTTAGTGAATACATATATTAGCGAGTAATTTTTAAATATTTAAATATATGTATCAGTGTTTCACTTTGTGTATAAGTGGCTGCATGGGTTGGTGACTGACTCACTGTTTGTATGTGTTTTGAAGACAGCATATGTGTAGGACTGTATGGGTGGATGAGTGTGTATATGTGTGTGTTAGTAAGTGAATGCCTGCCTCACTAGTGTCTTTATGAGTAACTACATATGTTTTAATCTAGTATATGTGAGTATTGATGTATATAAGTGAGTATATGTGAGAGTGAGAGATGGAAAGAGTTCCTGTTTAAATAAGTATGTGTTTCTATAAGTGATTGTTTAAGAGAGTAAGTATGTGTAAGTTTCCTTAGAGTTTATTTGCATGTGTGAGTATGTGTGTGAGTAACTTTTGGATGACTATCGGTGTGTAACAGGATGTATATGTGTATCACTACATATGATGAGTGAGTATATGTATGAGTGACTATATAGAACTGTTGCTGAATGAGAGGGTGTGTATATAGATGGTGGAATTACTGAATTGGTTGTTTTAACTGGCATCGGTATCTCCATTTTTTTGAAAATGTTAGTTTCTATTTTTGAATATGTTTTTCAAGGGTTACATTACACTGAAAGGAGGTCTGTCAGTCTGTCACAAGGATGGTGTCATCAGTGATGTCATGAGTGATGTCACTGACCATGTCATGAGTGATGTAATATGTGACGTCATCAGCAGTGCATTGCACGCGCAAGTTATAGTGAGTCCAACTAACTATACCGTGGGAATTTCAATGGTTTTATGCGAGTAAAACTTCATGCTAACTATAACTGGTGTGAAACCTATGTTTTTTTCAGTGAATTTAATAGGTTTTTTTTTTTTTTTGTCCTCATTTGCCTTCCCTTCCAAACAAGGGTAATACCAACCACCCAGCACGTTTTGAAACGTGATTTGTTTTCTTGGTGGCAGAGATATCCCAAAGAGGAAAGAGGGTATCTTTTAACTCCATCTAGGTATTTTTCAACCTGTAGGACCAAAATCGATTCTAGGCTGGCCATGATCCAGGAGCATTGATGGCATAATCATCGGACCCGGGAGAAAAAAAAAAAAACCCCGGGTTCACCTCCAATTAATTAGAAGGTCCCAGAAGGCCAGATTGCGCTTACTAGCGGTTCTCTTAAGGTCCATTTTGGATGTTTCGTATAGGGATGAAAGCCACCGAGAATGTAGTGGAGGTGTTTTTTCTATCCACTGTATACAAATTTGTCTTCTCGCCAATAGCATCGCATAGAAGAGAAAAGGTTTTGCCTTGCCCTTAATGTTTTCTTCTAGCCCAAATATGACAAGTGGTAAAGTTATTGACAAAGTTGTATGTAGAATAGAATTAAGAGTATTCTTAACCTCTTCCCAAAAATTCGAAATATCCGGACATTCTATGAACATGTGTATGTCACTAGCACCTGCCATATTACATTTGTTGCATTTTTTGTCTGGTAAAAATTTAGACAATTTTAGTGGTGTTATATAGGCACGATGTATTGAAAAGAGATGGTTACGTCTCAACCATGCAGGTTTTACAGTTTTATACAGTAATTCGCAAGATTTTTGCCATATATCCTCACATGGAGTGCCGATCTCTGATCTCCATAACTCATCTGGTAGTTTAAACTCGCCATCGCTTTCCTCCAACATCTGCCAATACCATGTAGCTACTTCTTTCCCTCCGGTTGGTCGTTCTACCAGCATTTGTTCCAGTGTACTAATTTTCCCAATACTGGTATCTATACGGCTCTGTGATCTTGCCCAGCTGTCTACTTGAATGTATTTAAATCTAGACAAACCAAGTCCTACGAGCTCGTATAATTTAATAGGTTTGTTAAACGCTAATTCCTAACTATAACTGGTGTGAAACCTATGGTTTTTTTCAATGAATTTCATAGGTTTTTTAAATGCTAATTCCTAACTATAACTGGTCTGAAACCTATGGTTTTTTCAGTGAATTTAAAAGGTTTTTAAAAAGCTAATTCCTAACTATAACTGGTGTGAAACCTATGGTTTTTTCAGTGAATTTAATAGGTTTTTTAAATGCTTGTTCCTAACTATAACTGGTGTGAAACCTATGGTTTTTTCAGTGAATTTCATAGGTTTTTTAAATGCTAACTCCTAACTATATATAGGGCCTCAAACCTCTGAAATGTAATATTTTTTATAATGAATCCTATATTCTATACTTATATAATAATATTTTTTTTGCCTTGGTACGCTCCCGGTGCGCGCCTCAGTGTGCGCACCGGAAAGTGCAGTTTTTCGGCACGCCCTGGGGCGCGCGGCGGTTGGCTGGAGCAGGCCGGCTGCACGCTCCAAAAGGCTCTGTAGACCTGTGCCTGCTCTGTAACCCAGATGTCCAAGACAGCGGTGTTGGAGACGTTTGAATTGAGCATGTCTGTTTGGCCGTAGCAAGGTAACTAGGTCAAACCAACATGTGCAATGCAAACGTAAGTGCCCATTATTGGCTGCAGCAACGCACTGGCCTTGCCCTGCCCTCTCACTCCGTTTGCTGGCAGAAGGCGTCAAAAATAAAATGGTAATAAAATCATTGTATTACCATTTAATTTTTGACGCTTTCCGCCTAGCACTTTGTGTGTGGGAGCGGCGGGGGGGGGGCACCCTTTTCCACTCCAATGGAGGAAACGCCTTTATGATATACCTTTTAACAATTTCTGTACTTACAACTCACTATAGTCTGGAGAAATTCTTTCTTCCCCGGGCCTGAAACACAATTAAAATCTAGGTACTATAAGCAAAAGTATTCTGGGCAATTACGCATTTCTTACTTTTGTCAACTACACTCTATGTCTTAGTATGCATCCTGTGTCTTGAATACTTTTCAGTAGTAACAAGTTCCTAAACTGGAATGCAAAAAATGCACCTTTGTCAATCAGCGCAAAGGTGAGTAACTTTTTGCTTCTCTTGTAAAAACATCAAGTAAAAATGGAAGAGTTTGTAATCCTCAAAGAACGACTCCCGAAAACAGTGTTCAATCGCAAAGTTTAAAATTATTAAAAACAAAGCTAGTCCTGGAATACTTCTCTGTATCCAGTTCATTCTTTTATCAACTTCCATGGAAAACAACAGTCTGAAAAACTTCAAACTCTGATACCAAGGTCCCTGCTGTAGTAACTATGGGGTGTGTAATTGTGAAGGCAATTTAACCTGAGAATTATACACCCTATTTAGAGTATCCTCCAGGAATTGAAGGAGTTAAATGCCTCTCCAATCTGTGTAAATATGGCCCAGACACGAGGGCCCGATTCACAAAAGTAATCTGAGACAAAATCCTAACTTTACAACTTTCGGTATTCACAAAGGGCACTTAGGAGTAATAAAGTTAGGAATCCTAATTTTACTACTCCTAAATGCCCTTTGTGAATACCGAAAGTCATAAAGTTAGGATTTACCCTCAGTTAAACTTAAGTTTTGGGTAACTTAAGACCAAAACCTAAGTTTAACAGTGACAAAATCCTAACTTCACGACTTTCGGTATTCATAAAGGGCATTTAGGAGTAGTAAAGTTAGGATTCATAACTTTACTACTCCTAAATGCCCTTTGTGAATACCGAAAGTCATTAAGTTAGCATCTTGCTTATGGATCAGCATCACTGATGTTGTTCCACTAATGCTATTGTCTTTATTTTCAAGGCAGACAGGGAAGTGGCATTCATAGTTCTAATGTTTTGTATTGTATAAGGTTTATTTCGACTGCTCTTGTCATACAAGCTATAAAAACATAATTTCAAATAAAAGAATATAAAAAGAATCAGTTCATACAACAGCATATTTGTGAGAAGGTGGCCTGATATGCAGTGCTCACTATTCTAGTGAACACTATGTATCAGTCCAGCAACCCTTATTGATGATTGGTTGTAAGTCAACCTTATAGACCAGCTATCCTAGTAGCGTGGATACGAGCAGTCTAAGGCTAAAGACTCGAGAGGGCGTGTTAAGCCAGCTGTTATACCACATATACCCCTTGAACACCAAGTGAAAGGACACCACACAAGTGTTATGAAAATAAACAGTTATTTATTAAAGATCACAACAGCCCTGTACTCTTTATGAGGACAGGGTACTAAGCACAAACCAAAACTCTTACAAAAATACTTAAGTTAGCACAGTATATACAAATGCCCGAGGGGCACGGAAAACCATATACTTGAAAAGTGGAATGCGAAATTACTAGCAGGTATGTACAGTACTAATAGGCTTTGGAATCGCTAGGACTTGCCTATAGAATTACTTCTAGGAGACCCAGGGGACTCGGGTGCAGTGTGTGCACTCTCACGCGAGATGCGGGACAAAGTCTATGGTAGCTAGAATTTGCAAAGTTAGTGTTCTCGGGCGAACCCGACCTGGTAGGGAGAAAACGAAAGTAGATTCTGACCCTTGGATAGTGAGGCTATGCTGGGGCACCGAAATGCCGAAGTTACCTAGCCCAGGGGCTGCAGCTGCATAGGACTCAAAGGACGTCGGGAATCCTCGTTGACGGACCAGGAGCCTGGAAGAAAGAAGTTGCTGGCAGGCGACCAGTGAAGAAAGTTCGGTGGATCCAAGCCTGGATCGATGGAAGATGACACCTGAAAGCAGAGGGGACCAAGTTCGAGACTACTGGCCAGTAGTCAGTGGGCACCAGGAGGGCACCGGATGGTAGCCACCTCGACAAGGCGTGTGGGTGACGCTGGGCTTGGAGATCTCACGGACCAGGAGGCGTTGTCGGCGACCAGGAAGGAGGATCGAGCTGTCCCACGAAGATAGAAGCTGTCGGCGTCGCTGGACCCAGGATTGGGCAACAAAGCCTTGGCAAATTCAAGCCCACGCGGTGGACCTAAAATGGCGTCTGGAGTGGACCAGGAGGGTCCGGGGTGCCTCTCTTGAAGAAGGAAGCAAGGGCCAGTCTGGAGCAACCAGACCAGCAGCAGTGATGTCGTCGGGCGTCGTTCAGAAGGCCACAAGCCAGCCGGCTAGTAGCCAAACAACGCGGTGCACAGCAAACAGCAGAAGGGCCCCACGCAGATCGTGGAGATGCAGGGAGGCTGATCTTGGGTGCTGGAGCTGTGCAGGGTCGGGGCTTCTCGGACCCCAAAGCACTCACCTGTGGAGGACACGGTGGGCTTGCAGTAAAGATGTCGTGCAGTCTTGGCGATCGTCGGTCCCTCGAGGTCTCGTCGCACTCACGGTTCTCAGCTTTGCTGTAGAGGTGAGTAGAGGTCAGAGGTGCCAGGGAAGCCGGGTCTCGTCGAGCTGGGTCGTCGGATTCGTGATGAAGGACTTGCAGCAGACCGCAGTGTTCTTTAGGATGGTGCCTGCGGATGCAGGGTGACTACTCCTTAGCCACAAGGGAGAATCTTGATGAAGAAATCGTGAAGTCCTTTCGCAGAAAGTCGTGTCTTGATTCCAAAGATGATCTAATTTGAACAGGGGGCCCGCTCCCATCTTTATACTAAAAAAGGGGGCTGACCCGGTGACTAGGTCCTGCCTATGGGTGGGACTAGGTGGGGGGTGGTTACACCCCTCAGCCATGCCGGACTTCCCCAGGCCAGGGGCTGGTGTGCCCCTGGAACTGGTTCAGACCGGCCTATGCGTAGTGAGCACCGGGGTGCCACTCAGCAGTCACCTTCCTGTAAAGCCCTGCCTACCCAGGATACACAAAACCATGTCTGGGACGGTGCTAGCACCGCCCCTGACAGGAAACCCTTTGTCCAGGCTCCCCTCGCTGGAAGGACTCCCAGCTGCAGGGGGTCAGACTCGTGTCTGTGGTGGCAGCATCCATTTTGTGGAGCTGAGGCTTCAGTTAACTTTAACCGGGGTTCACAGTTACGGACATGTCGTGTCCCTCTAGAAGGGTGAAATGCTAACCCCGTCGCCAGAATTGGCGAGGGGTTAGTATTCCAATTCGTATGACACCTTACTCGACATGTTTTGATAAAGCAATACCAAAGTTAGCATTTAACCGCGAGGATTATAATGCACTTAAGAGTATATGGTATGCGATATCATGGAACAGCTATTAGGACTTGGTTCCGCAAGCTGCAGACAGGCTCAGCTCATGCCAGAGCACCATCTCACACGACTCCAAGCACTCTGCCTTCAGGATTGTCAAGGCCTGCCATAGGAGTGACTGATAGAAATCTGTGTGTCCATTTTAGGGTTAGGTATAGGTATACTACACCTACAGCAAAGCGTGTTTACACGACTTTGCCCCAGCTGTCATGCAGCCAGTTGTGTCAAATTTAAGAGGCCAGCCAGGGGTGGCATAATACATGCTGCAGCCCCTGGTAGCCCTGGGTACACCTATGCCCTGAGTTACAGGGTCTGATAAGGTGGCCCAGTACCAATTGGTAAATGCACCTAGGGTACATGTAGTAATTTAGAAAGAGAACAGCCAGGCTGTGGGTCTGATTGGCAGGCCCACAGCCAGAGAAAGTCGTAAACCAGTGAAACAAAAGCAAAAAATCTGGGTGATCATAGGATTGCAGACCCTACTCTCCTACAATATTGTAGACAGGTATATACAACAAATCCATCCTAGTACCCATCTGCAACCAAAGTACAGCATGCTGTCCGACAAGTCAACGATAAGGCGATCAATGCAATAATAAAAAAATACATAAAATACATTCTAAAATAAGGAGGGAGATGCACTGAAATTATTTCTGTTGCAATGTATCTTCTGTTGGAGCAAGTTTGCAATCCCCCCTCATGGAAGCAATCTGGGAAGACTAATAGCAATAAAGTGCACATGCAAAATGTATAAATAGGACATAAATTACCTGCATATGAGCCCCGCAACAGATGTGTGTGTAATCCTTATGCTACTGAGGACTGCTGCATTCTTGCCGGGATATTTCATTTTATAAGCCATGCATGGCTTAAAAACTTGGCCACACTACAGGCAAAGAGCGCTCTCTGGTCTAATCTAAGAATGTGCAGGTCAACACGGTGGTCCTGTGTGCCCAACTGCCTGCAAATCGGTTTTAGCCACTTTGTCCTATGTGTGGCGTATGCCTGGCATGCAAACATAATGGGAGCATCACTTTCTACCAGGGCCCTGCAACATGGACAGTCCTTTGGTAATGGATTACATGTGTGACAATTAGCTGTTGTCTCACAGACAGGTAGTGTTCCAAGCCTTAAATGGATATATAATATCCTGCCCTGGGGGGCCTGGAATATGTCTAAAGAGGGCTCTAAGTATCTGTCCTGTTTATGGAGATAAAATTCAGTGGTTAGTCTCCCCATGTTTAGTTTACAAGATTCTTGTTGATCCACCCATTCCAAATAGATACATTTAAGCTCTTCTTTCCTCAGTGAGTCCTGCTTGTCCCAATTTGCTTGGAGCCCTAAGGCTAACATCAGTTTCCTAATATTACAAATCCAGCCAACTTTACTATTTGTGTCGAGCCTGATAACCTCAGACAGGGCTTCCACATAGGGCAGAAGCTCAGGGGTTCACCTGATACGAGCCTAAAAGAGCAGCGGGTGAAGCCATGCTACGTTGCCAATGGATCATTTGCCCATATCAAGCATAAGAGGAGAGAGGGAAACGTACTTGGGCAACTTCACCAGATCGCTAAGGAATTTATGCTCAGATCCGTAGAGGTCGTGGGCCTTATCAAATCCCCACAAGTCTGCTCCATACAGTGCTGTAATAACAGTGGATTTTTCTAGAAGGGTATAATGGAATTTGCAACATTTGCACCGTGCTGTTACTGTGGAAGGCTGCAAAGCAGGATCTCCTAAATGATGCATAATGTAAACATGCTTTGTAAAGTGTGATACTGGGGCCAATGTGAACAAGCATTGGTAAATGCATTCGGTTTTGCCTATGGGATTAATTAGATTGTTTGTGTGTTTTTAATTTTAGCTTGTTGAGCAGCTGTGCAATATAAGTTACGGAAACTTCATAAAAGTGTTATGACATGTTAATTGAGAATGACAATATCTGTGCAGTAACTGCATTTTTCACACTATTATAGATTGGCCACATTTGCCACATAATCCATCATCAAATGCATAATCTGCTGATTTAAAAAATATTTATAAGATCAAGCACTTCAAAAGTTACTGAAAATGCAGTGACGTGCAGCAGAATTCCCTTTGCAACGGTTGACTGGTCATCTTTCTGTGGCTTATTGCTATTTTTAGGTGTTGAACCGGTACTAATGAGCTGCGACCAACATTGCCCTTAGGCACGTGCGCAACCGTTCAAACTTTAGTAAATGTAAGAGCTAGCCTTTAATGATGTGTGATCTTGCTCCTCATAAATAATAGCATTATAATGCACGCTTCCAATGTATGCTTACAGAAAGAAAATAAATCAAGCGTGTGGTTTACTAATTAATGTATGCCGCTTGTCAGCATGCTTTACACAACTCTATTTTATTTGAAAAGAGTCAGAGCCCCAAAAGCGCATTAAAGCATAGACATAAGAAGCACAATTCCCAAAAAAGTTGCACTAGTAAAGGCCACATGCCACGTTTTTGGTTTTGTTGTATTTACATTTTTTATACATATCGTGAACTCCACCCGAAGGTATAGGAGCGCTTTTACATGAGCCCCAGTTACGTTATACAAACACACATTTTTAATTGTTTGCACAGTGAGATTAAGTAATTTGACCAAAAAGACAGGTGTTGAGCCTAGGCTGAGACTTTAACCAGGTTTCCAAGTTTTAAAGTTATCAGGTTTGGACGTGCAACCATTATGTAATCTAGGCAGAAGCTTTTACTATATATGTGACCCTGCTCTTCCATTTGTTAAAACGTTTGCATTTCCTCTTGTTTAAAATGTTAACTGATGCCCGTAGGTTCACTTTTAAAACAGATATGTATGCACACAGAAAATAAATAAATTAAGCATAAATTTGTCAACTCCATGTGCAAAACGCATGCAAAGATGAGTTTTAAAGACTACTGTGCGAAAGGCATGCAAAGATGTATTTTAAAGACTGCGATGCCAACATGCGAACAAATGTACGTTGGCAGAGTAAAATGAAAGACCTAAATAAATGTGTGTTCACTGGAAAAGTTGATAAACTGTAGAAGTAAAAAAGGACGTTTTAAATGCGTGCAGTCTGTGAAAGTTAACTAAATGCTGGACTAAGTAATGAAAGTGTAAGATAAATAACACGGGTAGCTAGGGAAATTTTAGTATTGAAGCGCAACATGGTTGAGCTCTGTTGCGTAAAACAGCATATTTTATTTCATTGGTATTTCTGTGTGGAAAATTCTAAATTAAAGTATTTACTGTATCGCTGTTTGAACCGCACTCCTGCCGTTTAAAAGTGCTGGTAATAACAGCTACTCATTTGAGCACTTATAAATGAGCCCTAGTTCAGTTACAAAAAGACACATATCTATTTTGGTAGTTGCGGGGAGATTAAGTGAATTGCACGAATTTACTGGATGTAATGCTGGCGCTGAAACATAAACCAGATTCCCTAGTTCCTAAATCGGCAGATGGAGAAGGCAGTAATGTGCGACACGGTTTCACTCGAAAATGAGCAGGCCGATAAGCTAAAGTACTTAAGCAAATGCGTTCATTCCATGAAAGTTACACAACCAAATAAGTAATAAACGTATCGTAAAATTCAAGAAATGAAGAGGGAAGTTATGTGCTACATGGTTTCAAGGCAAATAAGCAAGTTGGGAAAGGTAAAACCCGAAGTGGTCATATCATCAACAAAGCTTTTGCGTCCGTTTTCGGACAAAAAGCGTCGATAGTTTTATCGCCTAATCATCAAGATCATGCTATCGTGTGAAACCTTGCATCAGTGCGTGTTCACTGAACGCCCAGCTTTGCATCTCTAATGAGATGCAAAGTGGGCGTTCCTGCCCTGACATTACTGGAGAAATGTCGCTAAGCAACATTTCTCCAATTAACAAGGGGCACGCTAACCTGCAGAGCGACAAGCAAAGTAGTGATAACCTCTTTCGTACTTTCCGTACGCCTGCTTTGAGACTGATTTAGCCATGATATCATGGCTAAGTATGCCTCGCCCTATCATCAAGCTAACGCCAAACTTTGTGAGATTATCGCTGGATATCCAGCGATAATCCCACATTTGGCAGTTAGTGCTTGGAATTTAATCGCTTTTGAGATAAGCGTTGCTAATAGCACGCTATCTCAGCAATAAAATTCCAATTTTCCAATTCCCAATTTGGCAGTTAGTGCTTGGAATTTAATCGCTTTTGAGATAAGCGTTGCTAATAGCACGCTATCTCAGCAATAAAATTCCACGTTACCCGGCGATAATTATCCTAGCGCTAAGTCCGCTTAGTGATAATTATCGCCACCGGTCCTTGATGATATGCCCCGAAATAAGTATGAAACATATCTGAGAATGAAACAAATGGAGACACAGCAATGCACAACATGGTTTCACTCGAAAATGAGCAATACGTGAAAGTTATAAGCCGAAAGAAGTTGAAAAATGTCAGAAAAAAATTCAACGAATTGGAGAATGAAATAAATGGAAACAGCAGTGCTGCCAGGGAATAAAAACAATATGTATGATACGGTTTAACCCCTTCCCTGCTGCGATAATTTCACTGCGGTGCGGGGATGTAATTTGGGGTGTAACCCCTTGCATGCTCAGGATGGCCGGGGGGCCATCCGAACTCCGCCCACTAATTAATTCTCCAGTGCAGGTGCATAATTTGCGCCACGCTGGAGAATCGGCGGCTTTTGGGCCGCCCCTGGCCGTCCTGAGCACACGCCCAGCGTGATGCATGCAAGGGTTATGCCCCAAATTACATCCCGCACCGCAGTGAAATTATCGCCGCAGGGAAGGGGTTAAACCGTCTTTAAATAGACCTTTTTAATATACTACGATCCAGATTACAAGTTGGATGACACTGGAGGCACTTTAAATTTGCATGTGAATGCGTCATAAATACACCTTAGTACTGTCCAATTATGTGCTAAACCACACATGATGGGAAATTACCACGTTCAACCTATTTTTGCGAACATAAAATCACACGCAGGTGGTAAATGCATATATTTACTTTTTGGTGCGGTGAGGGAGCGGGATGGAGGTGGGCAGAAAGGAAGGTGAGAGAAAGCTTAGTGGGTGATTCCGGTGCCGGAAGGCCTGCCTCCGCCAGCCGTGTGGTGGCGGGCCTTCTGCCATTGGATAGCAATTTATCCCCGCTTAATTAGGATAGCGGGGGTAATCTGAACGCGACCGTGGTGGGTCGCAAAGACCGCCCACCATGGATCTCCCACAGGCAATCATTTCGATTGCTTGGCGGAGTGGTCAGCATCTGTAAAATGGTGGTGGTGCCTAGAAGGCACCGTCCGCCAAATTACAGTGCTGGTCGCAGCCAGTCTTTCCATGGCAGGTAAACTGCCATTGTAAGGCTGGTGGTGGTGGTGGTGGTGCACCAGGGGTTACCCATGGTACCCCCCTACATTTCCGTGCACTATTTGGCAGGCACCAAGTGGTGCCTGCCACTTAGTGCAGGGAAACGCACTACATGCATTTTTCACATTGCGGCGGGTGCTGCAGCCAACAGCACCCACCACAATGGTAAAGATGCAAGATGAGACAGCCACAGGTGGCACTCGCATTGTGATTCCATGTGTGGGACCGCCGCAATACAAGAAGGGGGTCCCAAGCACTACCACGATGGCAGGCGGACTCAAGTCCACCCGCCATCGTAATGACCCCCTTCGTTCTGACAGTGGGGAACATGGAATGCTTCCCCATGCCAGAATGGAAAAAGGAAGAGAGGATTAGTTAACACTGCAGCTAAAGCCTGAAGCAACTTTACCATGAGGAATTAGCAGGCTTTAAAATCTGATTTGGTGTTCCCACACCCAAGATAAAACCGGGTGCAGGAACACTAACTCACTCATGACCAGCTTCCATATGGTAATTCCACTCCACCTGACTAGCAATAAGTACTGAGAAATGTTTCTGAAATAATGTAATCAAAAAGCTCCATGTTTCCAAGAAGAACCAACTCTCTCCACCTAAAGTGATATTTTGACCTAATGAGTTTTTTGGCCAATGTTGCTGGCATAATGACCTTGAGTTGTACATTTTGTTACCATATTTAACAAATGCTCTTTAATGGAGAATACCCAAATCTCCTTTTAGATTTTTATTTAAAGTCTGTGAAAATGTTTTTGTACTCGTGAGATTCATGCTGTACCATTTGCCAATAGATTTTCCAAACATGTATGCGGAGCTCCCATGTAAAATGGGATTTAATTCCCGTTACTTTGGCGCAGAATGTTTGACCCACTGTTCTTTAAAATTCACCATTATTCAAACAATCCTTGAGATAAACTTACACCCCAGGTAAATAGGCCTGTGAATCATTTTTTTACCACTTCTAGTAGACTACATAGTCGATTAAAAATCATGTTGCCACTAAATTGCCCCCAAAGAATGGTACACCCCACTTGGTTAATAAGTACTTTTTAAACTAATTGTATGTTCCTTGCAGTTTTAAGTTAAGCACCATTGATGCAACCAACATTTCAGTACTGATATTTTCCATTGCCTTTCAGCAAATATTGCTTACAAACGGATGGAAGCACTGGCATGTTTTACAGGAACTCTGGATTGCAAGTGGGAGGAGAACGGAGAAACTATATACGCATTTCTGATTTTGCTAATGGTTTCTACGCTTCCTTTTAATTCAGGAGGCGTCCGGAATGGAGGTTATAGAAGACGAGTAGCTTAATGTGAGCTTTGTAGGCCAAGTTAGACTTACAGTTAATCATTTCCAGGTTTTAGGGTGGGAATTGCTGGACAAGAGTGAAAATGGCTGTATTAATCTTCCTCCTGCTCTAGCTCTGATGCCTGCTAACATCCCACGTTCTTTGCTGCAGCTTAGTTCATCCCTGGCTTTTGTTCCTCTACCTTTGTTGTGTTTTTTTCTTGATTCTCCTCCCTGTTCACTCTCAATATACCTTGGGCCTCATTTATGAGGCCTTGCGTCAGTTTTGTGCTGCTGATGAGTCACTTTTTGTGACGCATCGGCGGCGTAAAACATGCGCCTTGTTGCGCCATATTTAAAAAGTGACGCATCTAGGTAGATGCGTCACTTTTTAAACCCCTGCGCCACATTATACCTGCATCAGGTATAATGTATGCAGAGGGGGTGGTCCCCGGCAAAAAGCCTCGTAATAGTGACTCAGTGAAATCTATGAGATTTCACTGCATCACTTTTAGGACGCTGTTGCGTCAAAGTCTTGCGCCTGCCTCACAGCAGGCGTAAGAATGACGCAAGCCCTTTCACATGGGGCTTTCCCCATGTGAAAGGACGCATTGCTGGAGTTGCATCACTTTTGTGACACACTCCGGCAATGCGTCACTTTTGCGCTTACAGATACGTCAGAAATACTGACGTATCTGTAACTCCTTGCAACATGATGCGTCATACATTAAATATGACGCGTCATTGGTGTCGCAAGGAGTGCGCAGTGAAAAGTGACGCATCGCTGTTGTCACGCAGCGATGCGTCATTTTTCATAAATAAGGCCCCTTGACTTTCTGTTTACATGAAGTTGCCTGCTGAATTTTGAACTTAACGTTCCTTATCGATTCGTTGAAGTGTTGCTACTCTTTCTTGGTGTTGCACCTGCCCAGGTTCCAAGACCAGACAAGAAGCTCGTGTTTGTTTCTTTGTGCTTTAAAAGAGGTACGTTTATTACTAAATGCAAAATGTCATATAAAGAGTATTTGTGTTTTGGTTATACTGATTATTTGTGCTGAATTCTTTCTCAGAGAGTAGCCAGCATTGCTTAAGGGGTGGTCCTGAGCTGATATGTGCCTATCCTTAACCAGTGTCTCCTAAGTCACTCCCTTTCTCTTGTTCCCCATTTTTCTCCTGGTTCCTAGCTGAGACATTTTCATTCAATTGGGATGGTTGGTGGCCACCTTTTAGTTACATTGTACACAGGGCTGGACTGGCTACTGGGCGTTTTGGTGTGCTGCCGAGCTGGGGGCTAATTTCTTTGCGGTGGGGGCTGATTTCGTTGATGGGGACCTATGTGTGCTTTGAAATGAAAAATCTAAACAAAACGGAATGCCAGTACTGCAGAAATAAGTAAATAAACTTTCGATGCACAATTATATTAAACAATTGTAGCATAACCACCATACACAGTGTGTGTTTGAATTAATCCTTTTATTTCTTTTTTCAGGTATAGAAAAACTATTCACAATTTTTTTTTTTTGCTGTTTTCAGATTAGGGAGGGGAATGGAATGTCTTTAAAAACTTCAAAGAAGTGTGAACTGAAAAAAACAAGTGGAGGACAATTATAAGGTTGGGGAGGTAACACTCATACAATTTCATTAGCAAACCATCATTTGCTCTGTGCAAACTCTCATACAACAATTCTAACTCACAGGGATAGGTGAACAAAAATGGGGTAGAACCAGTGGGTGGTGAAGAAGAATTTCCTAAAATGGGAAAATGGTTTTTTGAGAAATGCTAGAATATTTTTGAAAGAATAAGTAACCTCACCAAAGTTCATGCGAACAAATTATTCAAAATGGTGGGCTACTGATATTATTCTCACATGACATTTGAGCTCATTGTTTAACAGGCCATCTAACCTATATACAAGCTAACTAATTTACAATAACATTAATTGCAAAGATTAGCCTTATAACAAAAAAAGAGAAAGAAAGAAGGTCGACGCGTTTCGAAACCCCTTCAATATGGGGATTCTCCTCAGGACCTAAGAGGGGTTAGTCCTGCAAAGACAAAACAACAACGTCTTACTAAGCAACCCCTGAGCTAAACCTTCAACTTGTCTTCAGAACAACAAAACCAAGGCAATACCTTGTCTTCTCGAAATGCTTTTCTTCTCCTGTTATTCTGAAAAATCCGATTTTTTAATGTAGTGCTGGGCACCCATCAAAGCTGTGGGCAAAGAAGCGGCTGTCAGCTCTATCTCTATGCATAGTCAGCTAAGAAAGTTTGAACACACACCATAAACCACAAAAGCCTCCTACCTTCGTGACGAAGTCGATGACTTGCACATATGATAATTTCTTTTCAATCCTTTTTGTAAATGATTTGTTTGAAAGCCTGCGTTTCAAAAGAAAACGGACGATAAATCTTTAGCATCGGGTATGTGCTGCCTTCCTAACTATCTCTATCTTGGTCAAAGCGCTAATGTGTCCGAAGGCACAGAGACTCAAAAGTCGGGGGTGAAGGGGCGCGGGGGCGGCCTACCTTGGTCAGAACAATGATGACTCCTCTCTCTCGCTCGGCGTTTTCAATTCTGCCGTCGCGTTGAGGACTCTCTCGAACTCGTCATAAGAACGATGCGCGGGTCCTGATACTAAGGATTCTGGGAATCGTAGTCATATGGCAAACCATATGTGTTCAATGACAAATGGGTGGGCGGAATTTGGTCCTTGTCTGAGATCGCCGTCTGAGTTGGTATCTGGAGAGTGTTTTCTTTGAAATGAAAAAAGCAAAACAAATTTTGTTCAGCACACGAGGGTCGCCATCAACGAAATCAGCCCCCAGCTCGGCAGCACACCAAAACGACCGGTAGCCAGTCCGGTCCTGATTGTACATACTCATTTCCAGATCGAGGCATGATGTTGAGCATTGGTGGTCAGTTGGTTGGGAGTATGATGTGTGATAGTGGTTGTGAGCGTATATTAGTGTATGTGTTTTGATGTACAAAGGTAAGTGCATTAACGCATGATTTGTGGTGCTATGATGGTGACTGTGCGAATTTAATGGTAATTGTATCGATGTATGTTGGTGGTAACTGATGGGCATGTGGATGTCTACTGGTGACTGTATGATCATATATGATATTGAGTATGTTCTTATATGATGGTGGGTGTGTGGACATTTAATGTTGATTGTGTGGTCATTTACATGATGGTGAGTGTGTTGACATATGATGAAGGTCATTATGGTTTACTTTGTTAGTGTGTTACTTTTAGTTTGAAAGGATGTGTGACATTGCAAAGACTTCATGCTTAGGTTAGAAGTTAAGGCTAACTTAGTACAGTGGGGTGTGGATACACAATGAAGGTAGAATATTCATTTATTACTTTTAAGTCTTTTTTGATTTTTTATGGTGAAGACACTGTCTATCTTAATGTTCCCTCAACTTACATTATTTGGTGTTTGTTTTTTATATTAGTTGCGCGAACATGCCCTTGTGTGGCATGTCTGCAAATGATTGCGGACCGCCATCCGACTATGCTGGGGTATCTCAACATCACCCATAATGACACCGTAGAGATAAAAGACAATACAAAGTAATGTAGCATAACTGGGTAGTAATCCAATAGAAAAGTTTTTAAATGATCAAGCTTGAAAAGACCTATTTAACTATTAGTAGGTTTATCCATCGCCACTGTCAACCGGAAACAATAGTGAGGGGGTCGTGGACTGATATAAGCACTACTCGAGAGTCTCAAAACAAGACCACTACGTTGGGTGTGCCATGTTGCAGGGATTCTGCTCCTATACAGAACTGTGCACAGAGACCCATGACCTCAGTGAATTGTGGTGGACCAAAAATCTCCCCTCAGTACCTAGAAACCCTAACCAGCTATCATCAGTGTCACTTTAGCTCTTTGTCCTATAGCAAAGGAACCAATTATTAGACAACCCAGAACATGCAACTTAGGTTATACTCAGGAATGGTGGGAAGCAAGAACACTCTTTCGTTATACTCTCATACCAGTCCACAAAAGAAGTAAAAAGAGACACAGGAAAGGTAAAAATATTTATTTTAACGATGTGCTCTAAGATGTAGTATCTTTGCTAACATAAGCAGACATATGATTAGAAATAATATCATTACAATTCCATAAAACACAAAAGGAGAAATCATATTACAATGATGGTGAAAACAGGTCTTATAGCACCTAATAAATCACCCTCCCTAGCTAGGAACTATGTTTTATCAAATATAGAAGGTCTCTTAGGCTTGTGTGGGGGTCCCCATACCTCCAAGATCAGCAGGTGTGAATCACATCAGGATCCGCAAACGCTCTTTGTCTCTCTGGAAAAACGGGATTCTTCCAAGTGCCTGAAATCATGCCTACAGTGCAATATTATAGGCGCCAGAATCTCCGTTGGTCTGCAGCTGCATGTATGTTATGCCTAAAACGTGAGCCGATCATCCCGAACAACAACTACCTTGTTTTGATAACCTTGGAGGCTTTAGCACTCACTGTGCAGACTAGGGTTGCGATGTAAATCTAGGGATGCCGAATACAAGCTTTTCTCAATTGAATTAATTCACCCAGCCTAACTCATGTTCAAAAGCAGCAAAAGGTAAAATGCTCCCCTGATGTCCTTGGTCTATAGCCACCTGTTCTGCATCCCAGTTTGGTGCCCTCTTAGCCAGTGCAGTTCCTATGTCTGCTCCTGTTTCTCTACAGCTCTTGTGAGCCACCCTGTCCTATGTCTTAAAGCTCCTATTGTACTCATCTGCTTCTGAAGCCTCTCTTTGTGCCCCTCCATCCTGTTGCAGCACCATCTGTTGCTTCCACACCTACAATGAATCAGTTCTTTGTGTCTCCAACCCCAATTGCACCATGAATGTAGGCCACTGTCTTGCATCCATGTGTCAACACCCCTCTGTGTTCTCTTATGTACTTTCTGTATTTCCCCAATCCCTGCATCCCCTCTGTATGCACCTGCCACCCCTGTTTGCCACCCTACTGTTGCCCTGCAGCTCTCCACCTTTGTCCCCCTTAGTGTTCCCTGCAGTCACTGTGTGTCCACCTCGACCAGGCTGCACACTCTCTGCCTGCCGCCACAACCTGTAACATTGGCAAAGCCACAAGATCTTTATTTTCAACTTAAAATGAAAACCAGAACTGTTACTTTTGCCAACTTTAAGAAAAAAAATCTCTCCCGATGTTCACACACATGAGTAGAGATTTTTTTTAAATGCTGCTAGGAGTGAGAGGGTTTACAATAACGTCTTTCCTCCACATAGAGGGATATTAGAGGTATTTGCCCAGCTTTGTTGAAGAGAAGTGGGTTGGATTATAATTTCTACCTCTGGCTAAACCAAGTACCGGAGTAGTGGATGATGCCACTCCCACCTCCCTTCTAGGCCTGAACGGTAAATTCCGTTCCGCTCGCATGATTTGCAGAATTTGCGGAATTTCGCGTTCCACGGAGAACGCAAAATTGCCCAAAAGGTTTTGCTTCTTCGCGTTCTCAAAATGAGTGTTTGCAAGATATTCCTCCCTGAGCACGCGAACAGCAATTGCGAACAGGAAAAAGGCATTGCGAACAAGCAATTTGGCGTGTTAGCAGAATTTCTGCGTGTTCGGTGAGATTTTTTACCATTTTGCGGAGATTTGCGTAACGCGATTACGTAAATTCCGCCCACCCCAACTCGCTTCCTCCAAGTATCAGGGGGCTAAGAAAACACAGAGTGGTTGAACTTTCACTCTGCCTGTGCTCTGTTCACCTACTGATAACAGAGTGCAGGAGTGGTGTCAAGAGACGCGTTCTTCCATGGCCCCTATAATGCAGCAGACCTAAGAGGAAGCAGTTAGCTGACACCCGCCCTTGAAACCTGTGCCCAACTGAGAACAATAATCTATATGTTTTGCTGTGAATAGTCTTATATTATTAATATTAAATTATGGATATGTTTTTTCTCTTTGTTTTTTATGTTGGCTAACAGTAGCGAAAACAGCACAGTGCACGTTTTGAATATTGAATTCCGTAAATCAGTTTTTGTTCAAAAACATTTGAATGAAGTCACGCAACATTTGATTAAAAGTAATCAAAATATAAAACTCCTACATGTAAAGTAAGCCACATTTTAGTTGCCTGATACGTAGTTAGTGACATCGTTGTTTTTCAACAATCAGTGACTAAGGTACCTGCGTTGTGCGTTTTTGCTTTTTGAGGGGCATGCCTTTTAATTCATTTTTCTTTTCGTGCTGCATCTGTGAAAATGGCTTCCCACAGTTCTCTTGAAATGCGGATTATTGTAATTTTATTTGTATATATTTCCAGATTCACACCTTTTTCGCCTGTGGAAAGGTCTTGCCTTCCATGTATTACAATGCACACTTATTTTTTTTTCGTGCATTGCCAAATGTCAAAACTGGCTCTTCGGTGCTAACTTGAACCCAAAGCCGGAGTGTGCTCATCAGAAGTTGGTTTGTTCCATGACTGCATATTGCCGAGATGGACTAATTTAGCAGTCTTTGTCGTGGCAGTATGAAATGCAACAATTCAGATCTGTTTTGACGAGATGGTGTCCATTTTACCGATGCTCTTACCAATGTGGCTAATGCTGTCCTTTTGTTTAATTTACACAGACCTGTCAGATATGCTTCTTAAACACCTCCACTTAAATGTCTCCACCAAATCCAAAGGCTCATTCAAGAGCAGCCCTTGCATTTATATTTTTAGTATGTTATTTTAATTACAGAGCCTTTTAAAATAGTATTAGATGTTCATGAACTTTGAAGACATAAAAATCAATTATGTAAAACCACAGTCCCATCTACTTTAAACAATTTGGAAATCCAAGAGACGACCTTGGAAAGGAGTCAGGTAATGTTCACAGACGAAAAAACGCTATTCCCCTATGCTTTGCACATCACAGTATATGTACCTGTCACAGCAATCACACTTATGAGAACACGAGTTCCAATAAAACTTGTACCCTGCTTGTACTACATCTGCAAAGGATTGCAGCTGTATGAAGAAGCCACCACAACTCATAGTGTTGTCCCATTTAATATGGTGCCCAAATAAGGGACGTTGACTGGCAGAACATGCTACTTGCAATGGTGATGTGTTAAGCCATGGTCATTTGTATGGATATGGTCTATTCAAGACGACTGTGCTGCGACACATGCAAACAAAGCATTGCAAGTGCATTCCACACAGTGTGAGCCAACATTTGCTTAGTGCTGGGAGAAGTGTCCATGCTTGTGGGGGAAAGCGTGTTCCTCCCCAATGAGTGCAACTGCGTAGATTGAGGACCCGGGTGTATAACCTGGCTCTGCACCAAATGACAGCCGTGCTTTTTTAACAAATCTGAATTCGTTTTCTCTCACATTTTGGTGGATTATAAAGGACCCCAGAGTTTGTGAATTACCCTCGAGAGAGGGCCAGCCAAATTACCAAAATGATGCCAAAATGACGCCGAAATGTGTTTTACTTACCAAACAATGGGAAAAGGAGCTATGCAAGAATGTGGGTGAGTTTTGTTTTACAAAAAAAGTTACAACAAATGTTTGGCTATACTAAGTTTTCCCTCTTTTTCAGCTTTCTAACTGTTGATCAATATTTCCTACTTTATGGTGTCAGTCTACTTGCAAGTTGTTGGGGGAAAGATTTCTGAAAGTTGGGGGAAAGATGTCTGAAATCCACAGGAGAAGCCAGAAAACTGTAAATTTCTGAAAACTAGACCAAATACACCATTCAACAAAGGATGATGTATGAATGTATTTCAAGGTATTTTTAAGACACTAATTGTTGAAATAATATATATATATATATATATCGAAACAAATTAGGAAAAAATAGAACTGCCACTATATTTTCTTTTTCAACACTGAAGACAGAGCCTCAGATGTAATATACCATTAAACCAATCAAACTTTTCTCGTTGCAGAGATATGTAATGTTGTATAAACCCACTGATCAAAAACCAGGGGGCATATTATCAAGGGGGTTTATCTCTGCTTTTTTGGCTTTAAAAGCCAAGAAAGCGGAGATAAAATTATCTCCCTATTACCTAGCTGTCGCTAACACCAGTTAGCGACAGCTAGTAGGAGATAACGACCATCTTGGGTCCCGCTTTGCATGTCAGTGATATTTATCACTAATGACACGCAAAGTGGGCGTGCCAAGATGTTAGCAACTGGAAACAGTCGCTAACATCGCTATCTCCTATTACCAACTTTTGGAGATATTCGCGCTAAGCGCGAATATCTCCAAAAGCTAACACCTGCCCAGGAGCAGTTCTTAGCCATGTTATTCAATGGGAGATGGATAACATGGCTAAGAGCATTAGCTCGGTAATGAATGAATATTGCTGACTTTACAGCGATATTCATGCATTTCGGCCGATTTTTATCGCTTAGGAGATAGACCTTGATAATAGCAAGGCTCCTAAGCGATAAAAATTGCCGCAGCTCGGCGATAAAAATATCGCCGCTAAACCAACATAGCGATAATTATCGCTAGTTGTTGGTAATATGCCCCCAGATACCCAGAGACATTAACCGAGCCCTGGGCTACAATGAATTTGCATTTAAGACAATAAGACTTTTGCAATTAGCAGGAAGTTCCCTGGGATTTCTGTCACATAAATAATAGGAAAATGCAATTTTTCAACTAAACTTTGATTTTTGTAGGGTCCTTTTGGTAACATGACCTGCAGAGAGTGATGTAAGCCATACCACTCTGGATTTCCCTTGCTCTCTAGTTTTCATACATGCCCAATGTTGGTAACATTTCTTGGGTGCTGAAGGAACCTGGTCCCTAATACTGCACCTATCCATAAGGAAATTAAAATGAAATAGATTTTAGGTATATTATTGGCATTCACATCGCATTCTGGAAAAGAAACCATGCAGAGGTCCACACCCTAGTGATAATCATTCCTTTCTGTGGACACCAATCCCTGATGTCTAATTTGTTTTCTGCCCGCTAAGTTGTTCAGAATGGTGTGAACCTCCTAATGTATGTGTGGGCTACGGCTTATGAAGCGTGATGCCAGGATGGGCTCGCCCATCCACACTTTGTTTCATTTTGCATTGTTTCCCTGGCTGTGGTCCAGCCCCTGGGATGGGCAGATTGGAAATAAAATACCAACCTATCCCATCGGTGGGAAGCAAGACTAGATTGTCTCTGTGCCAGGAGTATGGGAACAACTAGAACGAGCTGGCTCAGATCCCCCCCCACACATACACGCACACACACCATTCTTTTTTAAATGGTTTTCCATCGTGGACTAGTGAGCTGTCTGCCCCTGGTAGTGTCAGATAGGGGAAAACTCTCCAACCAGCCCCTATGAAGGGCTTAAAGATTGTCTGAGCCCCAGTTGGCAGGGGGGGTGATGGGCCATGATGGGGAGATGGTCCCTCATAATGTGATGAATGATGACTAATTGGTTTGGATTCCTACTCAGGCACACCCTCTTGCTGAGAGAGTACCGAGCAGTAAAAAAGTATCCTTCTCTAATTTCCAATAGTACGTCTCCCATGCCAATCAGTGCTTCAGGGGATAAGCTGTGCCCCAGGCAGCAAACCAGCTAAAAGTAGACAGACCATTTCCCAGTTGATGACATCTGTGAGCGGGACACACTGATTGTCTTAAAAAGCCTCAAGATGCAAGGGAAGCTCTTTTTATGCAGCATGGGGCATGGCCTGAAAAGGAAATCCCTCTGGTGTGAACACCAGAGACATTTACAGCTCTGAATCTGACCTCTATAGCTATATAGAGTAAAGGTAGAGCAAAGGACATAGGGATTATGTCTTCTACACTAAAGGGGTTAAAATCTACCTATATACTCTCTCTTCTGGTGGGTGCCTGATCATAGTGGTTGCCAGTGAATCCAGATAGAAACGTGTGTGTGTAAGACAATGTTTACTGTTGTTGGTTTCCTGTATATAAATGTAAAACAATCTCATCATCTTCAACTGCCACTCAAATATTAAAACATAGCACAAGTTCCCAACTCACGTGAAATGTGAATTCCATGTCCAGCTTATTTTTGTTTAGCATACCCACAAAGTTCTCCACTTCATCCTGTCCCCCATTCCAGATCACAATTCAATAGGCAACAAATTAGCTGTTGATGTATCCTAAACCCTAAATGTACATCAAAAACAATTAACTTGTCCGTCCATATATGTGGTATATGCCATCAGATGTTCATGTCTAAGTATTTCATAGAGAATTTAAAGTACCTGTTCAAGAGAATTTTACATTTAGGGGCAATAACCAAAATAGGATCTTTCATGTTCAGTTCAAAAACATTGCAGAAGGAACAAGAAGGGGATGTTAAGAATTCTAAATACTTTACATTTGATGTGATACCACAATCAACGGTGGGAACAGAGAACACACTTTATGTTGTTTGGACAAAGGTACATTGTGAGGATGAACTCCCTCAGGTCAATGGGACGCTAAATGAAGGAAGAATTGCATGTATTTTCGGGGGGGAAAACTGTGTTGTCAGTGTAATCATGTTCCAGTTTCCTGGTTGTGAAATAACATGTTTACTTTTTAATCGGTTTTTATACAGCATTGCCAACAGCGTACATCACACAATTCTCACTCATTCTTTAATTCTTTTTTTATGAGCTTCTGTTTATCTCTATGCTGTTTTCCTTTCTTCTTCCTTCCAACGTGCAATTCAAGTGAACGAAGGGGAAGGTACAGAGACTGTGAGAAGATGTGTAGTGTTGTATCCCATTTACAAATATTAAAAAATGTTGCATCTCTGTCTAATGAAATGGCAGTTCACCCACTAGGGCTGTACAATGTGGATAGTGAGGAATCGAAAGTATATCAACTTGGAGAAGTAACTATGATGTATACAACAGAGGGTGATGCTTTACCCTTCAGTCTTTAACCCCTTTTCCTGCTAGGCCTCTCCGCGCTAAGCCTTTTTTTGGCTTTTGGGGTAGTTCATGCTTAGGCCCCTGTAACCTTTTGTGCACATAAGGTATCCATGCCAAATTTACATCCTTTTCATTCAACATCTTAAGGATTCTAAAGGTACCCAGAGATTGTGGATTCACATGGAGGCCAAAAAACAGCAAATATTTGTTTTTTTTCTCCAGAAAAATGGGGAAAAAGGTGATGCAGAAGAAAGCATCTGTTTTTTTCCCTGCAAAAGGTATCAACTAAGTGTTTGTGGTGCTAAAATCACCATTTTCCCAGCTAATAGGAACAGGCAGACTTTTGTCAGAAAATCAAATTTTTCTTCACAGTTTTGGTATTTTACTGGGGCATAGCCTATTTTTACTATTTTTTGTGCTTTCAACCTCCTTCCAGTTAGTGGTAGAAAGAGGTGTGAAAACAATTATGGATCCTGGGCACCTGTACATTTCTCAAAAGTAGACAAAGTTATGAATTCAACAAGGGGTCATTTGTGTAGATCCTTTTATGGTTTTTGTTAATAGAAACTAAAATTTAAAATAAGAAATATTGAAATTGAGTTGAAAAAACTGCCATTTGTGTCAACAATTTCACCTGTATCTTCTTCTAAGTATGGCGACTTTTTGAAAGCAATATACTGTTACATCCGCTGGAACCTTCTGGTTGTGGGGATGTATAGGAACTGTAGATTCATCAAGAACCCCAGGAACCCAGAGCCAATAACTGAGCTGCTTCATGCAATGTTTTTTTCATTGTGTACCGGGTATATAGCAATCCACTTGGTAAAATATAAAGTATGAAAAATAGGTATCAAGGAAACCTATATAATTCAGAAATAGGAACAAAATAAAGAGTTTAGAAGCAGTGGTTATTTGCACATCTCAGAGATTGTTATTACCCATACAAGCATGTGAATTAATGGAAATTTTTCAAAATAACTTCTATTTTAGACATTGTCTTACATTTGGAAGGCAGAAATGCAAAGAAAGTCAATTGGCAATGACACTTGTTCTGCTATTCTGTGTTTCCCCTATGTCTCTTATTAAAAAATAGTATCTCAACAGGAAATGGCCCAAAGCACAATATGCACAAATTTATTTTTTTCTGTGAAAACTGACCCTTTTTTTCCAATGTGCCTAGCTGTGGATTTTGGACCCTAGCTCAGCCAGCACCAAGGGAAACCTAGCAAGCCTATACATTTTATAAAACTAGACACCCAGGGAAATCCAGGATGGGGTGACTTGTGTGCCTCTCTCCAGGTTCTGTTACCCAGAATCCCTTGCAAACCTCAAACTTTGTAAAAAATATAAAACATAATTTCCTCACATTTCTGTGATGGAAAGCTCTAGAATCTGCAGGGAGCCACACACGTCCACCCATTCAGCAACCCCCCCCCCCCAAAAACATTCCTATTGTCTAGTGGGCTTTCTACTCCCTACCCCATGGGGGTCAAATAAGGGTCTATTGCCCCCATATGCCTCCCGGGGGGGGGCAGAAAGACTGGCTAATTTTCTTTTGGGGGTGAGAGCATTGGCATGACTAATCTGGGCAGCCCAGAACCCAACGTATAAAAAAGAGTAATCCCTGGTGCCTAGTGGGCTTTCTGCTCCTTCCGGGGGTGGGGGGGAAGAACAGGGGCTATTATCCTCATCTGCCATTCCGTCATGAGGATGAATAGGGTTAAGAAGTCCGATTTTTGTGAGATCCTCAGTAGAACCTCATTTAAAGTTCAGAATAAAATTGATATTGATAAAAGACGGTGGGCGCCATATTTGTTTGAAAGACACAATATGGGGATGAATGTGACATGATATTATAAACTATGACTTATCCTTATGAAATTATAAATTTCGGATAGAAGAAATTTTGAATAATCTATATTTTTTGTATTCATGTGCAATTTTGTCAGTCGTATAGGTGCATTATAAGATGTCTGCCGTATTCGCAATGCGATCATGTGACAGGGTGTGCTCATTCCTTTAAAATAGTGTGTGAAAAAACATTGTAACCAACATGGGCAAGACTGATCATCTGGGTGAAATTCGTCATCGACCCATTTTATGTGACTAATCCAATAAATAAATGAACATTGAAGCAACACTATTTATGGAGTGTTAGGTCTTTTTGTCAAATTGGGAATGGATGCCCTTTTGTATGTGTGTGTGTATTAATATATATATACATATATATGTATGTATATATATCATTGGCATGCTGGAAGTAGGGGACACAATGACTTTTGTTGCAACTATTTTTTCAAGTCTTCTCCCTGGTATAACAAGTACAAACATTTTTTGCACAGCACTCTGCTAACTCTACGCTGCATTGTGGGGCCGGTAGTTTTTGCAACCTGAACTACCAATTGACAAACTTGGTCCAGGTGTGCGCCTCACCACATGGAAGGAGGTGCTTACTTAAGATCTAATGTGGAGAGGCTTGGGAAAAGGGAAATGGCATCTGAGGAAGGCAGTCGCTGAAACGCGTTATGTCCTATTCCTTAATAAAAGTCATTTTGAAGCCCCGCTGCGTCCTTTGATTCTGCTTGGAACGGAGGGGATTTATTTTGGGTATATATATATGTGAACAAGGCAGGTATGCCGAAACGCGTCATGCTTTTAAAAATAAACAACCCTGAAAAGGCTGATGATCTACTCTGCTCCTGTGTCGGTGTCCGGTTCTTGGAAAGAAAATCGGGTTTGGTTGGAATATATATATATATATATATATATATATATATATATATATATATCGCCAAGAGTGCCACTTCGCTGCGCCAGCTATCAGTATTCAGCTAACCCCAACAAGGACACAGGAAGACCCAGAGTGCAGGTGAGTTTTTATTTCTTCGCACACCACGCCAAGATAACGTTTCGCCCTACACAGAGGGCTTGGTCACATGGCGCCATGAAAGAAGTTGCGTAAATTTAAAGTGCCGGTGCAGACTCAACGTCAAATCTGATTGGTCATTATTTAAGCAATCACAATTGAAAACACCTTTGCAGACATTTTTTCAAATACATGTGCCAAATCACAACGCAGGGTATGAAAAGATAAAGTGCAATTGCTGACATTATTCCTGTATAAATACATTTTCAGTATCCGACATCATTTAATCAAAGGCTTTAAAAATCAAATAAATAAAGCGAACAGTTCTTATTATGCACTGCTACGCAAGTGGTAGTCAATCAAAGTTGTCTGTAAGACATAATTCATATATATACAAATAAGTGCAAATAGGCATTAATCTATGTGTACGCTGTTTGGCTACCGCTCATCACTGCATGAATGCAAAAAGCCAAAATTATGTCCAAAACCTTAAAATATATACACATTAGTTCATATATATACATCTATATACAACGAGTATACTATACACGTTTGTCACTGATTACCATAGAGGTTTTAAAATGGTAATATATGCCGGATAGACAGGTAAGGCCTAATGAATAGACATACCTTTGTCAGAAAACATTCATACCCTGCTAAGGGTGTTAGGTCAGTATTACCCTGAGACGTTGAAATACTGTGCACCAAATAAACCAGTGAAAGTTAAAAAGCAATGATGTTCTAATATTGCTGAATCAAGTTATCTAAATTACAGTCAAAACTTAGCTACAGAGCAGAAAATACAGTGAACAGCAAATAAAAGGCACATAAGAATTGACCCCGACATGACAAGAAAAATAAACGTGGTAAGCAGCACAAATCATGGGGATGGGAATATATGGAACTATAGACAAGTGTAAAAATCCTCAGTGGAGTTAAGCCCATTGGGGCTTTTACTGTCCATTTCCAGAATGTACCTGGTCTCGAGAGCCCTCAAGATCCCTTCCCTATTCCCTCCCCTTCTGAGTGGGCCAATGGCGTCAATGGCATAGTATCTTAGGAGCCCACTGTTGTTGTTGTGGAACTCCTTGAAATGCCTGGCCACTGGGTATGTGGCGTCGCTGGTGTTGATAGCACGGATGTGCTGGAGTACCCTCTTGTGAACCTGCAGTTTGGTACTACCAATGTACTGCAGGCCACACGGGCACTCCAGCACATACACCACATATTCAGATTTACATGTCAGCTGCTTATTGATTTTACGTGGCACTGTAGAAAAGGCTGTTAGGAACTCGGTCTTATTGAGTCCCTGAGTGCAGGCCTTACAACTGGAACACTTTCTGAATCCACGGCTTGCCGCCAACCAGTTTTTAGGAGGGATCACTTCAGGGCTGGATTTGACCAGGGCATTTTGCATTGCAAATGCTTTCCTGTAAGTGATGGCAGGCTTGTTACACATATGGTCTCCTATAACTGGATCCAGTTTAATCAGATTCCAGTTCTGATTGACAATTTTCCTGAGTGCTCCATGCTGACTGTTATAAGCCCAAATAAGTCTGACTGGCTGCTCACAATCAATTGCATTGGGTTTCTGATGTTTTCTATGGGTCAATGCAACTGTGCGGGAAAGGGCATTAGCTTTATTGATTGCTGAATCAATAAGATGTTCCTTATAGCCTCTGGCCAGAAACCTAAGTTTGCTAGCTGTTTGTGCCTCCCTACAGTGAGATTCAGTACTGCAAACACGCCTAATTCTAAGCATCTCCCCGTAGGGGATGCTTCGAATTAAATGTGGGGGATGGTGACTTTCTGCATGCAATATAGTATTGCCCGCAGTAGGCTTTCTAAACAACTTGGTCTCTAGTTTGCCCTGGTTGACCACTAGTGTCACATCTAGAAAATGTGCTACATCCTGACTAATGTGTGATGTAAATGAAAGATTGTACGAATTGCAATTCAAGGTCTCAATGAAACAGGTGACTTGCTCCAATGTACCCCGCCAAATCATGAGAATGTCATCGATGTATCGATACCATCGAATGACATGGCGAGTGCAGGTGTCTTGATGAATGCCCATGAGGACCTGTCTCTCCCAGTACCCCATGTGGAGACAGGCGTAACTGGGAGAGAAACACGCCCCCATGGCGACTCCTCGCGTTTGTTGGTAATAGCGGTTAAGGAACATAAAATAGTTGTGATGTAAACAAAAATTCATCATAGCAAGCAACATTTTGTTATGATCCAACATCTCTATTGGTCGCTTGCCTAGAAAGAATTCTGTGGCCCTGAGTCCATCTTTGTGCACAATGCTGGTATATAAGGAAGCCACATCTAGGGTTACCAGCCAATAGTCATCCTGCCACTCAAAATCCATCAGCTTCCTCATTAAGTCGCTGGAGTCCTGGATGTATGAAGGTAATACCAGCACATGTTCCTGAAGGAACAAGTCAATGTAGGAAGTAGTTTTCTCGAGTAACCCCCCACACGCCGATATGATCGGTCTACCAGGCGGCTTAACCGAATCCTTGTGTACCTTCGGAATAAGATACAACACGGGGGTTACAGGATGATCATTTTTAAGGCATTTCAGTTCGTCCATACTGATGAGACCACTGGAACGCCATCCATATATATATATTTTTTTTTTTCTTTTTTCAGAATTTGTAGTTTATTGCCTGGTATGCCCATGTGCCAAAAGATACATTGGAAGTACCATCAACCAAGCCAAGAAACGCATCCTGGAACATATGCGTGCCATCGCAAATAAGGATAAGAACTACCCGGTGGCACGTCATTTCGAGACCCACCATGGAAGCAATAGGGACCTATTGTCCTTCTACCTTATAGATCAGCTAGATAGAAGGGAGCGAGGTGGGGACAGGATAAGGCTACTGAGAGCAATGGAGTCCAGGTACATCATTGACTTCCAGAGTATGCAGCCAAAAGGGCTCAATAATGATGAAGAACTCTGGGTACATCTAGAATAGTTGGTGTTCACTCCCAAGCTGGTTGAGGAAGAAATACCCACACTGCATAAAGAACAAGTAAACACTGTAAACTGAGATAGGTAACTTTCCAGTTTGCAGCAAAGAAACTGGTAATAGGAAATGAGATTAATATGGATTCTTGCCCATACAGGGCTCCATAACGTGTGTTGGCTAACAAGGCAAACATATCAATTGTCCACCGAGCCCATTCAGGGCAGAATAATATATGTATATATATGAATTATGTATAAACAACTCCAATTTTCACTCGTGGAAATTGTCAAAATGAAAATGCATTATATAAGGTGGATGCAGAAAATGTATATGTACAACAGACGTTTTTTGACAATATGCCTTGTCACTCAACCCTTGTTTTTAATATTTTCATGTTGAATGCACTTTTGCACTAGCACTTTTACTAAGTGCCATTTATCCCCCTGTTGAAACTGCAAACAATGCTACAAACGAGATGTGAATTTGCACGTTTGAATATGGCCGCCACAAAACATCCAGGCGAGCACTAGTCCGCTCTCTATGTTTGGGGAAGTGGTAGGGGATTTAATGGCAGTGTACACAATGTATGGCTGACACTGAGGAAGCCAAATTGGTGAAACGCGTATGTCAAGGGGGCAGGGGGGTCTGCCAATAAACCACTTTGGTTAAACACCAACTTGGAGTGCCGTCCTTCTTTGACCCCTGGGAAAATTACGGAGGTATGTGGAAACATATATATATATATATATATATATATATATATATATATATACATATATATATATATATATATATATACATTCTGCTCAAGGTTCCCACCAGGTTTGCTAAAGAAACCACGCACTCCGGGGGTAGTTCTTAGATGTTTAATTCAAGTATTTGCAACAGACGCGTTTCGGCGCTCCACCTTCCTCAATGTTACAAACATTGATGGAAGACGCCATGTTTTTAACGGCAATCTCTGCGTGCATTTGTGGTAAAAACAAACAAGGGACTACGATCATGCGCCATATTGGATGTTGTTCACATTGTACGTCACATTCTGTTCAAGTACACAAATAATTTCATGGTAGCTCATCTATTCAATTACGCTACAAGAATGCTTGAATTATTTCATAAGCAAAGTCAAAGCTTCTTACGCGCACAATATATATTTAAATTATACGCACATTTCTGTGATCACGCTTTCACGCCGTATATCGGCTAAATCACACAGCGATACCTGGGTTCCCTGTTCTCCCATACAATCATATCACAGTTCGCTATTTCGGCATATAATGTTCATAAAGCCAATCCGGACTGCTCTTGCATTATCTAGTGGCAATGTCTGTTACAGACAGAGCCATCTTGGAATTCCATACCCAGATTAAAGTATACCATTTTGCTGTGTATCAGCATGATCACTGTACTTAAACATGATGTGGGACGAAAGTGTAACTTTACGACCTTCGGTATTCACAAAGAGCATTTGATACTCGTAAATATCGTTTGTGAATACTGAAAGCCATAAAGCTCAAAATTTGGTACCAAAATTTGGTATTCCCAAAGGGCATTTACGAGTAGTAAATGCCCTTCGTGAATACCAAAAGCTGTAAAGTTAGACTTTTGGCTCCCTTTACCTTTGTAAAACAGGCCCAGTGTTACTAGGCTCAATGGCAGCATTTGTGTTTAATTCTCTATACCGCCAGGCCCTCTTATGAGACTTTACCTCACATGGACACGCTTTTAAAACTTATGTTCACTTAGCTATTAGAGGTAGGTTCTACTCCTTATGACAGCCAGGTATTAGGCAATGAGTTTGTCTTTTAGGATAAGAGCACATACATTTTGCCACAGCACACCTATGCTTCATTTACAAACCAATTAAAATAATTTTAATTGCTCTAAAACAGGTAGTAAAACACATTTCGTAATCTTGAAAAAATACTTTTCAAACATGCCAAAATGAAAGTGGCCTCAAACATGATTCTAGTCCAAAAGTGGAGTTTTGCAGAAAACATTCTCAGTTATAAACTTGATATATAGCCTCCAAATCAATTCCGACTAAACCAAAGTACTGATCTTCAGGAAGAACACCTCCGCATGGGACCACAGCTGGTAGCCTGCAGAATTGGAACCTACACCCACACTGATCTACAATGCACGCAACCTCTGCATCATCCTTGACAGTCAACTGACCATGGAATAACAAGTCAACGCAGTCACCTACTCCTCTTCCACACACTTTGTATGCTCCGCAGAATCTTCAGACTGATCTCAACCAACACCAGAAAGACCGTAAATTAGGCCCTTGTCACCTGCTGCCTCGACTATGCCAGCGCCCTGTACACCAGCATCTCCACCCAGCTTCTCCAAACCATACCGAATGCTCTAATACCATATCTGTCCCTTACCCACACATAAAGCACTGTGTCCATATCTTGCAGAGTTGTAGTTCACCCTGTGTAAATCCATTGAACACAGTTGATAATGTATTACATGTTTAGCAAGATAACTGTCTTTCATAATTCATTTACTTTTGTTTTCATTATCATTGTCGAACCCTCAGCCAGAGGGGGACTCCAGCAAACCATTATAAATCATACACCCATCACTCAGGGGACTGACATCTCCTACTGGTCTTGATCCTAAAAAAAGAACAGTCTGGTCCATCTGGTTTGTCTGTTCAGGCTGCAAGTGTGAGTCTCACTCAACCAATATGTACTGCAACTACATATAGAGTAGTCCAGGCCCCTCTTCAACAATTTTGTGTTGCATCTGCTCTGGTGGCCCTACAACCACCAGCTCCTCTATGCTGTGCACCCCAGTCCTGGCTTATGTATTTACTACAGTGACTACATCTGCTGTTGAGTCCGGATCCATCTGAAAACTACTTTAGGTAATCATGTTCAGCCACCTAAAAATGTCTTCACACAAGGCAACAACCAGAAGGTATTGATAAGTCAAAATTCTTAATAAATTTATATTCATAGATATCTAATTTATAATGAAAAATGTACTCTCATGTAAACAAATTGTCACTAACTTTTTTTTATCACCACTGGCATCTTTATGATGTAATCACCATGTGTGTCTATCTGCAGGAAAGTGCCTCTTTTGACATAGCCTTCACTTTTTGCCTGATGTCCGATGTAATCTCGAGCTGTACGTGTACTGAGTGCCTGCTAACCAGGTTCCCAGAGCAAGATCTCGTTTCCCTAATACTCTACCATGATTGGCACAACTTCTGTTTCCCCTGTAAACTCCCGGGAGACGGTGCATCCAGTAGCCGGGGCATGAGGATAGAAGAAGGTCCTTTAGGGACCCCTACCCGGACCTGGCAGTGCTGCTATCCCAGGCTGCATGTCTAGGTGCAGGTCACACCAAAGAGTTGACATGTTGTGCTATGCAACCCTCACACTGCATATGATATAGGTAAGCCAACCTTATGCAAGCCCTAAGGCAGGGTGCACTATATCCTATGTGTGGGCGTATCAGCATGAGCAGATGTGCTCTTACAATGTCTAGTCTATTCTGAGATATTGTAAGTGACAGGGAAGCCCCAAAGAGTACATGAGTTGGATCCTTGTCAACACAAGTCTACTAGCTCCATGATAGCTTCACTGATTTCTAAGATGTTTGGTGCCAAACATCTTGTCTTAATAAATCTTTGTTGATGCCAGTGTCGAATTTATTAATAAATCCACACAGGATATCCTTTTAGAGGGTCCCCTGAAACCCTACCAACCACGGTGTAGTTCCTGTCTAGTTTTAGCCAGCCTGCCATCACAAGATATGTTTCTGGACTCCTGGGTAGAGAGCCAGCGCTCTCCAGATCCAGAGATAAAGACTTCTCTGGATGGAGGTGGTCACATCTTCCCCCTGCAGTATCTGCCTTGGCCGAAGTAGGAACATCAAAGGCCATGCCGCCTTGACTCCTGCCCCCAGCCGCTGCTGTTAGAAGCAGATGGCTACCCCCTATCCTTCCCCACTTTTAGCGGGAGGACTGGTGGTAAAATTAGGTAAAGTAGAAGGTGGGTCTACCTCCACCCTGCACCACGCCACAGGTGCGGCAGGCAAGATAAAACCCCACTTTTCACTATTCCCCATCTTGAGGATGGGGATAGCAGCCTATTAGGAATCAGGAAATGCCCACTCCCCCATGTGGGGTGAGCATAAAAAGGGTGTAGGAACCCTACAGGTAGCCCATTGGATACTACCTGGTATCCTCTAAAAATCCCCCTAGATTCAGTATTTAGGTGGCTCACCAGGAATCTGACTTCGTATTCGAGAGACACAAGAAGACGATGGAAGAATATTGCTGCAGTTCAAGAACTGAGATCTGACACAGAAGAAACTGGCACAGCCTGCTGCTGCTGCTAAAGACTCGACCTTTGCAACCTGCTGTCCCTTCTGACACTTTGAGGCCTCCAAGAAATCCTGTGGCCCTTCAGCCTTCTGCAAATTGCCAAATCTATCCCATTGGCTAGAGGTAAAGAAACCGCCATAGTTGAGGACCGGCACACTCTGTGAACCTAGCACCAATGAAGCCATCCTTGCACCATGGTGCAAGGGTGCCGATAATGCATGCAGGATTGTTTTTGTGCAGGAAGGGGAACCTTCCTGCCCAAAAACCATTGTGATAGGCATATTCATCTTTCTATGTAGGCAGAATGCAGCACACATAGAAAGAGAAAGTAATGAGGAGAAATAAAGATATTTCTTGTTGTTAGGACTCCCGTGAGAAGGCGTATCTTTTTAGCTCATTCCCAAGTCTATCAGGTCTGATAAACCTAAGAATGTGTCAAAAACCATGGGAGTGGTGTTGAACACCCCTGCAATGCCCACGGAGTAATGCAATGCTAAGTTAGTGCTGAATTATGAAGCCACCCAGGGGCATGCAAAGTGGCCTTGTGTGGCTTCATAAATTGAATTTTTTAGTTGAGTTGTACGTGTATCACTTAACGTGGTGCAAGCGTGACTCAACTGGGCTCATAAATATGGGCCTTTCTTTCCTGGTGCTCTTTCTTCATTGTATAATATATATCACACTTTGTAAACGTGCTTTTTTGTCACGCAGTTCGCTTAAATAAACACACCTGTCTGTAAATACATGAACATTTTTTATTACCTAAAATAAACATCACTCACATAAAAGAGCAATATTTTCTGTGACTTATAGTTTTCCATTTGTGCTCTATGTTTTTCTATATAAAATTGTCATGTTCCATGCATTCTGTTTTTTCCATAGCAGGGGTAGTTTGAGTGAAAATTATGTAAGAGTCAAATTGAGTTTGAAAGTGTTTGATCTACAGGTTGTGCAAGAGCGACTCCCAGTAATAACAAGAATGTGCACTGCAATAGGTCTCACATTTTCTAGAGTTTAAACTATTGGCATTGTAAATGATAATGGCTTCAATTCATCTGTTTAGAAAACTAACGCATAAATAAAAGGCATTGTCATTTACAATGCCAATAGCTTAAACTCTTGACCTCGGAAGGGTGGTGGGGGTGGGCCAGTGGGAGAGGTGAGATGGTTTTGGGAATAGCATGGGAGAGCCAGGAGTACTGAGTACTAGCCACTGGCGGCCGCATGCATTTATGTGTAAAATGTTCGCCTTTCCATTCTAGGCATGTGGCCGCTATTGCCTAGTACTCCGATAAAAAGAAAAGATGGCTGCCAGTATTGAATTACCTATAAACCAGGGGGCATATTACCAAGCAATATAATTATCGCTATTGCTTGGTTAGAGACAAAAATTTACCGCTGAGCTGCGGCGATTTTTATTGCCTATAAATTTGGTATTACCAAGGTTTATCGCAAATGCGATAAAAATCGGCCTCAATGCATGAATATTAGCCTTGAAAAGTCAGCGATATTCAGGCATTACCGAGCTAATGCTCTCTCCCATTGGATAACATGGCTAAGAACTGCTCAGGGCAGGTGTTAGCTTTTGGAGATATTAGCGCGAATATCTCCAAAAGTTGGTAATAGGAGATAGCGATGTTAGTGACTGTTTCCAGTCTCTAACATCTTGGCATGCCCACTTTGCATGTCATTAGTGATAAATATCACTGACATGCAAAGTGGGGCCCAAGATGGTCGCTATCTCCTACTAGCTGTCGCTAACTGGTGTTAGCGACAGCTAGGTAATAGGGAGATCATTTTATCTCCGCTTTCTTGGCTTTTAAAGCCAAAAAAGCAGAGTTAAACCCCCTTGATAATATGCCCCTAAGTGCGTCGCCATGGGTGCTAGTTTTGCCCCGGACCTAGCGATCCTATTCATGGACCACTTCGAGGATGCTTTCATCTACAACCCAGTTAATCCATTTATGACCACATCACGGTGCGGAAATGGTACATAGACAACATTTTGCTCTGGTGGACGGGGAACTCTATCAAACTGCAGACATTCTTCTAGTGGCTAAATGAGAGAACCTGTGACATCAAGTTCACGATGCATTGGGATCCCACGACCATTGAATTCTTGGATATTATAATCAAATCTGAGAACGAATCTTTGCACATCACTTTCTTTAGAAAACTCACGGAGACGAACACCCTACTGAGGTACAGCAGGCACCACCCCACGGAACTGCGTAAAAATCTCCCTTTCAGCCAATAAGTCAGAATTTGTTGCAACTGTCTGCACAAGGATGATTTTTTCACTGAATCAGATGGCCTGATATGTATCAATCATCGAGTTTCGCTTGTATTCCTTTCACCATGTGGGCCCTGTTGTATTTACTTCGTTTATGTAAAGGCCAACATGTTGTTAGAAGTACCTGGATATGAACTCACCACTGAATATCTTATCTTCTGCGTTAATTAATCCTCTGTCCAGTGCAAAATGTAGTCTTTCAAATACCAAGGCTGACACAATTACTATGTGTATGCAATTGCACTGTGTCTTGACACTGTTGTATGAGCGTTTCTCACATGGACTGTCTCCTCTTCTGAATAGTCACAGCTCATTCTATGTCATGTAATCAATTACTATGTATACTTGTACTTCGCTCTATGTGGGACTTTCTTATATATGTAGGTATGTTTTACATGTGCCTTTCGATTAAACTGGGACGTGATCACCATGGATGCCTGAACCGACCTAGGCATGGTCTTCATATAAATATAAATATTATGATTCATTTGCTATTATTGAACAAGGCCCGTCCCCTTCAATCCTTGAATCGATACTCTATCGACCCTTACGGGTTCGGTCTAGTCATGTGTTAGTTATCGATGTCACAGGCCGTTCTTCAAGACGTGCCTGCATTCAGCGGCTGTCCTCTGAATGTGCTGCGCATGCATGTCATCATAGACGCTACAAGTATCCACACTGCCAGAGCGCGCCTGTCAGTGTTCGGCGGCTCTCGCATTACACGGCCAGGTAAGCAGCATTATTTTAGCCTATCTGATCTTGATTGAGGTCTGTATCTAATAATGGTTAATACAGATCTAATGCACGTCCCCCTTTTTAGGTCTCGCTGGTGTTAGCCGCGCATAGAGCTGCTTCAGCAAAAGACCTAATGTTGTGGGTTTCCTGGGAATGGCTGAGAGGGGGTGGTTACGCGCATAACCTCGGCGATTTCACCACGAGGACGCGCTTCAGCTGGCGGGCTCGCATCACGTGTTCAGACTCTCCTGGGCGCTGCAGCTCTGGTGTTGTGAACGCGCCGAACGCGCCTAATGACTTCCGTCTATCATTATTGTTTTTTGGGGCAACGGCACGCCCACAGGAAACTGAACTGCAATTGAATTACATCAAATGTAAAAACACATATTGGACCCACAAAGAAGACTAAGGCTTCATATGAAAATAAGTATTTATATAATAAACAGTCATAGCTAAATTGCCTCAAACGTGATACAATAGTGAAAGGTGAAGCAGCATAGTGTTAATATGATTGTAATGAGCAAAAAGCGCTAAAAGACATCGGTGCAGCAGGTGACAAGTAATATTATTATTTTTTGGGGGCAAGCAGCAAGCGGCATGCGCACAGGAAACTGAACTGCAGTTGAATTACATTAAATGTAAAAACACATATTGGACCCACAAAGAAGAACAGCATGCTTAGAACTGCTAACTGAGATACAGGACCCTCGCCCCCTGACACCACTCAGTGGGCACCTCGATGTCCAGGCTTCCTCGCGCTGGACCTTGCATCTGCCTCAGCAGTGCGAGTGAGGGTGACTACGTTAAACGGGGGTGACACACGGCGCCAACACCCACAACAAGGATTCCATGAGTAGGGGACCGCGCACCCCATTAGCCAAGTTACGGAGATGCCACGTGCCATCAAAGGTGCCGACAGGAGTACATGTATCTACCTACTCCCAGGACTAAACAGCCCATCTGTCATGTCACTTGGCGAATGTGCATGAGGGATAGAGTTGGCAAATCAGGGTCGGTAGGCTAGGCAGATAAAGAACATTTTGGGGAAAGCATGCCTTTTGACTGCCACGCGGTAATCAGTCAATCAATCAGTATTTGTAAAGGGCTGCTAATCACCCGTTTGGGAACCCAGGCGCCATTCAAACAAAAGAAGGGAAATACAGAGAAAAAATTACTCTTTGGAGGATTTTACTTCCCCTACAACGCTCACCTGGCATGACGTCACGCCTTAACTTCTCTAGTACTGAGAAGTGAGCAGTGTGAGCACTCGCACACTGATGTGCCTGCTGCCACTGCAGTCCAGAAAAAAAGAGCCCGATAGAGACCCGTATCGCGGCTCTCTTTCAAAAATTGCTGGTGCACGGATCCGGTGAGACCCACCCTACTTAAAGCCCTGATTACCAGGCAGAGAAATCTTTCCAAGTTCAGGAAGGCTTGAGCGCTCTGATTGCCTAAGGAATGTGCAAAGATGACGCTGCTTCTTGACTCTCTTTGAAGGTGGATTTGGTGTAATAGCTCTTATGGCGAATGCACTGACAACAGAGATATGTGGGTTTTCACTGGTTCGCGCACTATTGCACGTTTAATCCTCCTATGTCCATAACAAGAGTACCATTTGGTTGGGGATGGGGGAGCGGTCAGTACAAGTTAGCACATCGCTACTAAGCCACAGGAGGAGGTGAGCAGTCGCTGCCTAATGGTTGTTTTTGTGCCATTAGCTACAGGCGGGGTTTACCCCAGATCCTCGAGGACTTCCCGCAGTTCCCTTGAGCTGAGTGCAATATATAAATTAGAATATGGCACTTACTGCTGGCTGTTGTGAGGCGCTGAAGAAGACGGTTCTGAAACCGGCACATACTCTGTAGCAGGTGCATTACGCCGCTGAGCTATGGGCGATCGTGCAGTGTTTACTGGAGGTGGCTGTGCTGTTGTTCAGTGCTTAATACCATATGGATCATGAACCAGGAGGCCAGAGAGAAGCTTGTTTTCTCTTTTCCATTTCTACTGAAAAGTCCGTCTTCTACATCTAGTGGTGACCCTTATTGGCTGGTCCGCGCGCACAGTATACGGGAGACGACGCAGATCCGCTCTTCGAATTTTTACCAGCTCTGTCGTCCTGTATTTGTGCAGCACATGGGGGATTTGTATCTAGTGTTACCCTTACAAAAAGGTAAGTCATTCCGTAGGTGCCTGCCGCGTGGTTAGGGGCAACGATCACCGCTGACTATCTATGCCTTTAGATTTTTCTAATGCGCATGCCCTTACTTTTGCATAGTGCACATGCGGAAACAGAAAACACTTTCTTTGGGCGGACAGTACTGACTGATTTGCAGATATACACTGTGGCGATTAGAAGTCGGTTAATAAAATTCATGCTGCAATTTTCTTTTGCCGCTAGATATTTTTTCTTCAAGGAAATTAAATACACAGTAATTAATCTTACAATGCATAAGTTGGGGCATGCATGTTAAAGACACGATAGAATAAATGTTACTTATTGTTAAGAAATAGTCCCATGCTTTGTTAATCAATGTTATATACATAACAAAGGTTTTGTTTACAGGTCTATTAAGAGGATACTTCACTCGGGGACACCAACACATCACTCTGGGAAACTACCACATCACTCGGGGACACCACCACATCACTCGGGGACACCACTGCATAACTCGGGGACACCACCACATCACTTTGGGACACCACCACATCACTCTGGGGCACCATCACATCACTCAGGGACACCACCACATCACTCAGGGACACCACCACATCACTCAGGGACACCACCACATCACTCAGGGGCACCACCACATCATTCAGGGACACCACTACATCACTCGGGGACACCACCACATCACTCGGGGACACTACCACATCACTCGGGGACACCACCACATCATGCGTGGGCACCACCAAATCACTCTGGGGCACCACCACATCACTCAGGAAAACCTCCATATCACTCAGGGACACCACCATTACTCAGGGACACCAACACACCTCTCAGGGACACCACCACATCACTCAGGAGCACCACCACATCACTCAGGGGCACCACCACATCACTCTGGTACACCACCACATTACTCTTGGACACCACCACATCACTCAGGGGCACCACCACATCACTCAGGAACACCACCATATCACTCAGGGACACCACCACATCACTCAGGAGCACCACCACATCACTCTTGGACACCACCATATCACTCGGGGACACCACCACATCACTCGGGGACACCGCCACATCACTCGGGGGCACCACCACACCACTCAGGGGCACCACTCAGGGGCACCAACACATCACTCAGGGATACCACCACATCACTCAGGGGCACCACCACATCACTCAGGGGCACCACCACATCCCTCGGGGCACATCCCTCGGGGACACTACCACATCACTCAGGAACACCACCACATCACTCAGGGACATCACCACATCACTCGGGGACACCACCACATTACTCGGGGACACCACCACATCACTCGGGGATACCACCACATCACTCAGGGGCACCACCACATCACTCTTGGACACCACCACATCACTCTGGGACACCACCACATCACTCTGGGACACCGCCACATCACTCTGGGACACCACCGCATCACTCAGGAACACCACTGCTTCACTCAGGAACACCACTGCATCACTCAGGAACACCACCGTATCACTCAGGAACACCACCACATCACCCAGGGGCACCACCACATCACTCAGGAACACCACCACATCACTCAGGGGCACCACCACATCACCCAGGGGCACCACCACATAACTCAGGGACACCACCACATCACTCGGGGACACCACCACATCACTTGGGGACAGCACCACATCACTCGGGGGCACCACCACAACACTCAGGGGCACCACCACATCACTCAGGGACACCACCACATCACTCAGGGGCACCACCACATCCCTCAGGGGCACCACCACATCACTCTGGGACACCACCACATCACTCGGGGCACCACCACACCACTCTGGGGCACCACCACATCCCTCGGGGACACTACCACATCACTCAGGACCACCACCACATCACTCAGGGACACCACCACTTCACTCGGGGACACCACCACATCACTCGGGAACACCACCACATCACTCGGTGACACCACCACATCACTCAGGGGCACCACCACATGACTCTTGGACACCACCACATTACTCTGGGACACCACCACATCACTCTTGGACACCACCACATCACTCTGGGACACCACCACATCGCTCTGGGACACCACCGCATCACTCAGGAACACCACTGCATCACTCAGGAACACCACTGCATCACTCAGGGACACCACCACATCACTCAGGGGCAACACCACATCACTCAGGGACACCACCACATCACTCGGGAACACCACCACATCACTCTGGGACACCACCACATCACTCGGGGACTGCAAATAGGCGTCAGAAACTTGAGTCGCCAGAGACAGGAGATCTCACCAACTCATTCCTAGAAAAACTAGAGCGAACAATCGAAAGGACCTTGGACCTCACCCCCAATCTCATCGGCAGAGGGGTTGCGGCAAACAGCTATGCCTTAGATCGACCAGGAATACTCTCACCATCAGGCCAGAAGGACCTAGTTGAACAAGAAGACACCCCCTATTTGATAACCATCAGAGAAGCGCAAAAGTCAATCGCCAAGGCCCTGATATGGCAGGCAACTAAAATGGAGGTCCAAGTTGACCTACTTCAAACAATAGCCCAATGCTTGGGGAATCACGGCCGTAAGTTGGAAGAACTGGAGGCAACCATCAAGCATAATCAGGCCATCACAGCTCGCACAAGCACATGTGCTGAGATAATAGAGAAGTGGGTAGTACTGCCGGTAACACTGGGGGATATAGTGGCCCTAACCAAAAGCAGAGGTACATCACCAAAGATTAAAAAAATTATTGAACCAGCAGCAGAGGGTAATCATAAAGTGGTGACCAATGGAGAACGCAGCCAAAAGCGGGAATTGGAAATCAAAACCAGAGAAAATGAGTCCAATAACCCGGAGTTTCCGGCCGCCCCGGCAAACAGGGAGGTAAAAGAAATCTCAGCAAGTCCAGCCACGAAGGGAATTGAAGGGCCGAAAGCGCCCATGGAAGGGGAAACGGGAGCTAGAACAGAAGCCCCTTTAAAACGAAGGGAGAAGAAAAAACTAAAGAAACAGCAGAAGAGAGCAATGCTGAAACGCAGATCCATTCTGCCAATAATGCAGAATAGTGGTACAAAAGGGGGTGGTGATGGAATTTTATTAATGCAGAATAGTCATAGAGCTAATGAGACAAGAAACTCATCCTATCCGATTTTTAATTTCAAACGGAAGCTTAAGAGTAAATGCTCATTGACAGAAAAAGAAATGGACAAAGAAAGGGTAAGAGACGGCGTGCCACAACAAGACTCGGTTAAGAGGATCAGGAGAACCAGGCCGCTCAGGAGCTACCATCATACCCAGTAGGGCTACCATCAACCGCCGCACAGGTGATACCCAACAGGGTTGGAAGGGGCAAGGAGGACGCATCCACACAAATAAGGCCCGACGATCTTTTGGAACAAGAGGACCACAAACGCACCACGGAACAAATCACATCACGGCCATTGGAGCAAAAACACTCAGCGAGCAGGCTGGGAACCAACAACAGGGCGGAAATCGAACAACATTGGCGATCATCGATTAACCCCCCCCCCCCCCACAGCTTGAGAGCATGCAACCAGTGCAACGAGGGGCCCACACAAATGAAAAATCCAGAGGAAACACCCACATTCTATGAGGTCTTGCTAACTCCCAGGTACCACATGGAAGGCCCCCATGACATCCTAAACAGAAATTACATTCTCCGGCATTTTGCCCACAAAGATTCCTTGTGCCAGATAACATCGGAAAACATAGAGTGGGTAAAGTTCAAAAGATCACTAGGTGACAGCCACGGTGACTCAACACTACTGGTCTTCAAGGATCAATCACTCCAACGGGCTGTTCTGGGAGAAGCGCAACAACTCGCAAGGTGGGGTATTGATACATCAGAACCTAAACAACAAAACTATCCCTTTGTGCTTAAACCTCTAAATAGGGGCCAGGGAGTTACATCAATTCTGAAAGGCACCAGAAATAATAGAAAACATGGGTAACACATCAATGAACTCCTTATTACTCCCATAAACATTTCTGTCCTTCAAAGCAACAATCTGCGTTGAGTACTATTTGGTCAACCTAAAAAGGCTGCAAGCGGGGCCAATTGGCTTCAGCAATCCTAGCCAAACTCTAGTACTCAATAACGAAGGAAGGGTAAAGTTGGTGCGGGCAGACCAATACAAAGGGCAAAAACCTAACTCCCCTCAAGAATTAACCCTCATATCATGGAACATAGCAGAGTTAAACAAAAAAAGCAGGGAACAAGGAAGTACAGGACTACCTCGCTAAAGGGGATATAATATGCTGCCAGGAATCCTGGTCAATGACATCAACCCCCCTAGAGGGCTTCCACGAACATCGGCAAAATGCAATAAAAAAAAACATCTTTTGACGCCCATCTGGGGGTCTTTTCCTCTTCATAAGTCATGCGCATAAACTTAGAACGACAGAAATAAGCGTAAATTCCTCAGACATGCATTCAATGACGCTCACTGGTTTAAGGGAAGGCCACTGACCACTCAACTTGCTGCTCATAAACTGTTATATCAACCCAGCAATGACAGCCGCCAGCATTGAATCTTTCACTAACACGCTGGAAGATATAATCCTAAAATATGAACATTTCCATGTAATCATCGCAGGGGATTTCAATCTGAGAAGTCTGGAAGGAGCTTTCAGTACACCAAAGAAAGGGCACAAGGCGTGTCCACTGCTCTGCCTTCTCAAAAATGTTAAATTCAAAACAACTCACCCCACGATGAAATCACGCTCGAATCTTGGTGCCCAAAACCATCATTTCGAAACATATCTACCATTGACTACATCTTAACCAACGAGAAATTGGCTGACAAATTGAAAGAATTTCTGGTCGATGATAGAAGAGAAAGCAATCATAGGCCTTTACGTGCCACATTCGATATAGGAATGGAAACAGCAGAGCTCCAGAAATTAATGGAAGAAACCATAGGGGAGGAACAATACAGAGCCATCAAAAGAATAAAATGGACAATCAAACTTGAGGGGAAAATGCAGGAGTGGGTAGCAACGCAGGAAGTCAGAGGACCGTGGGAGATCAACCACAACACTCTTGGGCACTGGGAAGCACTAACGGACGACCTGTGGCAGAAGCTGGGTAAAGAACAAGGCAGAAAAAGACCTTTCTGCAAGGAAAAACAGATACCAAAAAGCATAAGACAACGCAAAGGGGCCCTATAGAAGGCACTAAGGAAAAGGAAAAATAAGGGCTCACCGGAAGAGGGGGCCAACATAAGCACACTGAGAGCTGCCTACAGGAGGGAAGTAGGCGAACACAAGAGGATAGAAATGGAACAAAAATGGCTCACAGTTTTTGCCCTGTTAAAGGAAAAGAACAACGCCAAATTATGGAGGTACATAAACCACCTGAGCTCTCAGCCCAGAGGCAAGGCGAACAACATTGGAAGCTACGAATGGGAAGTGTATGTAAGGGGCTTATATAACAAAGAAACACCAACTTCAGAGCAAGCCCTCCTCAGAACACCTGGAAAACAAAGATCGACACAGATACTCTCCCCGAGAACATAGACGAAGCAGGAACAACGACACCTGGGGGCAAAGGCTTCACAGAATCTGAAATAACAAGGGAAATAAAGAATATGAGAATGATGGGGCGCCGGGCCCAAACGGCACGCCAGCCTTGGTATTTAAAACAGCTCAATCATTCTTTTCCTCAATTCTCACCCCTCTTTATAATTACACATACTTAACAGCATTAATCCCACAAACAGGGAAAAGTGTAATCCTTTTTCCCATCCACAAGAAAGGTGACCACTCCAATCCTGCCAACCATAGGTTAGTGGCCCTGCTGGATGTTGAAGCCAAGGCCTATGCTAAACTAGTATTGAGGGAATTAGAGGACTGGGCTAACAACAACGAAGTACTACCATTCTATCAAACCGGCTTCAGGGCTAACAGTTCAACCATTGACAACATCATGACCCTGTCCTACCTTTCAAAACGTGCAGTGAAAGACAGGCATATGCCACTGTTTTGCTGTTTCATCGACTACAGCACAGCTTTTGATAGAGTGGATAGGGGCAAACTTTGGGGAAAACTGTCAGGTTGTGGAGTTCCATCAAAACAACTGAAAGCCATCATATCTCTTTATGAGGGGACCTGGTTACAAGTTAAGTTAAGCCCCACAGCATTATCTGCAAGAGTGCAAACCAACAACGGTCTGAAGCAGGGCTGTGTTTTAGCCCCCCTACTATTCAATCTTTACACAACCGACATGGGGGGAGCCCTGAAAGAGGCAAGTCTAGTTCCACCTAAAGTGGGAACGGTAAGACTTGCAATTCTTCAGTACGCAGATGACACTGTAGTGATGGATCACACAAGGGTGGGCCTCCAAAGAGCACTAAAAAAGCTGGGGAAGTACAACAAGGAAAACCATTTAACAGTCAATCAGAGCAAAACAAAGATAATGGTATTCGGCAGATATCCTCACAAAAAACAAGCGCGCTGGACCTTGGGTGATCTTCAAATTGGCACTACCACAGCTTATAACTATCTTGGGGTTTGGCTGCATGAGAGGGCAACATCGGCAACTCAAGCAAAACATCTAACTGCCAAAACCAAGAGCGTACTCTTATCAATGAGACGCCTCAGCCAACGCTTAACTAGCCCCACAGCGGAACCCATGCTGAAGGTCCTCAAGGCTAAACTAATCTGGGCCATCAATTAAGGGCATCTAGCATTTCCAGGAGACCTTGACAAACTCGTATCAGCAGCGCAGGTCAAAGCACACAAAATCGTGCTGCAAACACCTAGGTATGCAAGGAACATCAGGTTACGGCTGGAACTAGGGCTCAGCAGACCAGAACTGGCACTTCAGGGGGATCTAATTAAGTACTACATCAGAGTCCTGAAAGCACCCCAAGACCCTCTCAAACATCATCTGCTAACAATCTTTAGAGAAAAGGATTCCCCCTGGCACATCAAGCTGGGTATAGCAATAGAGACCCTTAACATTGAACCACAACGCCTGTGCCTAACAGAAACCCCGCACAAGACCTGGTCAAACATCATGAGACGGCAGGTCCGCTCAATTTTATTCGAACTGGATCTAAACGCTCTTCGCGAGAATACCCTTACCAAGGCACTGAATGAATCTTACATCATGGGGAAAGCCCAACCATATCTAAATGAAGCACTAGAGGCCCAGGCCCGTCGGAAAATTCTTTTTATGAGACTAGTGGCCTTAAGAACAGCGGACCTCAATCCTCAATGGGCATGTGCAGTTGGTGCTTCCTCTTGTCGCCTTTGCAATTACCAAAAGGAATCCTGGCTTCACTTACTATGTTGCTGCCCCAAACTAATCAATGAGCGACAAAGGATGCTTCGCCCCATCTTTAGAAACCTTGGCATTAGAACATGCAGGGATGCATCAGATTGGTGCTTCTCGGAAACAACAACCCACTTCCTCGCCAAAGCAGCAACATTTATCCATCACATCAGACTGGCCCTAGGTGCAAGTGCTTTACCATAAGTACGCACAACATAGAAGCAGAAACAGGCAAACGATGTGCTTCAGTAACAATTCAAGGTCACTGAGGAGCCAGCCCGATTGATCTTCTGCCGAAGCAAAATCAAGTTCCAAGAGCTGACTGCAAAAAGGGACCTGGCAACCCAGGACTGGACTGCCAGAAATAGGGCTTGAAGACACGCAGTTCGGCGGGGGTGGGGAGCTGCAGGGGAGGCTGAAATATGGGGGGGGGGGGTGGGATCCAACTTTTAGCTTTTTTTTTTTATTGCTTTATTCTTTTTTTGTACTTTATTTTATTTTTCTGTAATGATTTTAAATAATTGAACGGTCAACAGTAAAAACTCAAACTCACTCGGGGACACCACCACATCACTCTGGGACACCACCACATCACTCTAATACACCACCACATCACTCTAATGCTCCACCACATCACTCAGCCCAACCACATCATCACTCAGCAACACAATATCACTGTCCTTGCTTGCTACCAACAAGCATTGCCATAGCCAATAGGACTCACATTAGGAAAGTGTAAGCTATTGGCTTTGTGAATAACAATGCTATCAATTTAGATATTTTCAAAGCCAACACATATTAAAAAAAATTGTCATTTACAATACCAACAGTTCACACTTTACTAATGCGAGACCTATTGCATTGCAAATGCTTGTTTCTCATAGCAATCACTCTTGCATTTCCCATCACCAGATTAATAAGATCACATTAATGAATCCTAGGTGTCTCCGTTCTGTCCTGATGAAGACCCCAGTGTAAGGATTAACCAACCTATACACGACAAGGGGGCCGAAAAGTCGATGGTCTCTAATCAACTCTCAAGTACAGACAACAGAAATGTAATTTCTGTGTTCATATGTAATGTTCGCCTTCATATGGCTGAATAGGGTTCTATCAATCCTTTGATGTATTTATTGCACATTGCCTTTCCCTTTTCCCACAACCCTCACAAATACACTTGTCAGAGCATCTTTTCCTTCCTTCCTTCTGGAGCACCTTTTTAGAAATGTACAGACAATAAATGCTGTTCACTGAATATACTATCATACTTCTGAACATGAATAAATTGTATTCATTGATTTACTTTTGTGATGCTTTGATTTTGGTACTGAATCATTTTCCACTGTGACCATTATTTCTTGTGCCACTATAGTTAAAGCAGACCGCAGTGGCAAACTAAATAAAGAAAAGAGTGCGGCAGTTATAGTTAAAGCAGACCGTGCTGCCCAAAAATGTAAATGTCGATTAAAAGGTGCAAGCTGGTTTTGTAAATATGAAGCGGCTGCCATTTCTAAAGAAGTTGGTTTTGTAAATGTGACGCTTCTGCCATTACTAAAAAAATGTATAAGCGGGTGCTGTGATGCGTTACAGGAAAGCATGTCCTAGGTGGAATCATTCAAGAAAATAGTGCTCGCAGACTAAATAAAACATACCAAGCAACAACACAAGGAAAAGGTCTAGTCCTCATGGGAGGTTACAAATGTTGACTAGGCGGTACTAAGGTGGGACTACTAAGCTTATTCATGAATCAAAAGCAACCATTTAGAAAGGACAGTAACAGGAGCCAATTGAAAAGAAGGGCAGAAAATGGGTGGAGCTTCAAACCAATACCTGAATACAGCATGCATCACAAAGCTGTGCATGCACTGCCCAGGCTTGACCTAAAAAGACTTCTATATGATTTGATGATAAATGTATCCTTATGCACCACGCAAAAATAACTGAGCTGTTGTCATTGTTATTCACCATGCATGTAGTGTACAATCGGCCACTAGCAGGGCACCACAACGCTTTTCGTGGTCCAAGATAACTTCCAACTGGGCCAGAGATACCCATAGTACGCTCAATAGGTTTGTCGAAATGGGCTGTCAGTAGGGTAAGAAATGGGCCTCTGTTAGGGGAATGTGGCAGACTTCCGCCCCTATTGGAAGTTGCCCATTCATCCATTTTTGGCTAAAAAGGTTATAATAGTGGTGTAGTATTACCACACAGCGGTATTCATGGATCCCGTAAAACTGCATGGAATTCTCAGCACATAACTGCTAACAGCAAGGCTGCATTATGAGTTTACATGTGTAAATCGGTGCAGTAACATTGATTTTGTAATGTTAGTCCAAATGTACATGACCGTATGGCGGGATGTATGACAATACAACGCATGCCTTTACCACGCATGCTTTTACATCGCAACTTTTACACGGCATGCCATTACGACGCATAGTGTTGAGGGGTGATGGATAGTGAATAGTTTAATTTACTATTCCAACTCCAGTCCCCGTGGATAGTAGGAAAGGTGTTGGATAGTAAATTAAATCTATTCCCTATCCTAGAGCGCCCCCCCAGCGCAATGCGTTGTAATGGTTTGCGTTGTAAAAGTTGCGATGTAAAAGCACTCCGTGGTAAAAATTGCGTTGTAAAGGATGTTTCCCACATATGACGTATTACCTCAAAGGTTTCTCAATTATAGCACAGTGTTGGAATTTGCAAAAAAGACAATAAAAGTTAGAGTGATAGAGAAACATAACATCCGTATTTGTGAAGCACACATTCACCACTACAGGTATCTTGGTGCTGAATAACAGATGTTTCTTATTAACCAACGGTATTCATTTTATTGACATCAGTTGGATGAAAGGCTGAGTGAATCTGCCAGGATTCGAACCTGTGACCATGAGGTTCAACACAAGCCCCTAAAGAAGACACATTAGTCCACTGAGCCACCAGACCTGACAATCAAGGAGTGGAGAACAAAAAATTAGATGCAGGATGAAAGATGAGATCGTATGAAAGCTTATCTTTAATGTACAACACAAAAACCAGTTTTGCTACATAACTTAAAACTAAGTAATCAAAGTAACCAAAGTTAACTCTCTGAATGCACTATATATTTGTGGATGGCCAAGTTAGAGGAAAGAGTGAACAGGCCACTGAACTGCTGGGTTTCAAGTGCGCAGTTCCCAGGTTCTTGCTGACAGTCAGTGTGGTTCTGAGCAAATTACTTAACCTATTCATAAAATGTTTAATCAATCATAGCAAAGTGCTAAGAATTTTCAACTTTCACAGTTGAATAGCTTTAGCCTGAGATTCAGGCCTTATGCTGTCAGACGTCTTTAACAAAAGAGATAACTCTGTTATTTGATACCTAAGCCTTTAAGATAATTCTGCTGTCTGAAGGCTGAGTTTTAAGTTTGGTGCCAACTGAGAGTAGTGCTGCTATCTGGGAACTGGCCCAGTAAGTGTACCTGGTCCCTGTTAGGTATGCTATCTATTGCCAAAGCCTGTATGTTCAGTTTCACCTGAAGCATAGCTCTGTCTAAAGCAAGCCCATGTAAAATGTGTGTAACTTGTGAGACAGCGCTGCTGTATAAAGCCAAGTTCTGTGTCTTATGTGGGATGATGTAGCCTGCCGTATGGGCCTTTATGAAACATACGCTATAACTGTACCAAAAAGGTGTCCATATGTTTCCATATCATCCAAGACACAATATCACAGCCAAGCTTTTTCCTCTACTAAACAGGGTATTTCACCTTCTATAATCAAATTAATGCAATTGATGCAAACGAGGCTACAGAACCGAGAATGCAATAGATGATTAAGTAACAGCCCAGAACTGGAACACGGTTCCTTGGATAAGCTGGAGTGGTGTCAGTAAAACCTGGCTTACCTGAGAGATAGCTTTGCGGTCTAAATAATGTCTGTAAGAGCGTTGTCATCAGAATAGAAAGTTCTCTATTGTGAAGCCGGGTAACTAAGCTGTGTGTCTTCTGGAATAGATTGTTTGTCCAAAGCCTGTGGGTTGTGTATCTGGTGGGACTATGGGTGGCGTGTGTTGCCTGCGGGTTTGTCTCGCCATAAGCTGTTTGTTTGTGCAGGTTTAACCGTACTGCAGGTTTAACCGTACTTTTTTGAGATTTAATTTCTCGCGCACTTGGATTCACCACGAAAATGTAGAGCGTGAGGTTAGATTTTCTTCTCTGCTGTTAATGTTAAAAAAATGCAAACTCTGTAGTTTTTAAGAGCAGGGGTGGGAATTTTATCTGAGTGTGTGGAGAGTACACACTGGCTGGTTTTAAATCAAGACATTTGAGCCGCTCCAGAGGAGTGGCCATGAATGAACAAGGGAAAAAAGCTTGTAGTTAAAAAAAAAGTGTTAACACGGGTCCTAGTTAAAAAAGAATCAACGCAATCATTCTCAAATCACAGGCTTGGCAGAAAGCAACTCAAATTTACCTTGTGTAATGCATGGGGTGTGGATGTTGTGAGGGCTGTCGGGGTAGGGCTCTGGACAAGAGACTCAGAATCAGAGGCTCTTTAAATTTAAAGTTAAAGCGCTTGTTGTACACTTCTGTGTAGCGAAGGGTGCACACTTCCCATGCATTCCTGTGGGAGCTCAGGGGAGAAAGAGGGAGAAAGGTGTTAAGGGTTGGTGCATGATGGGAGGGTGATTCAGTGAGGGAAACCAATAAACCCCCACACCTTGCCCATTAATGGTGACCTATTGCCTATACTTAGTAATATTTGAGGGCACATGGATCTTAGGAACCCGTTCACTGTCACTCAGGGACACTGAGTCACCCATATAACTCCCCCCCCCCATTAACTGAGACAAACTTCTTCCCCAGCACTATGCCAGCCACCCCTGAAATATTTCCATCAGCGGGAGGTTGTGCTCTTTCTGGACACTTGAGATCTCCCTTGTAGTATCCATGCTCACCGCATTCACAGCACTTGGGAGTTCTGAGCTGCTGACTCTTGTCATGGCAAGTTTTCTTCTGGTGGCCAGATTGGAAATGTGCATTACACCCTTACCCCTGTGAGTTTTTGGGGAGCCCTAAGAGAGTTATGTCTTTTTATCTCCACCCTCCTCCTTCTAGTTGGGATCCTGACCACCCTTTGGGAGTTCCCCCAGCTACATTTTTGGACACTCTGGTGCTGACCCAGAGGTCTGCCTCCTCAGCAAACTTCCTGGCGTCAGTGAGCTTGCTATGATCCAGGTGTTGGCGCAGCCCTGGAAAATAGGTATCAAGAATGTGCTCCTTCAAATCAAGCTGTACAACTCCTCATAATCACTAACTTTCCTGCCCCTCATCCAGCCCTTCAGCGTCTTACAGCATAATCCAGGAAAGCCTCCCATGTTTGTGTAGGGAGTTTGTGACTAGCCCTTAACCGTTGCCAGTACTTCACAGGTGTCAACCCAAATTTCCTGACAAAAATGGTATTCATAGCAGTATAGTTAGTCTGGTCCCCCCACCTCGAGTGTAAGGAGTGTGTCCTTCCCTACTGTGGGCATGTACCGCTAAAGTCTACTTCCCCAGAACTCCTCTGGGACCCTGTGCACTTTTAAAGCCACTTCATATGCTGCCCACCATGTATCTCTGTCATCCCCCACATTTTAACTGGGCACCATATATTTTAGGATATGGAATCTGGACTCATGTGCAGACACTGAAGGTATGTTGCCACCATTATTATTGCTGCTGGCCCCCACTTGGAGGGCTCTGAAATCCAGATCTCTGAGGTTAGATCATGTGCCATCTTCCTTTCCTCCATGGCTAGCCTCCTCTACTCTGGAGCTTGTTCCTACTCAAGCTTAGCAAGGGCTTCCTTCGTGTCAATTTTGGCAAGCTCTAGTTTGAGTTTCCTCTTCTCCCTCCTGTCCGACAGAACATCTGAGGACATGGTCTTTGAAGACAAACTGCTTCCTGCTCTAGAGTGAACTACCAGTCTTGGGAGGAAATTGTTCCCCCTCCCTCTGTAGGCTGCATGTCAAGACCCTCTGTTGGGTCGTGCTCTGATCCTTCCTTGGACACAGGTCCCTCCTCATCCACTTTTCCTTCTGGGTGGGTCTCTGCCCATGCTCTCAGGGCTTTCCAAAGCTCTGCCATCTTGGCACTTCCCTTGTGGAACACCACTTTCTCCTTGAAGAACGCCTTGATATGAGCCACTGTGTAGACTTCCAGGCTGCTCAGCTCAAATTCCACCTCGCCAAATAGGACCACAGACGTGACAGTGAAAAACAGAACTTGGCCAAATGGAATTTGGAAAAAATCTAAAGATTTCAGAACAGAGAGCATTGAATAAGGCTTGAATTGGTCTAAGTATAGAGTTGTAGTGAACAATGAGTTGCTCTGTGGAATTACACAAACACAAGTCCTATCCTCTCCAATTTTAGAAATGGGATTCCTGGTTGGCTGAGGTATGCGCCCAGGCAAGAATCACCACTCTAGTCAGGATAAGCTAGATACACACTAAAAGATGAACCGTGCTCACCGTCTGGTAGCTTGGCACAGAGCCGTCAGGCTTATCTAAAGACACAATATGTAAAGTATTTGTGCAGCACGCACACACAGTAACACAATGAATAGACCACAATAAGACTCCACAAAGGTTTAGAAAAACAAAGCATATTTTAGCTAAAATGACAAACATAAAACTAGTAGAAGCCAAAATATGATTTTTTAAAGATTAAATGCAAAAATAGTGCTTAGAAGTCAATAGTAGTCAAAAGGTCACTTGAGGTCATGAGAGACTGGTGCAAATCCAAAGTTCAGGCTGACTGCAATTGACAGCAGGCCAGCTACAGGACCCAGACAGGTCACACTGAAAAAATACCTTGGTTGGAGCTTTTGTCGACATTGAGAGTCAGCTCTGTTATCGTCTAGTCATGCAAAGGGGGTGCCACGTAGTCGTTGAGCTACAATAAAGTAAATGCAATGCATCATCTTCAAGCCACACACACCATCATCATCGAACAGTGCAGACTGTGGAACCACTTTCATCAGGCAGCAGGTGCATCAGCGTCAAAGGGCGGTGGAGCAGAATTTCTCAAGCAGTTGATGCAATGTGTCTGATTTTGATTAAACCAGCTGCAGGACCCACTTCTGAGGCCCAGAATATGTAGGGGCACCTCAGGCAAGGGTAGAACTCACAGAAAGCAGAGTCCCGCAGCACCAGCAGAATTGTAGGACATTTTTTGTGTCCCTGACACTTCAGAAAACAGTAGGCAAGCCAGCAATCCCTTGGAGATCACTTGGAGGGAAATCAGAGTCCTAAAAAAAACACCAAGAGAGAACCTCTGAACTGACCTATATATACACCACATATAAACCACATATGACATATGTTAGTATCCCTAGTATGTCGTCAGCCTTTACGATTTTTTGGCAGACGTGGAGCTCGCAGATTTAAGAAACGTGCAGAATATGAGCATTTCCCACATGGATATATGGCCTACATACCGCTAGCAGTACCTACGGGGACCTATAGCTCCTGGTGTTCTTTGTTTGATATTGTTTGTCATGATTGAGTTATAGGCTATAGTTCCACAGCCTTTTATGCACATGCCTAGTTCAAGTAAGGCTCGGAGGACACTAATCCCCTTACGTACAATATAAAGCTTGTTTTTACCCTGAACACTCCTTCTTACTCATCACCGCAGACAGGGTTTTTTACGTAAACCATGCCTGTTCTTCGTTACTGGCCGTATCACCACTTAGCTTTAACAATTATACTTACTAGTGTTAGTTTGTAACAAACAGTAGATATCTTGGCCAACCTCTCTAGGTTCGAGGTTTAAAATCAGTGTTTTCTGTCAATAGGCGCTCTCTGCCAATATAAAAGGTTTTTGAAGCCACAAATGAACAATTGTATGAAAACAGAAACAAACGGAGCAAAATACGACTACGCACAAGGTGAGATGCGCTTTTCGCCGTATTGCCCATTTCAGTTGATGACTAGTCACAACACCAGTTAGCTCATGACTGTGCTTTGTTGCTTCTCCCCTTTCTATCAGGCGATTTTTGCCCTTCAGTTGAACATCGTTCATCGGACACAACCATTTTCTGTCATTTCCTGTAATAACACAGAATCCTAAGCACCTTAAATCTTTCCCATTGTAAGTAGCAAAAGGCTTCTTTACCTTTCCCTTTCCCTAGTCCTTTTCCAACACGGCCAATTATTATTTTCTGATTCCCAATTATTTTTCTTTTCAGAGTTGGGCTCCGCATAATATGACAGCGTTCTCTTTGTCATAAAAACGCTGTGTACCAACTTTTATGTATGTATCTTGAATCTATATCCGATTTTTCTTTCTTTGGTGAAGGACTGCTAGCCACATTACTCAGCTGTAATCACTCCTTACTAGGTGTAAATCTTGGTTTTCTTTATCTTATCTGATACTTTGCACGTTACTAGTATAACAAGACAAAATCTCTCCTTATGTATGGGAGCTGCAGTACTGCCAGCTCTTTAGTCACCCAGCAGCACGCTATAAATTATCATGTATTAGATTAATTTCGCTTAGATGCTATGGATGCAGCGCAGCACTTCTAGTGTATTGTATATTTAATTTCAGATGAGAAGACCCCTCCTGTTTTTATATATGTTTTTGTTATTGTTGGCCCTGAAGAAGGTGATACAAAATACCTATGTTCACCAAAACGTACGTAGGCCCTATACACCTGGGATCGGCATCTGAGAAGAGTAAAATAAATCAAAATCAAAGCAATACTACACTCATGTAACATCAAGATATAAAATTGCTGATGTAAATATATGTTAATAGCATTAGCATCTCAGTGGTATTGTTTTCCTTGTTGCCTTTTTTGTTTTCACTGAGTTTGAAAGTGAGTATGTATGAGTAGATGAGTAGGTGAGTGAGTTTGAGAATGAATGCTGTTGTGATTCATTGCACTATTTATCCATATCTGGGGGCTAAGTAGAGCTTGTTTTGCCTCTACCTGTGTACTAAATGAATTTGTCTCATTATATATTTTTATACTGTATTTTCAAACACTTTATAAATATGTTTGTCTCTTGAAAATGAAACGAAAACTAATAGTAAAAAGAAAAAAATAAATAAAATGAAAAACAATATGTTTATATGTACCTTTCTCAACTGTGTTGCATCCTTTTAAATTGTAGATTAAGTCACTCTGAAATAATATAGGTCAGTTCAGAGGTTCTCTCTTCGTGTTATTTTGTAGTTTCTCCCTCCTCTAGACCTAAATTAATTGTGGGAGTACCCTTTCATGTCAATACTTGGGAAATCAGAGTCCTTCCAGCAGAGTCAAAGAGGAGCAGACTGCAGGGCAACCAGTAGAAAAGTAGCCCTTCCAGAGAAGCAGTCCAGTTTAATCATTTAAGAAGCACAGCAGTCATTCTGACAGAGGTTCAGTTCAGGATCCAGAAGTGTCCAATTTTAGGAGGTCAGAGTTCCAGTACTTATACCCAAAAGTGCCTTTGATGTAGGGGTGACTTCAAACTATCTCTCTGAAGTGCAGAAGGATCCCTTTCAACCTAGTCCTGTCTGCCAGGCTAGCTGTGGAGGGTTAATCAGTGCTGTGTATTTGGACAAGACAATGCCTATTGAATTGTAAGTGTCATCCCCTCCCATTCCTCCCTGCCCAGGAAGACCTATCATAATTCAGGTGGGTGCTCAGAATTTAGATAAGCTTCACCTTCCTGTATTTGTGACTGTCTAGTGGAATGTACATAGTGAAGCTGTCACCCAACCCAGAAGTGTATTGAAGACATGCTGTCAGTCACAAAGAACAGTAAGTAAAGAGAAATGCCCACATTCTAAAAGTGGCATTTCGAAAACAATGTTTAATCCATCTTTAGCAGTACAGAGAATTTATCATTATCATTCCAAACATATCAAACATGAAAAACCTACTTTAATATGATCAGGAATTACAGCTCAAAAGTGTATTAAGGAATTCCCAAAGCTGGCCTATGAGAGGGGTAGGCCTCACAGTAGTGAAAAATTAAATGGGCAGTTTTTCATTATCAGGACATGCAAAATATACCAGTACATGTCATGTCCTAACTTTAACGTACATGGCACTCTGCCCTTAGGGTCACTTAGGGCCTATCTTAGGGGTAACATATGTAATTAAAAGGGAGGTTAAGGGTGAGCAAGTAGTTTTAAATGCCAAGTCGAAGTGGCAATAAACTGCACACACTGGCACTGCAGTGGCAGGCCTGAGACATGTTTGAAAGGCTACTTCTGTGGATGGGACAATCAGTGCTGATTCTCACTAGGAGTATTTAAAGTTCAGGCCCTGGGTATATGGTATACCACATTACAAGGGACTTAACAGTAAATCACATATGAAACTCAAGTATACACAATGTCATATATACAATGTCATCATGTTTAGGAGAGAACCATGTGCACTTTAGCGCTGGTTAGCAGTGGTAAAGTGTTCAGAGGCCTAGGACCAAACAAAATAATCAGAAAAACATGGAGGTAAAGGGCAACATTTCCAGGGGAAGACCACCATTAAGGATGTCAGGTATAACAGCTTCCATGTGAAAAGAGAGACATATAGGTTTACAGATGGATACCACACTTGGAAAAGGTAACTTGCATCAATTAATGTCAAGTGGATGGAAAGTACTTAGGTAAACAGAGTATATTTAATGTTTGGGTGACCATTTTGTGTGAACATTTTTATATGTCGGTTGATTGACCTTTCATTAACTAGTCACTAAAGTCACTAAATTAACCTGTGCTTAACCCTTTGGCATAAAAACAGTCAGGGATAACTTAGGAGCAATGTGTAAAGTATTTATGCAGCACTTAAAGTGCAACATAATGAAAACACAAGTCATTAAAAATTCCACACCAATTTAGAAAAATAGAGTAATATTTATTAAATTATTTGACACTAAATTGACAACATTCGAAACAGTATAAACAGAGATACGCAATTTCAAAGATGTACGGTAAGTATAGCACCTAAAAGCACAAATTGCCACTTGCAGTTATCTGACTGAGCGAGACTGGGTGAAAGTCACAAATTCAGACTGACAGTGATAGAGAGTGGGTTTCACTGCTAAAGTATTGCGCAAAGAGATATTTTCACAGTGGGGGAGGCTTTAAGAAGATGGAGAGCAGTGCAGATGGGGGTCACTGTAGCACAACGAACTGGCCGGGCATCCAGGATGAAAGCCTTTGTTGCACAAAGATCATCTCGGGGATTACAGATGTTTGTTGCTGGAGCTTCATATTGGCAGTCACAGAGGGCTGTTGATGCTGTAGTGGGAAGTGCAGATCTCACGTGGCTGGTGGTCACTGACTAGTGTGAAGAGTTGGATTCACCAGGGCTTCATATTGGTGATCGTGGGGGTGGCAAGATCTTGGTGCGAACTGGCCCATTCCTGGTTGGGAAGAACCCAAAACCTTTATGGTTTTTCCTTTTCTTCAAAGAGTAGCTCAACTGATGCCACAACAAGGGTCCCAGGCCTGGGAGGCACCTCTATGGGATCAGGAACTTACACCTGCAGAGGTCTGCAGTGCTCAGGCATGTCCAATTGCGGGTCCAGTCTGGTCCAATGCAGCAAGTCATCTGGGCAGTTCAGGGAGATCTCTAGAGCTTGTTGTGTCCCTGTAGCTCAGAACAGGAAGTCAGTCAGCTAACCCTTGGAGTCACTTCAGCCTGGGATGAAGGTCTAGTATTCCTTCTCAGACAACAGGACAGGCCTCAGGCAGCATGGCAATAATCTGGTTGCAGGGCAGGCTGTAGAATGCCCAGGTGCACAAATGTACTGAAGAGTAGGTCTGGGGGTCTCCTTTTTATACCTGGTGCTTGCTTTGAAATGGAAGACACTTCTGGAGTCTTCTCCTTACAGAACTGTCTAGATTGTCCTGCCTTCATGCCCTGGTCCAGGTCTGTCAGAAGGCCAATAGACTAATGTGAAGTCCTTTGTGTATGAGCTGTAGCAGTGCCTTTGAAGTGCAGTGTGACAGGTTACAGCTCTGCCCCTCTCACCCAGATCCTCTATAGTGGCTGTCTGGGAGTAATAAACAAAGACCAACTGCATATAGTCATATGACCCAGGAAACAGGCTGTAGGCACCAAATGGTTAGGACAAGAAACTGGCAACTTTGTGCCATTTTCAGAATTGTGACATAAAAATCCAACTTTACCATTACAGAGAGTTCTAAATTACAATCCCTCAGGCACCAAACATGACATTCCTACCTGCTCTCCGACAAACATTCTCACGTATTAAATGTAATAAATTAACTAAATTTTATCCAATGGGAGAGTTTTTCACTACCAGGACATTTAAAGCCTAAAAGAACATGTCCAAATTTGAAATTACAGCGCACCATGCCCCATGGGCTGTTTAGGTCTGGGTTCATTTAAAAGAAAGGTTAAGGCCTGGCAAAAGGTTTTTTTGCCAGGTTGAAATGGCAGTTTAAAACTGGACACAGGCTTCAATGGCAGGCCAGAGACATGTTTTAAAAGGCTACTTAAGTGGGTGGCACAGTAACTGCTGCAGACCCACTCACAGCATTTAATGTACCAGCCCTGGGTATGTGATATACCATTTTAATAAGGTCTTAAAGTAAATTAACTATGCCAAATAGGTGTAAGTCAATGTTAACATGTTGAAATGAGAAAGCACAAGCACTCTAGCACTGGTTAGCAGTGGTACAGTGTGCAGAGTCCTCAAGCCAACAAAAACAAATTCAGCAAAATAGGAGTGAAGGCAAAATGTTTGGAGGTGACCCAGAAGAGAGGTCAAGGTCCAACATTCCCCATTCAATGCATGCTAGTAAGTTACTATATCCATGATGAATGATTCTCTGGTTCAAAGATATATATATATATATATATATATATATATATATATATATATATATATATATATATATATATATATATATATATATATATATATATATATATATATATATATATATTTTTTCAATGAAAAAACCATTGGTTTTAGGCCATATATAGTTAGGGATTTGCATTTACAAAACCTTATTTTACTCGCATAAAACCATTGAAATTCCATATATAGTTAGAAGCGCTAACTATATATCGCGCACACGCAATCCACTGCTGATGATGTCACATATTACATCATTCATGACATGGTCAGTGACATCACTGATGACATCATCCAGTGACTGTATGTTTCTGTAAAGTTAAAATATGTCTTATATTTTGAAGAATGAGTGGATGTATAAGTGTCTGGATGAAGGATTTAGTAGGTGCATGACTGACTGTATGAGTGAGTGATTAAATGTGTCTCACTAAGTGCATGGGTTAGTGACTGGGTTTTAATTTGTGCATCATTATATCTGTTGTTCTACAAACTGCTGCATATGTTGATCAGTAGCTATATGAGTAACAATATGGGTTATTCATTGGTTGTCCAAGTATTTGTATGGGAAAGTGAGTGTGTGTGTGTGTGGGTGGCTGGGAGGTGTGTAACTCTGTGCATAGATGTGTGAGCAGTTGATTCACTAGATGTATGGGTTCAAAAGTGCATGTGGAAACAGCTGTATGGGCGGTTGACTGTGTGCATGAGTGTATTGGTGAGTGAATGGATATCTCAGTGCTACATGTCAAAGTAAGTACATATGTAAAACACAGTACATGTGAGAGTTGACATATATAAATAACTGTGCATAAGAGCCAGTGAATGTGTGAGTGGCTGTGTGGATCATTGTGAACTTGTATCAGGGATTGTATAAGAGAGTAAATATGTTGAGGAAATGGAGGTGTGATTGATTCTTTGCATGACTGACTAGGTGTGTGAGTAACTCCATGGATGTGTGACAGTCTGTGAGTGTCTGTTTACAATGAGTGTATCTAAGGTTATATCAGAGTCTGAAGAGGTTCATCGTATAATCACATGAATGATGTCATCAGTGATGTGATCAGTAATGTCAAATGAGATGTCATCAGTGATGTCATCAGTGATGTCATTTGAGATGTCATCATTGATGTCATCAGTGACGTCATTTGAGATGTCATCAGTGATGTCATCAGTGATGTCATTTGAGATGTCATCAGTGATGTCACTGACCATGTCATGAATGATGTAATATGTGACATCATCAGCAGTGGATTGCGTGTGCGCGATATATAGTTAGTGATGTGATCAGTAATGTCAAATGAGATGTCATCAGTGATGTCATCAGTGATGTCATTTGAGATGTCATCATTGATGTCATCAGTGACGTCATTTGAGATGTCATCAGTGATGTCATCAGTGATGTCATTTGAGATGTCATCAGTGATGTCACTGACCATGTCATGAATGATGTAATATGTGACATCATCAGCAGTGGATTGCGTGTGCGCGATATATAGTTAGCGCTTCTAACTATATATGGAATTTCAATGGTTTTATGCGAGTAAAATAAGGTTTTGTAAATGCAAATCCCTAACTATATATGGCCTAAAACCAATGGTTTTTTCATTGAATTTTCAAGGTTTTGTAAATGCAAATTCCTAACTATATATGGACTATAACCTATGGTTTTTTCATTGAATTTCAATGGTTTTTTAAAAGCTAATATCTGTAGCTGTAAAATATATTCTTCTTTAAATCTTGAAATATATTTTTCATGTTCTTTAGACAATTTTTTTTAAACTTTTTTTTTGTTTCGCTCCCAGTCCGCGAACCGGTCAGCTTCCCGTTTGCTCAATTTAAAGCCGCGGCTTAGTACGCGAACCAGTAAACGTTCCTTTAGCGTAACTGTTACGTTTGCATGACGTTTTGCGTTATCGCGTAATACGTCATTGGACGCGCCAAGTTAGCGGACCCGGAAGTGGACTGGAAAGCGGAGCAAAGCGCGAAACGTAAACACAGCAGGTCATGTGACTCGATAATTACACTTTTCATTGGTCCATTTCACTTTTGGTTTCCTAATGATGTAATACTTGGTCATGTGATATAAAATTAACACTTTTCATTGGTTTAGAATTTTTCCTTCTCCCAAATGATGAAAACCCCTCCTTCTTTCCTCACTCTGACTTTCATCTTGGTGAGAGAAAGACCCTTTTTGATTCTTCAGCAATGGCTTCAATGGTTGCTTCAGCCAGTGTGCCCCCACCACCTCCTCCACCTCCTCATGGGAAGAAAGGACCACCTGCTTCACTAATTATAGAAGAGGAGGAAAATCAAGAAGAGGAGGAAGAGGAAGAACATCCAGAGTTTTTGCCAGAGGAGCCCAGGAGATATAACAGGAAAGAAAATTACATCTGGCAATTTTTTAAATTTCCACCTAACCAAAAAAAAGTCAATGCCAGATACGTCTTTTGTCGTATTTGCGGCAATCGTCTTTCAAGGGGCACAGACAAAAAGTACAGCTATGGGAATCATACAATGCACAGACACATGAGTCGGTGGCACCCTAACAATTACAGTAATGCCCAGCTTCGCGACCAACAACAAAATCCCCCAGAAATGGCAAGAAGATCTGTTGTTCAGGAGGTATCGGGACCGGAGGCGAGGGAGGTGATCCCGAACATCCAAATCAACATGGGAGAAGTGAAGCAAGTCTGTGTGTGGTGCAACCAGACACTTTGCTACCGCGAAAGTAGCATTACCCTTATAATGAGAGCCATCAACAATCATGTGTGCCCAAAACGCCCCAAAAAGTAAATTCTTCTTTTTTTTGTTGCTCCTGTTGAGCCGTCTTCGATGAATCATTTTTGTTTCCCCCCTCCCCCCAAAAAATAAAAAAAAATACAAAATGTTCAGAAAAAAACAAAAAAATATAAAAAATGTTCAGAAAACTAATAAAAAAAATTTAAAACAACAAAAACAAAAAAAACAGTTCTTTTCAGAACTACCTCCCCATTATTAAAAAAAATTGGTAGAATTCTTTGAACTCTGCCAAGCTCTATTTCTATTAGTTCGCTCCCAGTTCGCACTCCGGTACGCGAACTTTGAGCGTACCAAAAAATTTGTTTTTAACAAAAGGAACAGTAAGTATAAGGAAAGGAAACAGACAGTTATGTTACAAAAAAGACAGCTATAGGGAGTAAAGAAAAGATACTGTTACCCGCAATTCACTTCTGATCATGTCATATATTACATAATTTTTGACATGGTCAGTGAGATCATCAGCAGTGGATTGCGAGTAACAGTTTTTTTTGTTTACTTCCTATAGTTGTCTTTCTTGTAACATAAATGTATTTTCCTATCCTTATACTTACTGTTCTTGTTTAAAAAAATTTGGGAGATCATTCAGAAACAGTAACATTAATAGAGACAGAATTAGTGAATAATAATGAAGAAGTATGAGAAGAGAGGGACTGAGAAAAATACTGGAAGGAGTAGAAAAATTAAGTAATAGAGAAAGGAAGGAGAGAAGTAGCAAACACAGGAAAGTAAAGATTAAAGAAATGAAGCAGTAGAACTAATAGATGTTAAATGTGATAGATTAAATGAATGATTGAGGGTGACGATAAGGTGTGTCCTCTCTAAAAGTTTGTTTAAGGTGAACCGTACTCTGGGTTGCATATCAAATTTATGCTTGTTGAAGAATACAGACGAGATAATAGATGTGAAGACCTACCATTGCAGTAAAACATGCCCACTTATTACATCAATCATAACATAGTCAGTGACATCATCAGCAGTGGAATGCAGGTTAAAAAAGTAGAAAACATTTACCTTATAATTCATGTTAACTTTTCAAGCAAATTTTTCATACATTCAATCTGTAAAAGAGAGAACAAACATTTCCAAAAATATTAAAACATGTATTTAAAAATTAGAAAAAAGAAGGGAAAAGGTTCAAGAAGAAACAGTTTTTAAACAACTTTGACACTTACAGAAACCTCTACTTCTCTACGACCCCTACACAATCCTAAAGATATTTATTTTAAACAAACAGTATCTTCATGCTGATGAAATGAGGCCTATTTTGAAACATGATGCTTCTTTTGCATTGCTTATGTCTCACAATAGTGATGCAATAACAGCGCAAAAGAGATGTAAAACCATCATAAAATTGTGTCAAACATTTTAAATGATTGTTTTAGGATGCAAATAAGATGTGTGCTTTCAAGAGCTTTCTTTGAGGTGAGGCCTATTTCTTTTTTTTAAAAAAAAACAGTACCTAGATGTACAGCACTGTAAGCATTAAAATTGACACTTACAGAAGACTCAGCTTCTCCATATCTACCTCACATTTCTAAATGTATATCATAATTTCAAAAAGCATAACATTAATTATACATGTTAAATGGTTTATTTTTGCTGTTCTCAGAATGTATCAAATTTCACTTAAATCAGTGACTTGAAGGTATTCATCATGTAACAGCGGGGAAAAAAAAACACAATCAAAATGACTGTGTTTAAAAAACCCATACAAACTAAGAAAACTGATTTCAAAACTCCTTAAAATTAACTTACTTTCAATGACGTCGAAGGATCTCCTATGAACAGCATCCACTCTGTTGTGCTATAAATATTTTCAGCCCGCCACTTTCTGAAAGAAAACCTCCATCGATACGAAAAATATGTTACATAGAAAAAAAGACTTCTCTCATTCTATCACATGTTTCCACTAGGCCAAATCATGTTGCCGCGATTCGCAAGTCTTGTAATTCTTCCAATCAAATCCCGACATTTTCTATTTTCGCAACTTTCAAAAAGAAAACATTTGAGATTATTTTCACAATCCTGGACTACTAATATCTTACTCTTCTTTGTCACTCATGTTCTCCTTTTCCTATGACACTGATACTGCTTACTATGAAGCAGACTTACTTGCATCAGGTTTATATAGTTGGATTTTTAATCTAGACAGCATTGCAGACTTACATTCCCTCTACTTAAAATTTTGGTTTTAAAAACACCAGATAAGAATTTTTAAGGTCAAACGGCAATTTTTTTTTGAAAGTTACAACGGAATCATTGCAGAATGACCAGCCGTTTCGAGACTTTAAGTAAGCTGTATAATGTCCTGATGTTGTTGATAGACCATCGTGATAGATAATTGCTACAGTTACAAAAGTCCTCCCTGATATTGACAGCTGAGAAGCCACAAATTTTTCTATTAAAGTTGACAATTTTGATCCATCAGGCCTACATCGTTGGATCATTAAAATGACATACTGGCCATATCTACGTATAAATAATGTTGACATCATATCACATTTACATTGGCTACACTCCATGTTGTGATCCGCTGCATTTACTAGCTTATTAAAGGACACTGATTTACTGTCTGGCAAAGTTAAATATATAAATCTTTCTGAGTCTACACTAGTAGTACTTGATACCATACAGTTCTCGCAGTCATGCTGCCATTGATAAGAAAGCCCAAACAGGTGATCTACATCTACACCCTCATCTTGCAAAACATCAAGCATATACATTAAAAACTCCTGACAATCTTGCTGATTATTTTCAGAGAAGTCTGTTTGACCTGAACATTCATCTAACAGATAACGAACTTCAGACACACTTTCTACTTTTGTTCGATCAGTGCTACATTTCTCGAAAACAGAATTCAACAAACAGCATAAAATTTGTTCTGAATTCAACAGAATCTGTTCTCTTAAACTCTCTAGTGAAAAGAGAACATTAACCACTACATTTGCATAGCAGTTGACACCAGAACTGTTTTCAAATTGAAAACCGGCAACATCTTCAACAGAATCCGCTTTCTTTCTGCTAACAATTTTCGGTTCATTGACTTTTAGTCTTTTTGCAACAACCTCCCTACTATTACTGATATTTCTACGTTTCCGGCCTACCACACGTTTCTCAAACAAAGGATATTGAGGCAAATGTGGCGCATACTCTCTTCTTAACCTATTGTATTCCTTAACACAATCTAGATCTGCACAAATGTTTGTGACATCACAGTCAATCAAGTACAATCCCGATAAAGTTCTAACTCGTGACAATGCCACATATGCCATACCCTCCTTGAACACAGAACTGCCAATATTCACCAATGCACTGTCTACACTTAAACCTTGCGATTTATGGATTGTCACCGCATATGCCAAGCAAACAGGAAACTGTTTACGGCGAACATATAAGTCTTTAACAAGCAAAAACCTAGCAGAACAACGACCAATTTGCTGTACTTCCTCAATGCCATCAAATTTAATTCTTAAAAATTCTATTCCATCTCTATTTCTGTATTTCTCAAAATCAACAACATTACCCATTGATCCATTTACCAGACCTCTTTCTACATGTAAATTCCTTCTCAAAATGATTCGGCAATTTAAACACACATTCAAAGTCTTTTCAAAACCCGCTGTTTTAGATATAGTCTTCTCTAATGAATCCAATTTTGATTTCAAATTCTCTGACAAAATAATTGTTGATCCCATATGCTCTAATTTGTCGATAGCTTCAAGTTTCACAATCTCTTGCTTTTCTAAATTCAACATTTTGTTGTTGAAGATGGCACATTCTGCAAGAGTTGGCATCAAACATATCCCGGATTTCTTCTCAGTAATTTTCTGAAAAATATTCTCAGGCACAATCTCTTGTTTGGGATATAAATTTGACAGTAATCATGCATTTAAAGCTTCTTTCCCATGCTCGGTCACTTTTCCAATTCTAATATCTTGTAGAATATTCTTGTAATCTTCATCCTTTGCCTGACGCATATTTTCATGCAGTTCAGCATAATTGAAGTTTAACCATATATTGACGTTGCCAATGCTCCCTAGGCACTTCCTGGTATCTTCATGCGTGAGTATTTTGAACACAGGTTGACCTTTTACTGGTGTCAGCTGCAGAAGATCTCCAAAAACAATGATGTGTTTGCCACCAAATAACACATCATATTCAGTTTTAAGTACTTCTTGCATTCTCAAATGCACAAAGGCAAGCATGACATTGGAAACCATGCTTACTTCGTCAATGATAAGTAGTTTCATTTTCCTCAAGACTCTTGCAACTTCACAGCAAGCATCCCCAGATAACTTATTGTATTGTAATTTGTTGTCATGCTCCACCGGCAGCATCAGTAGACGATGCAAAGTAATACCTTTAATGTTATGTGCTGCCAGTCCAGTAGGAGCGGTGACAACACAAGACAGCGATGACTCAGTCCTTTCCTGCAAATAACAAGAAATTGCTTTAATAAGGAAACTTTTTCCAGTTCCCGCTTCTCCACTCACGTACAGTCGGACAGGCTTCAACGATGTACATGAGCACTCTTTCTTCTCATGACTTAATCCGTGCTCAATTTCCTTGGTAACTTCATCATATATTTTCCTCTGCTCAACGTTGAGTTGTTTTTCCAAGTCTTCTAAGTTAACTGAATCCTCCTGAGCATGTGCCATGGCTCTTTCTACTTCATTCATAGCAGTGGCAGCTTCATTTTCGATAATAGGTCCTCCAAGTGGATCTTGACTCAATGAAACAGAACTCTGACTGTCCTGAGAACTGTCTCTGGCAATCTCAGCTGCAATCGTTGCTTCCTGCTCAATTTCCAAAGTTAGCATTTCTTGATATTTAGGAAAAGCAGGACATTCTATGGACTCCTTGGCTGCATTGAAAGAGTCTTCGTAACAGAGGAAATCTCCAAGCAGTTCCTCTTCTGCACGCCAAGGCTTGAAAAGTTGCAAAAGTGCTAAATAGAAAAACTCCTTTTTTTCTGGAGATTCACCACTCAATTTTCGATGGTTTACTAATTGGCATTTTCTTTGCTTGACCAGGCATCCCTCACTTCCAATTACAGCATACACTCCTTTCTCAATATCTTCTTTGATGTTCCTCTTGAATATATAATTTTGGAGAACCTCATATAGACAAACATTCTCAAGGTGACTGCTTCGATTTGGATAATATGTATCCAACATGTTGGTCTTCAAAATGTCGGTACTGTTTGGTTCCTTTTCTGCCAAATACTCAATTTCCCGGACAGGTTTTAGAACTCGATTTCGCGTTGCAGCAAGACCAAGACTCGCCCAAACGATACTCCTGGATTTAGCATAGAGACTTGCTGAAGACAATCGATCAGAACATTCGTAAGCTCCGATTTCTCGATGCGACAACATCTTCAGACTGAAACTGTACAACTTCTTGCTGAGGCTCTTTTCATGGGAAATGTCCTCCCACATATCCTTCAGTTCTGTCTTTTCTTTTTTGGTGATGTAAGATGTGACATACCGAGCCACAGCCATACAGTTGTCAGCCACAAACTGTATATCCATGTTAGCATTCCACTTGGACAAAATCACTGGGTTGTAGTCATTGATGTACTTGGACTCTTCATTCCTTTTCAAATTGTATGTATTCTTGGGTGATTTCCTCGTCACATTATGTCGCAGCGAAGACATCAAACTGTTCACTCTTCCTTTAGAAATCACCGGTCGTGGAAAGTTGAAACGACATTTGGTGTAGGACTTGTCCTTGTTTCTGAATTTACGACGACAGTACTTTCCACAACGATGGCTTTGGAAACGTAGAACTTGTTCTCTTAGGCTTTTCTTCTCCGTTGCGTTTGGAACAGCACACGTAGAATACTGTTCTATGAAATTCATCACTAAGTCATCCGGATCTGTTCCAAATTTAGGTGCATCCTTGATCCACAATAACATATGTATATGAGGGGCACCTCTTGCTTGGTACTCCTTTCTCCAGAAGAAATCCAACACCTCTCCAAGAGGTGGATTCTTTTTATTTGTGATGAAAGACATCATAGCTTCAAATCTATGATTGAAGTACCTGCATACATTCACAGGATCCAAAGAACACAGTTCTCCAGGTGTCTTGAATTCAATGTTTTCAATATTTCCATTTGCCTCTCGTAGAAATTCAAGTAAGTCTTCCCAGCCATACTCGGCACAGCTCAGAGTGAGGAACCATGTTGGAGTTCCTAAGTTCCTCAGCATACATTTTAAATCACCATGACGACGGTACCAGTACTCATTAGTACCACGCTGACACGCCATGAGATTAATTAAGTGAGAATCCAAAATACTGTCTTGGACATTGACTTTATGCATAAAGTCACTTGCCGAGATGTTTCGCATCTGTATACCACTTTTTAAAATGTGGTTCACTGCATATGACAGTCCTGACAGATCGCTTTCAAACAGGAGATGAAACAAATAGGGAATGCATTGACGAAACCTAGGATCTTCTGCATACAATCGTAAAGTCCGGTATTCAGACGCAGGAATTTGATGAGGTCGCTCATCATATCTTCCTCCTTGACCTGTGGGAAATAGCTGTGGGAAACACCGAGCTTCCAAACTTTCCTCCCAAACACTAATGGGACTCCCTTTGGCTTGTTTCATTTGAAACAACTCAATAGCATTTCCCATGACTTCCTTGGAATGTAAAGGATGAACACTATAATGTTCATATATTTCTTCACTATTAGACACCTCTACTTTCTCAATTTGGCCAGCACACAAAACGCTATCCTCTTCATCACTTACTTCCTCTTCTGCAACATATACATTCTTATAGTACTTATTATTTTTCTTCAAATACAAAGTTGCATTTTTCACTTTCCTAACATCCACTAAATCTTGCCATATTTTCTTATTCTTTGTCGGAACCCCATTAACCAAGATAACCAGAGGTTCCTCTTCCACTTTCTCAACTCCAATTGTGTTAATGTTTTTGTTCAAATCTAGAGGCAAATAAACAACTCTTCCCTTTAATCCTCTCTGTAAATCTGCTGGAGGCAACTTCCCTGTCTTTGGCACCATTCTTACAATAGCCTGAAAGGGATGGATACTTTGAATCAAAATAGATTCATAAGTATTTAAATCCTTCAATTCTGAAGGTATCTCAACCAATTCCAGATTATTATGAACTGCCCTAGCAGGCATCTGGTTTTGATTTAATTTATTACAACAATAAGTACACACACGTTGATCCACTCCCAAATCAAAACAATTTTCTACCATCAAGTATGTGGCAAAATCCTTCCATTCACTATTATTTTCCCTTTCAGTTTTTGCATATAAATCCACTAACTTAGTCTGATTCTTATAATAAGTGCGTCGACAACATACACAAGTGAAATTAGGCCTCTCACTTGATTTCATCTGAAACGTGGCAATTTCCTTCTGAAAATTATCTGAACTAGAAACCTGTATATTATCTTTAACATAACCCTCTACTTCTGGGTCAATTTGAACATTCTCATCTCTACTACCAAAGTAGCAAAACTCAATTTCTTCACAAATATTCTTCACATCTATTTCAGAACCATGCAAAAGAGCACCACATAATTGTTTAAGCATAATTGCTGGACTCTTAGCATAATACAACATTCTCACTAATTTTCTCACTTTATTATGATGCACTGCTAGCATCCTGAAATGATGAAAAACACTCTGGCATACTCTCCTGGAAAGACAAGCCAGTGAATGACCATGCAAACCTGTCATTTGTCTCACTCTGCAAGGATCTAAATCTTGCAACAACTCCATTTTCTGCTTCAAACTTTTCTTATTAAATGTCCGTATAAAATCACAAAGCAAATTAATGGAAACCTGTCGCACACTGCAAATAGAACTACACTTCCAAATGTACACAGGACCCTTAGGACGTCTTCCTAAAACCTCATCACTTAGCGCCTCTTCTGTCTCTGTTGTCACAAGTTGTTCTTTTTCAACTGGACAACCATCCTTCACTTCATAAGCTCGACCACTGGTGTCAACTGCAAACACCAAATCATTATCCTGAAAATAACTCTCCTCATTAAAAAATGCCTCACAACTCGAACTATGCATCCATTCTCCGGAAAAAACTTCACAAAAGTTAGTACGATTTACTACTCTCTTCCATCTACTTTTTGTTTTGAAATCAGAAATTACCTTGCTTAGTTTCCTAATTCTATTGATTACCAAAATAAACAACTTTCGCTTAATTTCAAAAGCATGATCAATAATGTTCTCTACATTTTTCTTCTTCTTATAAAATGCCGCTTTCTGTTGGCCTTTTTTTTAAATATTTTTCAATAAATTAACTATTATCCTGTTACGGAACATTCGATGTCGAATGTCCCTAAACTGTTCTTTCCTTCTACTATCATGCACAGAGTTATCTCTTCCTCTACCAGTAACATTTTTGATGGGTCTCTCCTTTCCATTTAAATTGCTTTTCTTTTTGTGGACTGAAACATTTTTTGGAGAAATACTTTTTTTACTACAAATATTTCTTAAGAATGATTTCGTGCTCTTACCCGGACCTTTCTTGGTGTTTTGACAAGTATTTGGGGAAGAGGACTGCTGCAATAAAACATCATCCTGCTGTCTTTGACGTTTTCTCGCCTTTCTAATTCTATTTTTTGTAGGCATTTTCCAAACTATGAAAGAATCTGCAGTTGAATCTGTGGAAAAATATAATAAAAAATGTTATTAACCACTATTACCAAACAGTAAATGAATAACAGTCATCTAAAACTTAATGCCCTACTAATTATTTAACATAGCAAATCTTTTGCACCAGCACTGCTTCACAAAAATGACACTCAATGGTACAAAACAGGCATAGAACAATCATAAATCTCTCTCTAATATTTTAAATGATTAATTCAGGATGACGATAAGATGTAGCCTATCTAAAGGTTTGTATAGGCCCAGATCTTTGGACTGGGGTGAATGTGTGTCATTGATCCACATTCGGTCCAACACCTGTTTTGTTTATTTGAGGTGAGGCCAACACATGGTTGCAGATAAGATTTTCACTGAAAAAAACCATGGAGAAAATACATGTGAAGGCCTACCAATGAAATAAGTCATTATTTGAAAACCATTACATTTCTGGAAATATGCACTGCTAGTGCTTCATAAGTTGTTTTGGGTCATATTTATAAGGCATTTGAGTGTCTATTATCCTATTTTACGTTCTTCATGGTGCAAATTTCTTGTAAATACGCTCCCACCTGCGGTTGGCAAATTTAGATTTTGATTATGGGAGTTACATAGGCATGTTAATAATTTCCCAAAAAGGTGTATGACCCCAAACAACCTATGAAGCTCTAGCAGGACATATTCAGAAATTTAATTGATTTCAAAAATGGTTTTTAAAAACAACATATCTGTTTCAGCTTACATAAGAGACCATGGAATGGACTTCATATACAACAATAACTTGTGTTACTGCATGCCAGAATGGTGCACCGAATATGCAATTACAATTTCTCAAAGAAACAAAATCTATTTCTATATCACTACAGACAAAGCCACAGTTTAAAAACACAGCTTTCTTCATCATTTTCTCCTTAGCAAGATTTATCGCAAATGCGATAAAAAACAGCTGCAATGCATGAATATCGCTGAAAAGTCAGCGATATTCATGCATTATCCAGCAAATGCTCTTAGCCATATTATCCACCTTCCATTGGATAACATGGCTAAGAACTGCTCGCAAATGCAAAAAAAACCGGCCGCAATGCATGAATATCGCTGAAAAGTCAGCGATATTCATGCATTTTCCAGCAAATGCTCCTAGCCATGTTATCCACCTTCCATTGGATAACATGGCTAAGAACTGCTCGCAAATGCAAAAAAAAACGGCCGCAATGCATGAATATCGCTGAACAGTCAGCGATATTCATGCATTTTCCAGCAAATGCTCTTAGCCATGTTATCCACTTCCCATTAAATAACATGGCTAAGAACTGCTCAGGGCCCCATAAGGAACACTATCCATTTTAAAAGGAAAACATAACATCAAAGACACTCAAATGCCTTATAAATATGGCCCAAAACAACCTATGAAGCTCTAACAGTACATATCCAGAAATGTAATTGATTTCAAAATTCGTTTTTAAACACAGCATATAAATCAATTGTATACCTGCATTCATGAGGAAATGACTGAAAATGTCCTTGAGACACATGAAAGTGTTTTCTGGAATGCCCTAGCACCATTTTTGGGACACTATTAACATGGCTAGGTAACTCCCATAATCAAAATCTAAATTTGCCAAGCGCAAATGGGAGCGTATTTACAAGACACTTGCCCCATGAAGAACGCTTTCCATTTAAAAAGGTAAACATAACATCAAAGACACTAAAATGCATTCTAAATATGACCCCAAACAACCTATGAAGCTCTAACAGTACATATCCAGAAATGTAATTGATTTCAAAATTCGTTTTTAAACACAGCATATAAATCAATTGTATACCTGTTTTCAAGAGGAAAGGACTGAAAATGTCCTAGAGACACAGGAAAGCGTTTTCTTGAATGCCCTACCACCATTGTTTGGACATTATTAACATGGCTATGTAACTCCCATAATCAAAATCTAAATTTGCAAAGCACAAGTGGGAGCGTATTTACAAGAAATTTGCACCATGAAGAACGTAAAATAGCATAATAGACACTCAAATGCCTTATAAATATGGCCCAAAACAACCTATGAAGCTCTAGCAGTACATATCCAGAAATATAATTGATTTCAAAATTCGTTTTTAAAAACAACATATCTGTTTCAGCTTACATAACAGACCATGGAATGGGCTACATGTACCACAATAACTTGTGTTACTGCATGCCAGAATGCTACACCGAATATGCAATTACAATTTCTCAAAGTAACAAAATCTATTTCTATATCACTACAGACAAAGCCACAGTTTAAAAACACTGCTTTCTTCATCATTTTCTCCTTAATTCATACTATTCTCTATCTAAAATAAATAAATCTTTTCTCACCTTAGCAAATACTTTTTGAGTTTTGAAAACAGTCTCAGAAATACACCAAATTGTCTTCAGCAGAAGAAAAACGATGCACTCCAGAGGCTGCAGCTATTGAAAGCACAGAAATACAGATATTCATTTCACATATCTCTCATATTAGCCAATCATAACTCTTCCCTCACTTTTTTCAAATCAAAACCCTTCCCCCCTCTGCCCTCTCTGCCTTTTTTCCATAGCAACCACCTCCTGGAAGACCTCTCATGTTTGCAAATTCACACAACAATGTTTCAATTGAACTCTGAACTCTCAGTGCACCTGCGTATCCAGTGCAATCTTCCATTAAATGTTTCTTCCTTGACCATTCAAATTACATCTTTCAAAGAACACATCCATGCACCCTAACTTTCTGTTTTCAGAAATGGAAATGCACCAATCACTGCTAATGATTCATTAGCATTGGAAATCCACAGTTTTTTTTCTTTACAAACTCCTACTGTTTCAACTGCCCTTTCATTACCACACTTCATCTGACTGCAGCACAACCTTCTCCAACCATGTTTAAGGTCTGGATTGTTGGACATAGTTACATCCACTGGGCTCAAAGGTATGCTGAGAACAGAAATTTACACAACCTCAATTTACAGGATGTGGAAATTAAGTGGTTGGGCCAAAGAGGATTAAAATGTCACCAATTGATACCATTGGTGAAAACCTTTATGCATTTGCCAAAACCTGACCTGTTAATAGTGCACTGTGGAGGTAATGATTTGGGCACTTTGACAGGGGTAGGTCTGGAAATGCTTTTAAAGGACACCTTTGAGCAATTAATGGCACTTTTTCCTCAAACTGCTTTGGTATATTCCAATATATGCCAAAGACAGAAATGGAGGTGGTCCAACCAATTTTCTCCACAAATTGAGAAAGCGAGGAAGCATGTAAACAAATCTGTTTCAGCTTTCATGAGAGACCATGGAATGGGCTCTCTGTACAACAATAACTTGCGTTACTACATGCAAGATATCTACAGAGGAGATGGAGTTCACTTCTCAGATGAGGGCAACAGAATTTTCATTCTGAATTTAAGACTGTGTATTGGTACCTACTTATAAGTACCTAAATGTACCATAAAACCAAAAGCTCTTCTCAGAGCTACCCTTCATCTGATCACTCACAATTATTATTTTTTTCTAACTTTTTTCTGTAATTTTCAACAGACTACGCTCAAAGAGCGCTATCCGGTACGCGAACTGGAAGCTAACCGCGCAAAACTTTAAAAAAAAAGTTTTTTCTTCGCACATATAGTCCTCCTCAGCCACCCTCAGAAAACGTAGGGGGGCAAACTACTTGTACCATGCCCCCTTCTACCCATTCAGAACATTATTTACCCTCCATTTTATACCTTGATTCGACCAAAACACAAAATGGTGGACTCCCGTTACGCTCCTAGTTCGCGGACCGGACCGCTTTCCAGGAAGCGGTCCAAAAAAAGGTGGGAAAGTAATTTACAGAAAAACAACTAGAGACACTCTCACCAAATATAAATTAGCTCATACTACATAACAATCCCTTTCATTCTCACAAATTTGATTGAAATTTAATTTAGCCATTTAGCCTGTAGACCTCTCCAAGTACCGTGAGGTAAATTACTTCACAAAACACATCTGAAGTGTTGGAATTGACAACCAATGAAAATGTTACTTTCATTTTCTACTTTTATTACCTGACATCTGATTGGTTATATACTTGAATATATAAAGTAAGAGAAGAAAACACAGCCATTTTGACTACTACTTCTTGTTGTACCTCACATTTCAATAGCTTCCAAAAACTTCAACTTCTTTGTGAAGGTAAGTTATAATTTTTAAAAATGAAATATATTGTGCACTATAACTTAATATAGTAGACTTTTTCTGCTACATATACACTATCCCTCTGTACTAGTAATGTATTTAGATAGACTTCTCTGTTATAGTTATGAATGGAGTTAGGCTTGTCTTGGTTAAATCACATACACTTTTTTATAGTCCTATTTCCACTCTGATACTATACACTGCCAAAAGATAAATTCACTGATAAAAACTGTCTAACTGACTATCTAAAATTAATCCCAACAGTGCCCTATCTCTACTAATATTTATTTTTTTAATCCAAATTTCAGGCAAAATGGAAGGCGAAAACCAAGTTTCTTTTGAAATGGACCTGCAAGAAAGCAGCCAGGAATTGATTGAACAAATTGACATGGAATTTATGGATCAAAGCTTGGATAATGAACTGCTGCAATGTGTCCAAGCAGTAGATGCCCTCCTTGCAAATGAGGACATTTTACAAGCTCACAGCTTGCAAACAATATTTCAAGAAAATAATGACATTTCAGACACTGAAATGTTAGAAAGTTTAATAAATTATGAAAAACAATCAAAATAAAAAAAAAAATTAAAAATAAAGAAAACAAAAAAAACAACAAAAACAACAAACAAAACAACAAATAATTAACATTTAGTCTTTGAAAAGTATATCATTCTATTATCCTTATAGTACGCTGCCTAGAACGCTTTCCGGTTCGCGTACTAGGCGCTCAACGCGAAAAAAAAAACAAGAAAAGATTTTTTTGAACCCTGCTGGGCCCTTTTAAAACCTCCTCATAAAACCTAGGGGGTCAGGGAGGATCTACTATGCCCCCTTATGGAAATTTCCCCCTTTGTTTTGGCCTCCTCTTATCTCTCGATCCTACCGAGAGACAAGATGGCGGCTGCACCGGACTGTTTAGAATGTTGACAGACACCGAAGAGCCAATCAGCTTTCCGTGCGCAAAGTTCCGTTACGCGAAAAGTACGCGAACCGGATCGCTGCCCGGACCGCTGTTACAGATATATATCTTGATTTAAACGTTAATTTCTCAAAATCCACTGAAGCACATATATTGAGACCTAGCAAAGGCACATCGGGCTAACAGTCCCTACAATTTTGCCAAGTTTTGTGTAAATCCATTCAGCCGTTCGGGCTAAAAGTGAGTCCAACCGCCCTATGGAAAACTCAATGTTAAAAACGCGTTTTGGGACCCCCCTTTTTTCTCAGCCCCCCCTTGACGAACCCCCCCCAAATTTCCAGGAGCTGCTCAGAAACAAAATGTGCCATTTTCCTGAAAATTTCAACCGATTCCGTCCACAAACGCCAAAGTTATTAGACATAGAATTTTCAGAAATCCCATAGGGAAAAAATCCTAACTATATATACCTACTGGCGACCGCCAGTAGGTAATATATATATATATATATATATATATATATATATATATATATATATATATATATATATATATATATATATATATATATATATATATATATATATATATATATATATATATATATATATATATATATATATATATATATATTTGTTAATTGATAAGGTTTATGATTTTTACTTTAACCCAATTATAACCCATAAAGACCTACAGAAGGGCATATTTGCTTTTCAGTAGAAATCAGGAAACACCAGATGTTGCTGTACTTTTACTGCTTAATTGCCCTGTACTGTTAAAGCAGTATAAGTTTACCCACTAGCCATATGCCCTTTTCTGTGATGTATGCTCTCAGTAGATCGTTTCCAGCCATGGTAAGTCATTATAATGCCCTTTGAGCATCCTCAAGGCCCGTGGACCACCTCAAAAGGAAAAATAAATTGATAATAACGTATTATTATTGGCATTTTTTTTTCCTATTGCATTCAGTGCCTGGGTGGACTAGCCAGAGCAGGGGATGAGTGGTCTGTACTCCCTAAGTGCGCATAAACTGTTTGGCTGCTGTTTTTGGGCTAGAGAAACAGTTCACGTGCACTTTGCATGTTTCCCACCAGGGTGAAAAAGAAGGCTTCAATTGGTATTAAAATTCTAATATAGTGCTCACTCCAAATATGCAACCACCCCTACGAGTCTAGTTGTAAACCCACAGCTCAAACCACAGTGAGATTATATATATATATATCTTATTTATCATTGTATAATTTAAAACATTTCATCATAGATTTCAATTAAAACGTAAAATCATCACACACTGCATAATATATATACCATCCTTTAAACAGACTAAAAGACTTATCTAAAAAACAATGGATCAAAGAACATTCCATAAAAATAAAACATAAAAAATGTGCAACATTAGCGTGGAGAGTACAAACAAGACAGTACACTTTGTAATAGACAACACACATCCGTGTTTGAGAAATAATTGAGAGGAGCCCGATAGGTTGTACCAAATTCTCTATCTTTGGTTACAGCCACTACACAGATTCTAAAAACCAAGGGTCGACACGTTTCGATGGTGTTTCGGTGGGGTTTGATATTTCTCAAGTTCACAAAATATCACTCTCATGGCGCTGTGTAGTGCCCGTATATGATCGTTAACCTTTTATATGATTTGCTGCCAAAAAATAATGCTGTGCGGGCAGGGGTACTTTTCCTTATTCCAAGTTACCCGGGTGCTACGAAATCTGCCACTCTCCAAAGCTCAACATTTTTGCTTGGAAATCCACAGTCTCGTATTTTAAGTGTTTGTCTTGTTGAAATGTAACTGTATCCAATAGATCCTCCCTTTACTCTTATATAGAGATTTGTATGATTAAAATGCCTGGACTCCGCCTTTCATCAATTAGGCCTTAACCCCTTCCAGGCTATTGACGGAACCGTTCCGTCACGGCTCGCGGGTGAGCTGTGCTCATGACGGAACGGTTCCGTCATGGCCCGGCCGCCGCGCCTGTGCGGCGCTGATTTCGCTCCTGTGCGGCGCGTTTAATTGAGCGGGCGGGGCCGTGACGGAACCGTTCCGTCATGAGCACAGCTCACCCGCGAGCCGTGACGGAACGGTTCTGTCACCCGCGGAGCTCACCCGTGCGCCCCCCCCGCGACCGTTAGCACTGCGGCGGAATAGCCGCCGCAGCGAAAGAGTTAAATCACACCGTTCAGCGCACACTCAGGTTACAGTCCGTGCTTCAAAATGAATTTCCCCTACCCATATGCCCTTTTCTATTATGTATGCTCCCAGTAGATCCTTTCCAGTCACAGTAAGCCACTTTAATGCCCTTAGACCATCCTCAAGGCCCGTGGACCACCTCAAAAGGAAAAATAATATAATAATACCAAATTGTTATTATCATTCTATTTTTCCTAATGCGTTCAGTAGCAGGGCAGGGCTTGCCATAGCAGAGGATGAGTGGTTTGCACTCCCTAAGCGCGCATGAACTGTTTTGTCGGCTCTTTTGGGCTGGCCAAACAGTTCACACGCACTTTGCATGTTCTCCACCAGGCTTATGCAACAGGAACATGTACAAGTTCCCGACCATGTCTGAGCGCTTAACCACGGCACTCAGACCAATCCCAACCTTGCATTGCAGCCTGTGATTGGCTTAGGGGAGCCTGTGTGTCCGGTGCTTCCTACTGCTGGCCAGGACTGCAGGAAGAAGGAAGATGAAGAAGACAGAGGAGAGGTGCAGCTCACCGTTAAAGGTAAGTCTCTTTATCTTTTTTTTTTCAATCCGCCCCCACCCCTCCACCTGCGGCCTGTAGCAGCCGTTACTGCTGGGCTCCATGGACCTATTTCCAGTCCCATTTCAGGATCTATTTCCAACCCCGTTTCAGGAGCATGGTGCATCTCATATGCTTCATTTCAGTATTTCCTGCACATTTCTGTAAATTGGCCAGAAGGTTCACAGCTGAGCGATCATCAGGATCTAAGTCCAAGGCAGGTGGTGCCATCCAGGATGCCAACCTCATTCACTGGTAGCAAGAAGGGGCTTTCCTTTCTGAGACCTCAGGTATCTGGACTGTGGCCGCAAAGATCGTTATTTATAAAGATGGCTGAAGAACTAATGTCCTCTCTTAAAGTATTGTACCTAACACTCCTGTAATTATTTCTACAATGTGTTGATCTGACAAGCATATTTATAGGAGCCACACATCCCCTCATACAGAGTTGTTACTGTTTCCACTGGTGTTCATACAAAAGCAGACTTTGCTGTCACCAAAGACCCCATAGCTAACATCATGCACATTAGTTCTTCTTAACCGACTTCTCCCCTGTGGGCAGGAAGAGGACTATACATTCAGATGTGAACAGGCCATACAATACCGGCGTGCAATACCAGAGCACCGAGCACCCCACTATATTTTTCTCATGTCCTAAGCAGAAAGCCTTTATTCAGTTCTTCTGCTGTAATTTGCCTGAAGTATAGAGCATCAGGAAGGAGTGGTAACTGCTCACCATTGACCCTTTATCTACTGCAATGAAATCATAATGAGGTACAAGCATATTCCCATCCATGCATCTCCTGGACATGGTATGGGACTGGACTGCTGAAAAGAGAATTTTTAGGGCTGGGTAATCAGGCCAGGAGACAGGGGAGTAAATTAATGAAAAGCTACGTAGAGTTGCAAATTCAAGGACAATTCAAGAAATGAACACGGAGCAGGGAAGATAGAAGAAAGAATTGACGGTAGGTAGGAAGGAGATGAAAGCCAAGTTCTTTTTTTTTTTTTTTTTTTTGCAAGCATATCATATATTGAAGTGAGTAATCAATATAATACCTAAGGCATATGGAACATCCGTAAATTAAAGATATACTAAGGAATTGAAGGTAAAAGCAACCAAATACATATACATTTTAACCAACATAATAGTGCGAAACCAGAAACACGGAAAATCAAATAGTTAATGAGGAAAAAAAGGTGAAAAGGAGGGGAGAAAAAAAAGGAACAGAGTATCAAAATACACAATCATAAATCCAAATCATGATTTCCACTTTCGATATCATACCACCTAGTAATGGGCTCCCAGAGCTGTTTTCCTATTGCCCTCATTTTCCTACCTCTTGTGGCATAAATTGCGATTTCCTGTTTATAGATGGCAATAAATCGACTAAGCCACATATGAAAGGTAGGGGGCTCTACATCTTTCCACCTAGCTGCCAAAATTATTCGAAGTACGGCATATCCCAGAAAAAGTACCGCCTGTTCTGCACTATTGTGATCCAGAGAGTCGTCATGGCCTAATAGGTGCAATGTTATAGAGTCTCTTATCCGATGCCCAAAAATTTGAGCCCAATACTCCAGTATCATAGCCTTGATTGTTGCCAATGCAGGACATTCAGAGAACATATGCAAGAGATTTGCAAGTGGCTGATTACATCTAGGACAATTGTCATCAGTCCTGAGCCCCCAAGCAAACAATTTGGCTGGCGTATAGTATAGATTATATATGGGGGCAGATTTATGTTAACTGGCGCATCCCCAGGGATGCGCCAGTTAACATGCGCCACAGTGCGCCACAGCTCCGCCAGCCATGGTGCGCCGCATTTATAATGCGGCGCACCATGGTGCAAAAACGGCACAGATGCGTGACGCATCTGTGCCGGAAATGTGGCGCATTGCTGGAGTTGCGGCGCAAGCGCGACGCAGCTCCAGCAAGGCTCGGGGGTGCCCCATTTTAACAATGCTGCGTCAAGACCTACGCCTGCTTCAAGCAGACGCAGGCTTTTGACGCAGCATTGGCTTAAAAGTGACTGAGTGAAATCTCATAGATTTCACTCAGCCACTTTTGCGAGGCGCACCTGCCCCGGAACGCCCACCCTGCGCCGGAACGCCCAGAAGCGGCGCAGGGCTTTACAACGTGACGCATCTGCCTAGATGCGTCACGTTGTAAATCGTTTGTAGGGATGCGCCACGTTTACCCTGCCTTGCGTGATGCAACAGCGGCGTAAACGTGGCGCAAGGGCCTCATAAATCGGACCCATGATTCTGTAATATTGGGCCTTTAAATTAGAAGCTATAAAGTACTTTGCTGAGAGAGCTAGCGAGAGATCTATATCTACGTTGGGGTTAACTAACTTCGAGGCCCAAGATTGTTCCGTGCGCTCAAGGTCGTCAGGAGCGTTGGCCATAAACATCTGATATAGAACCCCGATTTTTGTAGAGTTTTTCCCTATAATGTCCAGTAAAGGTATATTATCTAGTAGAATTTTTGGTGTAGTATTACAAATGCTGGACGATATTTGATAGAATTTTAGGAAATCGCGAGCGGGAATGTTGTATCTTTCTTGGAAAGACTCAAAAGATGATGGGATGCTGTTACCAAAAAAGTCGCCTATTGTATTAATTCTTAGGAGCTCCCACCTCTGCGATCTAATGTCGTAAAGAGTGGGGGAGATGATTTTGTAGTGCCATAATGGTGTATATTTCGTAAATGAAGAAATATCCAGATGTTTACGGATAGCTTTCCATACCACACGTGCATCTAGAACTGTCTTTAATTTGATATTTTTGTAGTATGATGGTTCTACCTGTCTTAAAAACAGCCCCTTGTATTTCTCACCCAAGCTAAGCTCATATACCGGCGGAATATATGGAACTATAGAGGTTAAAGCTCCAGATTTATCAGTTAGAAGAGGGTCCATATATTGTGCTAGTGTTGCCCAAAGATATAATCTTAGATTCGGTAAAGCTAAGCAACCTCTATCTTGAGGTAACGCCAGCAGAGGGAGGGCCCGTCTTATTTTACCATAACTCCAAATAAACTTTGAAATAAGAGAATCAATAGTCTTAATAAAATGTTCTCCAGGCAGTAAAGGGATTGCTCTAAAAAAATATAAAACTCGTGGAAAAATATTCATTTTAACATAATTAGCCCTGCCTATTATCGACAGGTGCAAGCTATCTATCCTTCTAAGATCGCCCTTGATTTTATCAATAAGGGGAGAATAATTTAAATTGCTAATCTTGCTTACCTCCGCAGAGAGGCATACTCCTAAATATGTAGCCTGTTTAACCCTGAGTGTGCCTTCATAATGAGTGTTATTAGTGGCTAGTACCACCGTTTTGTCTCTATTCAAAGAGTACCCTGAATACAACCCAAATGCCTGAGTGATTGTCTCGATTTCAGAAATCGCTTCAGAAGGATAGGTGATTATAACAGCGACATCGTCTGCATATGCCATGACTTTAGTAGAGAAAGATCCGGTGATAACTGGCTGAATTTCAGGTGAAGTTAATAACTTCTGAATAAGGGGATCAATATAGAGGGCAAATAAAACCGGGGAACATGGGCAGCCCTGCCTTGTGCCTCTTTGAACCTTGATAAAATCCGACTCATCGCTGCCTATGGAGATTTTGGCCGTGGGGTTGATGTAGATGGCTTTAATGGCTTTAATAAAGTTGTTTCCAAAATTTTTACTTTTCAAGATGTTCCAAAGAAACTGCCATGATACTCGATCAAATGCCTTTTCGGCATCGAGGAGGATCATCGACATTTCACCCCCCGTGGCGCCCATGATGTCAAAAAGGGTTATGGCTCTCCGAGTATGGTCTGTAGTACCCTTGCCAGGGATAAAGCCATGTTGCCACGGGGACACAAGATGTTCGATGACCCCACTCAGCCGGTTTGCGAATATTTTAGCATATAGCTTTGAGTCGGAGTTGATCAAGGATATGGGCCTATATGAAGAGGGAAGGTGAGATGGTTTGCCCTTTTTATGAAAAATTATTACATTTGTTTGCTTCCATGACTCTGGAGGAGTTGTGTGGTACTGCACTCCGAGGAACAGATCAAGCAAAAAAGGGGTTATTTGATCACCAAGAATTTTATATAGATCCAATGGGATTTTATCCGGACCCGCCGCTTTACCGTTGGCCAGCTCAGCTAAAGCAATCTCTACTTCAATGAGCGTAATTTCTCTATCCAAATTAGCCTTGGTCTCGTCGTCAATAGCTTTATGTAGAGCTTGGTCTGGGAGCCAGTTGTTTAAGAATGTTGATATTTCTCTATTAGAGTGTGAGATATCGCTGCCGTAAAGTTTTTGATAATACTTTTGGAATACTTTAACAATCTCTTTAGGAGTTGTGTGCTCATTACCCTCGAATTCGATCTTCTTAATACTGCCCAATGATTGTTTTTGTCGAGTACGTAATGCTAGCTGCTTCCCCACGTTTTCTCCTGATTCATACAGTCTAGTCTTATTAGCCTGAAACGTTTCAGCAGCTTTTTGAATGAGCATACTGTTGATCTCAGTTTTTAAGATCATTATTTTGTTTAAAGTTGTCCCAGGATCTAGGGTAGAATCTACTTGACCTCTTTGAGCCTGACTTATTTGGGAGGCATGATAAGTCTCGAGATTAGAGAGTTCTTGCATAAGTTGTGTGTTAATATGCTTTTCATTCTTTCGTTTATTGGCTACAAATGAAATAGTTTCTCCCCTCAATGCTGCTTTAAAACAGTCCCATACTATTAAACGGGACGCACTAAACTGGTTACAATCAAAAAAAGACTGGGTCCATGATTTAATATAGGTTATATATTCCTGATTAACTAGTAACCTCCTGTCAAAAGTCCATTGAGTCTTTGGCTTAACCATACTGGCAGTATCGAAAATGAAGGTCAGCGCATTATGGTCGGATATTGTTTTCGGGGATTTAGTTATTTCAATAATGTCCCCCTCCTCTATAGATGACATAATATAATCAATTTGGACGTACTTATTATGGGAGAAAGAGAAGTAAGTAGAGCCATCTGTGTTTGGCCCCTGGAGCAGCCCCCAAACGTCCACTAGGTTATGGCTTTTCATCATCCGCCCTAGTGCGCTGTATACCTTCGGTTTACGCCCTTTATAATTTAAAGACAGGTGATTCTCTATGGGCAGCCCTATATCAATATTAAAGTCCCCGCAAAGAATCAAAGGGCCAATCCAAGAAGCCAATTCAATTTCGAGCTCCCGAAAAATATCAGGGTCGTCTAGGTTTGAGCCATAAATTGCATAGATAGTAATACCTAGCTGTAGCTGAATTATGACCCATCTACCATGTTTATCGGCTAATTTACGAATTGGGGAACCTATTATATGTTTTGCTAAGATGGCTACCCCTCTGGTTTTGGATGTTTGGGATGTAGTTACCATGAGGTTGTAACCAGGTAATTTGAGTAAGTCTCTGTCTATGTATGCTATATGTGTCTCTTGCAGGCATAATATGTCAACTGGGTTCTGACGTGTCAATTGAAATAGCTGGGCCCTTTTATTTTTATGATTAAGGCCTGCCACATTCCAAGTGCATAAACTTATTCTCTTCATTTACTAACATAAGAGTCTAGCCTAGGTTTAATGTATTGGTGCTGTGCACCATCAATGTTCTCAAAATACATAATACAATTTTGCTTTTTACAATTTTGTTTTTTGTTTTGGCTATATTGGTTCAAATCAAACCATGATCTTAGTGTGCATCTCAACTTTCGACTGAGTTTGCCAATTTTTTTGCATTTTTCCCCCCACCCCCCTTACCCACCATCCCCCTCCCCGAACCCCTCCCCCCAAACACCACCCTTTGAGGCATATAGACTCTAGCTAGAGTCTGTAGTGATGGAGAGACACCCCCTGCGCCGTGCCATATTATTACTTCCATGTTTACCCAATAGCACATGTGCGGGCTAGCGGAGAGATACAAAACAGGAAAAAGATAAATCTAGAATAGAATAGCCAATTTAGGATCCCATGGGGCCCGCTGAGGCGAAAAGAAAATCCATAAGTGTCAATCAGTAAATCATTGGAGCAGTGATAGAGGCATCATATACATACTCTAAGAGACTATCAGAGCGATAAGAATAGGCATCAAAATTAGGACTACATAAATTCATTAAATGTACTTATGCCTATGTCAAAAAACCACAACCCACCAGCCGGGGGTTATACAGTAATCATAGTAATCATTAAACTTAGAGTTCTTGATGAAAAGTACCAATGTCTCATATTTAGGTCAGGCTGTCTAAAAAGGCCTTCGCTTTGATTTCAGAAGTGAAGAATTTAACCTGACCCTTATAAAGAACTTTGAGCGTAGCAGGGTTATTCAAATAAACCTTGGCCTTTTTGTCCAAGAAGGGTTTAATTAGCTGTCGAAGCCGCCATCTCCGCTCCACAGTTGTGTGGCAAAAATCTGGCCTAACAAAGTATGAGATGTCGCCTCGAGATCGATGAGCATCAGGCCTCGCTTTCTCAGCAATTGCTTGACGTAAAAGAAAGTTGCCGAAATAGACCAATATCGCCCTAGGGTATTTGCTTTGTGAGTTATTAGCCCGCAATGTAAACGGGGTTCTGTGGACACGCTGGACTTCTAGCTCCCAATTCCAAGAAGATAACTAGGGAAATGTATCTTTGAAAAGTTGAATCACAAAAACGCGTATGTTGTCTCCTTCGCTATTCTCCGGAACCCCCAGTATCCGTAGGTTGTTGCGGCGCATGCGATTTTCCATTTCCTCGAGCTTCCACCTTACATCAATCAGTTCTGCATCATGGGCATCGACCTGTTCTTTCACCACCGTTGCTTCCGCCTCGTTGACCACTATCCAATCTTCCATATCTGCCATTCTTGCGTTGGAGGCTGCTACAGATTTGGAGAGCTTACGTACCACACCTTGTACGTTTTGTAGGGCTTGTTGAGCCTTCCGACCATCTTTGGAGGTTTGTTCCCTGTGGGAAGCAATCGCCTGTAACACCGTGTCCATTACCGATGTTAAGGTAGTGTTTTGCTCCTTCAAGGAAGAGGGGCCCTGAGAACTGGAGGTTGTTGCAGGAGCATCATCCCATAGAAGGCCTGCCGCGCCGTGATGGCTTCTTTTTTTTTATCACTGTATGCCTTCCCATTGTGCTTTCGCCCAATAGCTCATCCGCATCGCTATCTTGTGTGCTGGTGCTGGAGCCTCTGTGCAAATCGGACAGGGAATCTAAGTCAGAATCCAAGTCTTGGTGCCATCCTGGGTCCTCGCGGCCTTCAGAGATAGTATAGAATTCCGATGGTTCTAGGTCCGTGTCGGAAGCGATCCCAGCTCCACCAATAGGGTCTGGCATAGCCGCTATTGACCCCTCTTCATTTTTGTTCCCCAGTAGTATGGCTGCTGCCGGAGTGTCTTGTACCTGAGCCAAAGTCTGTACTGGAGGGGGTGATGTTAAATTGACCCCCTCGTTAGCTATGTTAGGTGGAGCAGCAAGAGTTTCAGTCTGTGGTTGTTTGGGGATATTGACTGTATTGCCTGTGCCAATTATAGGGGCAAGTGCAGCATCTGCCTGTGACTGCAACTGTGAGTTCGGTTGTATGATCTCTACTTGCAGTGACTCATTTGTAGTAGATGTTGATGTTGTTGATGCTGTAGGTACAATTGTTATCGAGCCTGGCTCCTGAAGCGGCACATCTCCCCCTACTAATGCTGCTAATATCGCTTGCGCTTGAGGATTCAGTGTTGCCGGTACTGTAAGAATTTTTTCCCCTACCGTCTCTTCAGTAAAAACCCCTGGTCCTTCTACAGAGACTGCTAAGCCTTGCGACGGTGTGGGCAGGTCGGCTGTAGCTGTAGCTGGAATACTCACGGGAACACTCACCCCCTCGAGAGGCTTGGAACGGGCCGCTGCTAGCACCAACGAATCCGTGCTGGGGGGTGCCGCCGGGACTGCGGGCAGTGCTGCAATCAGCGGCCCGCTTGTTGCGTGATGAAGAGAGGGGGAGGGCGCAGCTCCGGCCGGCGTTTTCCGAAGTAGGTCCGCAACAGAGGGACCTGGGCCCGGAATGTTAGTAATTTTTGCCGCTTTCTTGTGTTTCAGCTGGGACTGAGCCTGTCCCCCATCGGAGCCGACGGCTTCATCCGTCAGGGAACCAGCGCGCCTTGCCGCCAGCTTCTGATCACGAAGCGCTTGCTTGGCTGCCCGGGTTTTTGAAGCAGCTGCCACCGCTGCAGCGTTCTTCGGAGCCATCTGCGTGTTCTGTGTGTTTTGTGAGACGTGGTTAATAACAGGAACACTCCTAAGCTTGTCCTGATCGCCAGGGGATTCTCTGCTGGCGCGAAGCTGAATGAAGAGCCTTAACACCGTAAGGCCGAGGGCTGATGCGATACAGTGGAGTAGCGGCCGTGACTGCCCCAATGAGGATGAGGAATCTCCTGATGCATCAAGGTAGGCACCATTCATTCTTCATGCTTTAACCCTGTATGCCACTGTAGTTCCAACACGGCTGCTTTTCCGCCGCTTGTAGCACTCACAGGCGGGCCTCAGTGTGCGCCAAAGATCCGAACCCTCCTCCTAGCCCATTAGTTTGGCTCGGCACGGGAGAGTGTCTCGCAGCGGTCTAGTGAGCCGCCGCCATCTTGCCTCCTACCAAGTTCTTAATGAGCACTAGAAAAATACCATTCCGAAGGTTTTTACATGGTGCACCAGAGAGAAGCAATAATAACCACAGATTTTTAGAATGTTTTAATAACATTGGAAAACAATGAAAAAACTCGCAAGAATTCCTAACAAAAAGAAAACGTAAACAGGAGAGCATAGCAGCGAACATTTTAAAACTTTACCTGTGCTGATCAATGTCACAAATGCTCACTGTCTTGCCCTTCCTGTCTCTCCACTGCCCACGAGCACTGCAAAGTGATGTGACTCTAGCCAAGCATATAATATTGGAAAGGTGACAAAACACCTTCCTACCTACACACCTCAAATGGGATCTTAAGTTCACTTTCAAATTGATCTTAAATGGTTTAATGCTGTTCTTATGTGAATGTGATAGTTTTAGGCTGCATGTTAGCTGGAAGAATGTGTGTGCCTGAGCTGATGCTATTACTGTAGGCAAAAAAACAGCTAAGGGATTTGATCTCGTGGTTTGAAATTCCTCTCCGGATAAGAGGCAACAATGGTACCCACTTTATGTCATCCATAGTTCAAGAACTATGTATAGTTTTAAGAATCAAGCAACCGTTTCCCCTGTGTTTACCACTCCTAGACCGCTGGGGGAGTAGAAGGTTTCAATGGCACAAAAGAAAATAAATGCTAACATATGTAGCAAAACTGTGCGTACGTGGTCTGATGCTTTACATTTAGCACTCTATTGAAAGAGCTAGGATAAGTCAATCTGAGATAGTTTTCGGTGGTACCCTGGTTCTCCATCAATCCTTTCTATGTGTCTAAATATTCTTGATTTGTATTTGAATTAGGCTATGACTCTGAAATACTGCAAAAAACTGATTTCCTGTCTCCATTGCTTACATCCTCAGGCAAGCAAATCACTGCTCTGCTGCCCAATCGTAGCCTGCCACAACCAGCAGCCCAGTGACTGCGTACATATATATCGACTGTGGATAGGAGTGTGGAATAGTTGCCACAATTGTGATAATTGCTTGAAATGATAGGTGAGGGTGTCATCATTTAGATGATTACAGAGTGATCAACTCGCACATCAAACTGACATAATAAGTAAAAGGAGTATCACAGTTCATTGATATTGGTAAATGCAGAGGTGCCTAAACCAAACTTTCTGCTCTCCACCAAGTACCAGATAATTGTCCCAGGATTAATTCCTAACTGCTCAATACAGCCTTCATCTTGCTCAGTGCCTGTGAGAGATGTCCTCTAAGTGATGCTGAGTGAATGAGTGCAAGGTGATCTTGCATAATACCCATCACCAATGTGATGGTGGCTGGATTGTGTGATTCTCAGACTACACCCCTTCCAGAGCAGTTGCTGGGCTGTGGATCTTCTGTCTGAAATTGGGACCTGCTGGATCCTAGCCTTCCAGGACTTCACAGGTCCTGTATGAGATAGGTGTGAATGTCTCATTGCAGCAGACAAGCTGTGAAGTCGATTAGCGGTTGCTGGGTGGTTGAAGTAACACTTGTGAACAAATCTGTAATGTTAAGGGGTAGACTGCAAAGATTAAAAAAGGCCTTAAGAGCCTCCCAGTCAATGGCAGGAGGTCTTAAGACACTCCTTAAAGCATTACCAAAGAAACCAGAAAAACAGAATCAATGGGGAAGACATACCCCGAGATCAGGGCTCGAGTTGGGGTACCACGCTGGTGGACGGTGTCCCCCACTTATTTTACAGGGGGGACGCCATCCCCCCTGCCAAACAGCTGGATTTCACTCTTTGGCCTCTCTGGGACGAGGAGCTCGGCACCTTTTGTGATGTCACTTCCTGTTGTGACATCATTTCCGGTGACAGCGTCCCCCCACTTCTTTTCTTAGGACTTGAGCCCTGCCCAAGATTTTAACATAAAGGACATATCTGCAAGTCAGCTTAAGCCTTCCTTTTTAGGTTTCGCTGGGGGGCGGAGCCGTTAGGCTCCTCCTCCAGAGAAATCTGTAGTTTCTAGTATGGGTGACTTGAACACGCCTCTCTGCTTCATTGGCTAGCTCCATAAATGGAGGCTAGCCATTGGAACAGAGAGGCGTCCGTCAATGCCGGACCAGACACGGGGGCGTTCCCGAGATTCTTTGGCTTTTGCCGACGTCACGCGACGCCGGGAACGCCCCCGAGTCTGGTCCAGCCCGGCCGTGATTGCTGCTGTCCTGGGCATGTTTTTCCCCGGCACGTTTCCCTCCTCCCTCCCGCCGTTCGTGTTCTCTCCCGCCCCCCTCCCCCTCACGCCCCCTGTGTCCTCTCCCGCCCCCTCCCGCCGTCCGTTCCTCTCCCGCCCCCCCCCCTGTCCTCGTAGGCCTCCCTCCCGCCGTTCGTGTTCTCTCCCGCCCCCCTCCCCCCTCACGCCCCCTGCCCGGGAGTGAGCCGAAGCTCTGCCTGGGCTCCTGAGCCGCTGGTGGAAGCAGCCGCGGAAGAGCTGGCTTCGTATCTGCTGAGGAGTAACCTTCTGCCCCGGCCGGCCGTCGTCAGCTCTCCCCCTCAGCCCGGCGATTGGTCCTCGGCCGCCGGGACTCCCCCGCGTCATTCCTGGGCCGGGCAGAGATTGGCCCGACCTGAGAGGCGTCCCCGCGCGTGCCCGGAGGTATCTGGAGTCCGGCCGTCCCTCAAAGCAAGTCCGGAGAGAAGGAGCAATGCGACCCCCGCAAGGAGCCCCCGCCAGAGTGCCCGGTAAGTCAAATGGGCTAGGGAAGGCTCCGTGTGGCAGGGTGTCCGAGCCCTTCGTGCTCGCATGCCGGCACCCGCCTTCCTGTGCCCCGTTCCCGCCCCCCTACCTGGTAATGAAAGCCTAAGCAGTCCGGTGAGTTTTCAAGTTCTCCTTGTCCCTCCTCCCGCCGTCCCCCCTCCCGCTCTCCCCCCTCCCGCTCTCCGTGTGGTCCTGCCAAAATACACTTTTGTTGTGCTTTCCTTCGTGCTCGCATGCCGGCACCCGCCTTCCTGTGCCCCGTTCCAGCCCCCCTACCTGGTAATGAAAGCCTAAGCAGTCCGGTGAGTTTTCAAGTTCTCTTTGTCCCTCCTCCCGCCGTCCCCCCTCCCGCTCTCCCCCCTCCCGCTCTCCGTGTGGTCCTGCCAAAATACACTTTTGTTGTGCTTTCCTTCGTGCTCGCATGCCGGCACCCGCCTTCCTGTGCCCCGTTCCAGCCCCCCTACCTGGTAATGAAAGCCTAAGCAGTCCGGTGAGTTTTCAAGTTCTCCTTGTCCCTCCTCCCGCCGTCCCCCCTCCCGCTCTCCCCCCTCCCGCTCTCCGTGTGGTCCTGCCAAAATACACTTTTGTTGTGCTTTCCTTCGTGCTCGCATGCCGGCACCCGCCTTCCTGTGCCCCGTTCCCGCCCCCCTACCTGGTAATGAAAGCCTAAGCAGTCCGGTGAGTTTTCAAGTTCTCCTTGTCCCTCCTCCCGCCGTCCCCCCTCCCGCTCTCCCCCCTCCCGCTCTCCGTGTGGTCCTGCCTAAATACACTTTTGTTGTGCTTTCCTTCGTGCTCGCATGCTGTTCTTCGGAGAGTTAATACGGACTTATCAATGCTTGGCTTAGCTGATTGTGATTCATTTGGAAATATTTGGCTCAGGGGCGAATAGGGGAGTGTAATTTATGTGTTATGGTTGAGAGTGCTTTATCGGAGTGTGGTTCAGTTGAGTGTGGTTTTGCTGCGTGGGTTAGCTGAGTTTACCTTAGACAGGGTGTAGTTTAGCGGCTGCACATCAGCAGATCGTAGTTTAGTTGATTACCTCTAGCTGGGCGTGCTTCAGCTGCCAGTGGTTCAGCCTGGCACGGACCTGCCGAGGGTTGTAGACTTCTCTAAACGGGCACAAGCTCTGCTAAACTGCTCAGTGTAGCTTACATGGGAGCGCGTTGGTGTATTTTGGAAGGTGTGGCTAACCAGAGTCGACTAGCCGAATGTGCTTTAGACGAGCGGGCCACATAAATGCGGTTCGGCTGGGAGTCGTATGGCAGAGGTTAGTTTAGTTGACGGTGGTTTAACCAGAGGCGCTTGTCAGGGGGTGGGGCGTATTTAACCTGAATGTGGTTTAAAAGAAAGTGGTCCGACTGAGTACTGGAGAGCTGAGAGCGACTTGTTATGACATGGTTTCGCCGACTGTGGGGTTGTGTGTGTGAGTGCTCCAGTTAGTTCTGGGTTAGCTGAGAGGGCTTTGGCTGAGTGGTTCAACTGAGCTGGGTTTATGGGATAGCGGTCTGTTTAGTGTGCCTCGACATGTAGCCTGAAAGTCGTTTAGCTGAGTACAGGTTGGCTAAAATAATTTGTGTGAGTGTGGTTCAGCTGAGCTTGGCTGAGCTGACATTGGCTTATCCGAAACTCGTTTGGTAAGTGTGTTTCACTAGCAAGGTTTAGCAGCCCTTGGATTACCTGAGAACGGTTTAGATGAGAATGGTTTGGTTGAAGGAGGTTTAGGTTACTATGATTTACCTGAAAGCGGGTTAGATTCGTATGGGTTAGCTAAACGTGATTTGCTTGAGCACAGGTCAACTCAGGGGGCTTGGCTGAGACTATCCAAGGGGGCCTTATGGGCAGTAATTTAGATTGGTGCAGTTTGGAATAGACGAGTGCCTGGTCTGCGGCTGAATTGAAAGTATCTCAAATGAGAGGGGTATGGATGACAGGGGTATGGCTGAGAATGTAGCACCGATTCAAAGGAGATGTTTGTAATTTAATTAAGTGCTGGTTACAGGAGAAGGATAAATGCGATTGTGGTTTAGCTGAGAGTGCTTTACATGAGTGTGACTTGGCCGAGAGTGGCTTCGATGAGTGCGGTTTGGGTTAGATGAGCAGTGGTTCGGAGGAACGGGATTGAGGTGTGACTGAGAGTTGTTTACATGAGTGCTGTTTAGTTAATGGCGAGTAACTAAGGGTGGTTTACATGACAGAGGTATGGCTGAGAGCGGGTTCAATGAGAGTGCTTTAAACGAGATTATTGAGGTTCAGCTGGGAGTGGTTTACAGGAGAGGTGGCTGTGGTTTGACCAAGGGTGGTTTACAAGAGAGGGCTTTAGGTGATTTTTGTTTAGCTGAGAGTTGTTTACATTATTAAAGTTTAGGTATTAGAGTGTGGCTGAGAATGTTTTCATTGAGAGCAATTTAAAGGAGATAAGGAGATTGTTATGGTTTAACTGAAGGGGGTTTATAGGAGAGGTGGTTTTGTGGTTTAATTGAGGGTGGTATAGCGGAGAGGGGTTTGGGTGCTTGTGCGGTAGTGTGTTGTGCCAGTCTGTGAGGGGTGTGACTGCTACTCTCGGAGGGCTGTTAGCGCTGCTGGTAGTGTGTGGTGCTAGTCTGTGAGGGGTGTAAGTGCTTGTGATAGTGTGACTGCTACTCTCGGAGGGCTGTTAGCGCTGCTGGTAGTGTGTGGTGCTAGTCTGTGAGGGGTGTGAGTGCTTGTGATAGTGTGACTGCTACTCTCGAAGGGTGATTTGCGCTTCTGGTAGTGTGTGGTACTAGTCTGTGAGGGGTGTGAGTGCTTGTGATAGTGTGACTGCTACTCTCGGAGGGTTAGCGCTGCTGGTACTGTGTGGTGCTAGTCTGTGAGGGGTGTGAGTGCTTGTGATAGTGTGACTGCTACTCTCGGAGGGTTATTAGCGCTGCTGGTAGTGTGTGGTGCTAGTCTGTGAGGGGTGTGACTGCTACTCTCGGAGGGTTGTTAGCGCTGCTGGTAGTGTGTGGTGCTTGTCTGTGAGTGCTTGTGATATTGTGACTGCTACTCTGTTAGACTTTTAGTAGAGTAGGGTTGCTGGTCTTTGAGAGGTGGGAAAGTGCTATTGGTAGAGTAGAGAGAGTGCAGAGTAGAGAGAGTGCAGAGTAGAGAGAGTGCAGAGTAGAGAGAGTGCAGAGTAGAGAGAGTGCAGAGTAGAGAGAGTGCAGAGTGACTAGGGAGTGCTAGGGACTGCAGAGTGACTAGGGAGTGCTAGGGAGTGCAGAGTGACTAGGGAGTGCTAGGGAGTGCAGAGTGACTGCAAAGTGACTGCTAGATATTAAGCTAATGGCAATGTAAATGACAATGCCATTTATTTATCTGTTTTCAAAACCAACACATAAATACAAATGTTGTCATTTACAATGCCAATAGCTCTAACTTTTCCAAAGGCGAAACCATTGCATTGTAAATGCTTGTTTAATTCATCCAGTTTGTAAAATGCCCTAAACACAATGGACATTGATTTACTATTCATGAATTCCAATGAAGTTCTTAGCTGTAAATGCATCAACCGAGGGCCATTAGGCCTCCGGGAGTCTGTCTCCTTCAATATCTACAACATCGCCTTAGGTTTTGTGAGAATCAGGACTTAACAGGGGCAACTGGTGTATAGGGACGAGATGGGCGTCGCCCTGCCACTCTGCGAGGGTAAAAAAAATGTGAGGTGGAACACCGAGCAACTAAGAATATATTGTGCTGGCTGCTCGGCGAACAACCATCAGTAAATCTGGGTTTTTCCTTGAGGGGGTGGGAAGAATGTACGTTAGCTCTGCGCATGCCTCCAGGCCGGGCAAAGTTTTCTTCGACCTAGTGCAAGAAAGCACGGCAGTGACGACAAACTGATAGCGCGGCCTGTGTATCACTGCAGGAATCGTGTTTGAGTTTGGGCGTTAATCGCATGGCCCAGGGAGGAGTCGGAAGCCCTCCATTATCTTCAATGGCTGGAAGCAGGGCAGTACGGCTGAGACCTAGGGAGCAACAGTTAATTTGTAAAATGATTGGTGGGCTGGCGTTTGGGGAGGAGTCGAAAGCAAGCAGTTTCCAGTTCTAGTCTTTAGGCACGTTCCACGTGTCACTGTCTGCAGTCCAAATCATAAGGATCCCGGCGCGAGTCAAGAACATTCCGTTGGTGAGTTAAAACTACGTTATTGAAAACCATTTGCGTTCCTGTGTTGCTTTCCTAGCTGTACCCACTGTTTCAGTTCTGCCTGCACCTGCCGTGTTGATGCTTTGGAAATAATAAACTAGACTCTCTAGAGACATCGACACGCCAGAATCAAAAGGGCCCCAAATTAACCAGTGAGGATTCCTCCACAGAGTCGGGCTAGCAGGGTGTGTGAGGGTGTGCGAGGTGGAGAGCTGATCACGGGAGGCAAGGAGGGCGGTGTGTCAGACCAGATTTACAACACTCCCTGGGTACCCTCTCCCCGGTGGAAACAACCGCCAGCACGCACTGGACTGCAGTGTGCTGAGCACAAGAGCTCTTGGTGTGTACACCGCGGTGACAGAGGTGAAGGGCACTTCTGCAGTGAAGGGTAGAAACAGAGCTCTGGGCAGTCATCTGAATAGTGAAGCAGGGTAGGGCCATCCTGGGTAAAAGCAAAGCTCTCCCAGATTAGGTTCAAAGCTCCATGGGGAAAAGGCAGCACCCATGGAAGTAGGACAAAACTGGCCGGAGGTCGGGGGCAGGGAGAGCTCTCTGGGGATTAGCGTAGAGCACAAAGGTGACTGGTGCAGAGGGGAACATCGTTGACAACAAAGCTTTTACCACGCACTACCATTACAACGCAGGAATTACAACGAAAGTCGTTACGACTTTCGCTGGAGGGCGCTGTTGGATAGGGAATTGTTTAATTTTCTATCCAATGCCTTCCCTACTATCCTCGGGGACTGGAGTTGGAATAGAAAATTAAACTATTCCATTATCCAGCGCCCCCAACGCAAGTCATTGTAACGACTTGCGTTGTAATACCTGCGTGTAAAGGCATGCGTGGTAAAAGCATGCGTTGAAACGTCATACAACCCTCGTGCAGAGCCCCCTAAAGGGCTTGGTGACCTCATTGGTAGTAGCCGAGCAAAACACCTCTGGGGCCGAGACAGAGCCCGTAGAGTCAGCGCAGAACTCTCTGGGGGGCAACCAGTGTACGTCTCATGGGGTACAGTATTATGCTATGGGGGCAGGTACACATCTCAGGAAGCAAAGCAGTACTCTTGAGTGGTAGGAGCATGTCTCTTTAGGGTTCCCGCAAAGCTGCCGTGGATTCATGACTATAAAGTGAGGTTGCGGGGTGCACTCCTTTGTTTTTGTAATTATAACCTTTTAATATAGTTATCCTTTGCTTTAATGAGTGTGCTGGAAGGGGAGGAGAGGCCAATCTCCACAAGGAAAAAGTGAATTAGTACTAGTGACTGTCGTCATTAGACCCTGTCCGCACTACCTTTGGCTGAAATCCATCTGCCTTTGTAATCCAATAAGTAAACAATATTTGTATTTTCCAAATGAAATTTATTCTTATGGTTTTTCCAAGTTTGTTCAAAGTTCATTCATTTCTGTATTTCAAAATAATGCTTGTTCATGCGTTTGTTATTTAAGTTCAAATCTCTGATTTGATTCACAAGACACGTTCATAAATCATGTAAAATAATATTTTTCCATCTCCCAATGCATTTCGGGATTGGATCCCTTCGTCAGGGGCACGTATTATAAATGTCCAGGGATCCTGGAGAAGTTGATAAGAGAAAATAACAACAAAAGAGTGTTCTAGTGCAGGTAGGGTGGGGGTCTGCACTGAGCACAAGGAGTCAAACACAAGCCCATTTGGTTTGTTAATAAAGCCCTCACTCACCGACCTGGTCGGTGACTTGCTTCATCATCGGGCCCCACCGGGTGTGACCGAATGTCACCCCGGTGTGCTGCAACGCCAGAGTTACTGCGGAGCTGGTCTTGTGAGGATGGAGGGGCTATGTGATAAGTAACGTGAGAAGTGTAAAGAGTGGTGGTTTAAAATTGTCTTGTAGGTTTCAAAAATTATTTAATAGCTGATCATCAAGGACAAAGTAAAAAATGTGTCGATAAACAAGGCCAACTAATTGGATGGTCTTGTACCGATAACATTAAGTGAAAGTGTGGTTGGTCAACATAGTTCTGCCCAAGCGGTAAAGTTAACCAGGCATTCGTCAGGACCTAGAGTGTAAACCCCGGCGGTATGAGCACGCTAAGGCCCACCCGACCGAAGGCCTTGAAAGTGAAAAATCGTGTCTGTGAAGTAAAATGAGGGGGGCTCCACCGACCAAAAGGCGGGAAGCACACAACCTCAGGTCTCCAGAAATATAGAGACAAAAATTAAAACCTGTGAAGATAAAAGGTACAAACAGACATACACAAAGACAAACAAAAAAGGTTAAAATCATTTGTCAATAAGGCTCATATGTTAAAGCCTGTGACTAGTGCTCAAGGTGCTTGGGGGAGCACAACTCGTACAAATTAGCAGAGGTGCGTGGCTCTGCCTGTGGTCTAGACAGAAACGTATACCATTAAACTTATAGTCGTGACTGAACAGGCTCACTAGTGTACTATTTGGATTGTCAACAGTGCGCGTGAGCTTGGCCAATTGTGAGAGTGAGAGATGGGGGAATTGCGATGTGATGGGCATTCATACACATCTCTGTCACTCGAGCGATCAATGGGCCAAGGGCCAGTGATCAATCAACCAAGAGTTTCAAGGGTGAAAAGAGAAAAATCTCACTTCACAGGGGGTGATATTACACCCCATAGACCTCGGGAGGGGGGAGGCAGCGCTTTTTGGCACATCCTGTGAAGGAAAGGGGGAAAAAGAAGGGAACAAGGGACAAACACAATCAGTTTGCTGAAAAGAGTACTTATCTCGTATGGTCTGTGGTGGTAGCAGATACACTCACGCCCACTACGCCAGTCTCCCGCTGATACACCTGCTCAGCCCTCGGAACCGGGTCTCGCCGATCCAGGCTGGAGGAGTGTGAGTCATTTTATAGAGAGAGGGAGGCTGAGTTGAGCTTTCGGGTCCGGAAGGTGTGTGTGATACGCATGCGTCATAATGGATGGAGTAGAGCGTGAACCAACTTAAAAGAATCGTACCCATTTCCGGGTCGGAAGGTTGGTAGTGCGCATGCGTAAGCAAGGTCGGTTTTACAAATGGCAGACTCAAAATAAAGTTATTTTAGAACAGAGGCCCAGGGAATATCATCATTGAGACCAGTTATATGGGTTCCCAAGCGGTATACCCATCTCTGTTCCTTTTCAAACAGTCTGTCTGGGATGTTAGAACCTCCGATGATTTGTTCAATCACAGTCCATCTGAGATCGTTTGTGGTGTGATTATTACGTAGAAAATGATCGCTCATTTTTGTTGTAGCTTTCTTGCACCTGATATTGCTCCTATGTTCACATACCCTCTGCTTCACTTTTCTCGTGGTCATGCCAACATAACGGAGAGAGCAGGGGCATGTGACAAGGTAGACAACATTTATGGAATTGCAGTTGGTATGTGCTTTCTGGTGCCAAGTTCTCCCTGGTTCCAGATCAAGAGTTTTAGATGTAGTAGTCAGGTGGCAGACTGAGCAATTCGCACATGGGAAATGGCCTGTAACTTTCGGGAGGTTCCAAGCGTCTGTAATACTCCGTGTCAAAGGTACTGTCAATTGTCTAGGTCTCGTGTGAACGAGAGCGTCCTTTAAACTATGTCCCTTTTTGAACGAGAATAGAGGTTTTTGCCAGTCTTTCTTCGTGCTCGTGATTATTTTCCAGTTTTTATTTATCAACTTCTTTACTAGATTCGATAGAGTACTGTAGGTAGTGACGCACGTAAGTGGTATTTCCTCCGTTGTTCTCGTAACTGGTTCAAGGAGGGCTTCACGCGGTTGGTTTCGCGCTCGTTTGAAGCCTTTTTGGAGGATGTGCTTGGGGTAGCCTCTCTGGGTCAGCTCGACTGTAAGGTCAGATGATTGGGTCTTGAAATCCTCTAGGTTGCTACAGTTTCTACGGACTCTTAAATATTGCCCATAGGGTAAGTTCTCCCTCAATGGGCGCGGATGGAAACTAGAAAATTGCAGTAAGTTGTTTTTTGCAGTGGCCTTGTAGTGAGTTTTGGTCGTTAGTGAGGTACCACTGTTCGTAATGACCACATCCAGGAAGACCACCTCCGTGGTGCTCACTGTGTGGGTAAATTTCAAATACCTGTTGGTTGTATTGATCCACCCCACGAATTCCATCAGACGTTCCATGCTGCCTTTCCAGATGAGCAGCACGTCGTCTATGTATCGTTTCCAGAAGGTGATGTTCCTCGCAAACGGATTGTTAATGGATTGAATGTTTTTAGCCTCGAAATCTGATACATATAGCCCCGCCATGCTGGGCGCAAACGTGCTGCCCATCGAGGTCCCAGAGCATTGCAGGTACAGCTGGCCTTTGTAAGAGAAGAAATTCTCTTTGAGTGCAATAGTTGCGCACTGTAATACAAATTCCTTGGGGTGTTGTATTCCCATGTGACCGAGTTGAGAGCTGTACCCAGTACCTTGATAGTTTCATCCTGCGGGATGCTGGTGTACAAACTTTCTATATCAAGGGTAGCTAGGATGATGGTATCGGGCTCAAAGGTGATGGCCTGTAATTCATACAGGAGATTTTTCGTATCCTTTAAGTATGTAGGGGTGTTTTGGACAATGGGTTTTAGAAACTGGTCGCAAAAAGTAGACAGTGGTTCTAGTAGAGACCCAATTCCTGATACTATGGGGCGGCCTGGTGGCGGCAGCCTGTTTTTGTGAGTTTTGGGAAGCGTGTAAAAATACGGAATGATATTTTTACTGGTTGAGAGATAGTCCGCCTCATTCTTGGATAGATGCCCATTCTCTTCGGCTTCCTTAACCATGTTTGTAATCCGGTTTTGTAGATCCGGGGAAGGATCTGTGATGAGTGGAGTATAGTTGTTAGTGTCGTTCAGAAGTGCCTCACAGACTTTCTCATAATCCGTGGTATTTTGAATGACGATACCACCGCCTTTGTCGGCAGGTTTTATAGTGATCTTGCTGTTGTTTTTCAATTTCTCCAGTGCCTGATATTCTGCGGTGCTGAAGTTTCCATAAGTCTCGGGTTCAGAGCTAGTTTCCAGATCCAGAAATACTGCTTGTTCGAAGGCTATAATTGCTGCAGGCACCGTGTGTGGAGGAGGAACAAAGGTTGATTTTAACCTTAGTCCCGTGTCCCCTTTCCTAGTGTCTGCATTAGGATCCTCTTTTCCTTCAAAAAATGCCTTTAGCTTTAATTTGCGAAAGAAGTCTGTTAGTTCGCAGTGTAATCTGAACTTATCCGGGCGGGCAGTAGGTACAAAGCCCAGCCCCTTCTCTAGTACTTTAGTCTCAGTAGTAGTAAGTTGGTAGTCCAAGAGGTTGTTCACTAAACTTGTTGGTTGCTTGTCCCCGCTTGCGGTGTCTTGCTCCTGGTATGATTGCCAACTGCGTCGTCTGGTTGCCAGGAGACTTGGTTGGAGGTTCTTCTGTTTCTGCCTCTTCCTCTCCGGCCCCTCTCTAAAAAAGGCTGCTGGTATTGGTTTGCTGGTGGCGGTTGGTGCCAACCTGGATTCCATCCCATCATCGGAAATTGTGGGTGTGGAAAAGGGAAAGGTGAGGGCCCAAAACCTGCATGTGGTGCCATAGGCCAATTGGGTATGTGGTTATGTTGATACCGCTGGTTGCCTCTGTTACCTCTGTTGCCACGTCTTCGTCCTTGTTTGTATGAACTTGAACTCGATCCGCTACTGTTGGAGGAATTATCATCAGTAGCATCAGAATCATTAGCACTCTTTGCTGTAGCTTTATAGTCAGGATCCGCATATGGGTAGATTTTATTGAACTCAAATTTTTTGAGATCCTTTTGGAATTTTGTTAGCTTAGCCTGTAGGAGGTTCTCCTTATATTCATTCATTTCTCGGTTAATTTCGTCTAGTTTTTTCTTATAACCTGTCACGGTAGTTTTGATGTGTGTCTCTGTTTCTTGAATTTCTATTAGTAAGGTTTCCGACAGGCGCAAAGCAGTCTTGATTATTAGCACAAGCCAGTCTCGTGTGCAGTGCCATGCAATCATGGCCCAATCTTTGCGAAATTGGGCCTCTTATCAACTTCTCCAGGAACCCTGGACATTTATAATACGTGCCCCTGACGAAGGGATCCAATCCCAAAATGCATTGGGAGATGGAAAAATATTATTTTACATGATTTATGAACGTGTCTTGTGAATCAAATCAGAGATTTGAACTTAAATAACAAACGCATGAACAAGCATTATTTTGAAATACAGAAATGAATGAACTTTGAACAAACTTGGAAAAACCATAAGAATAAATTTCATTTGGAAAATACAAATATTGTTTACTTATTGAATTACAAAGGCAGATGGATTTCAGCCAAAGGTAGTGCGGACAGGGTCTAATGACGACAATCACTAGTACTAATTCGTGGATTCATGACTGGCATCTAAAGAGCATGGCTGGCTCTAGGGCGGACAGATGCTGAAGTATGAGAGGATTCAAATGGGCCTCAGAGTTGATTTCCGGGACCAAGGAACAATGCCTGAGAAGGGAAATGGGGGGCTATACTTGTGTAGGTGAGGAGAGGCCCGAGGGATTAAGGGGCGCGTGAAAGGGCAGAAAGAAAGGAATGTGAACACGTTTCCCAACCACTGCACTGTGGTGAGTTAGACACTTGTTGCTGAGTCTGTGTGGAACTTCAAGGTAACAGGCTCGCCCCTGCCCCCTTAGCCTGCTGTAGTTCCGTAGTTTGAGGGTCTGAGGCTCGGTGGTTCCGAACCCGTTCAATTAAGATCGTCAGAAATAGACGATTTTGGTGTCAGCGGACCGCAAATCACGAGTGCAGTGTGTACGAGAGTTTTCATCTTAATCGATCAATGAGAACACTATGTATTCAGGGATTTCGTTTGAACCCTTGGGTTCCATTTTGTGGACGGCAGCCATTTTGTGTGGTTGCCCTCACGTAGGCCGATGATTGCGGCCGAGCGAGTCTTTGGGACACATACGCCTTAGCTGACTTCGGAGTGACCTGGCCGAACTGACTCCCTTGCCCGAGGCTGACCTCGCTGAGCCAGTTCCTTGTTAAGCAGCTGGTCAGATAAAGATCAAAGAGCAGGACATTGCCCAATTTACAGTACACTGCACCCACCCTTCTATCTTGTTTCCAATCTGTTTCTGCTCCTTCCTTTACGACATAATCACTGATTTGGGTTAAGGTTTTATGATGGGTTTGTCCGGCCTGATCGAACAGGAAAGTTGGAATTTGCTTGGTCATTTCTGGTGGGCTGGACAACGGAAAATGGGATTGTCGTCATGCGCTACTTTTGAAATGTCACATTGTCATTGGTCAGTTTGTGTGTAACCGATGCTACTTTGGAATGTGATTTTTGGCATAAAAGACCATGCTCCGCTCATTGAAATTGTGCAGTCCCTAGCGAACCACCCATGTTGTGCTTCGTAGATTTCTGTTCCTGGTTGCAGCCAATAAACTTTGGTCTTTGACGTCATCGAGAAGTGTCCCGTGTCTCTGTTTGCCGAGGCAGGGGAATCCGAAGACTTCAAGCGTTTTCCCTGGCGCTGCTGAGTTCTAAAACCCGGTTCTTCACTGCTCCTAAAGCAGGCTGGTCAGCCTTTCATCCTTCTTAAAATAAAAAGAGTATTCCAAGTTTACTAATTTGATTGCATTTTATTGATAGCAATGTGAAATTGCAATGGCAAGCCCTATAAAAGAGTTATATTAGGACAACGTTTCCCACGCCCAAACTTTCTAAATGGCCCACTTCTGTAACACTCTGAACCTCTACACTTTCCACATTAACATTGTCCACATCTCGACTGCCACCAGACACTCCCTGGCTCCTCCGTTCACAACTTTATCTCAGGCAGATAACTGGCACAACATAGGCAGAAAGATCACACAGAACAGGCAGCTACAGGCACTGAACAGAAAGGCGGTCCACTGAGCAGGCAGGTAACAGGCACTGAGCAACACTGCAGCTTGCAGATACAACAAGCACATGGTAGCATATCACTGGCATGACCACAAGCAGCTACAGAGCAGGAAGTTAACAGACACACTGCAGAAAGATGTAAGGTGCCTGAAGCCGGCCAATTAAGGAACAGCACAAAAATGTCGCAGGTAGAGAGTAGACATGCACGCAACCAACTGCGACCAGTGCCAGGAAACCGGGTGCTGATTTCAGGGGGCACTGTGTGTGCAAGTGCATTATAGGTATGAAAACACCTGCTGCTTTCATGTGGCTTCTGCCTGTCTGCCTTCCTCCGCCCAGGATCTGGCTTTATGGTCTGAGCTGCTGTCTAGGGAAATAGGTTTGGGTCTCGACGTCAGCTCAAAATACTGTGATTCTGGGCAAATCACTTAATCACCCCACCTTCTAGTGGAGTGGTGTGGCTCACTGGTTAGAGGCGGCAGACCCGAGAGCAGAGGGAGGCCCGGGACCAGGGTTCAATTCCCGACGCGACAGGGTCGTGGACCAGGGTCAGCGGACTCGATAATTCTCATCTCGGTGCCTACTCTAACCAGGGATCACACTTGGCAACTCTGGGCATTAGCTTGCCTCATCTCCACAACGGCCCCCCACATATGCTGGGGATGCCTGGTTTCACCTTGGAGATACCCAGTAGGGACCATCTCACAGGGAAAGCCAGGACAGGTTCCCCAGTGGTCTATTGCGCAGAGATACTCCTTCGGGAGTCGATTCTAGCACATTACAAACCCACAATTAATTAATTAATTAATTAATACCTACAATGTGTGTGAGTGGGATCTTATGTGATGTAAACGGTGCTCATGTAAAGTGCTCTGCCTTCAGGTTGGCTTCATGCTATGCTCGCTTGCTGTTTCTACTCGGGTACAAAACTTTTCGCCTCACCACTTTGAAAATCCACCAGCCGCCACTGGGACTTAAATTGCTTTTTGAGCATCATATCCCCCACTACTTTGAAAATCCACCAGCCGCCACTGGGACTTAAATTGCTTTTTGAGCATCATATCTAGTATCGGCTGCTTCAGATTAAATTTACAGTCAGTAGGTGCTTCAGCTTTTCCACACGCGGTGGTTCACATGAAAAACAAATGCTCTCTCTTCCTAACCAGTCTGGCCTTTGTGAATTGAAAATCTCTCACTGTGGCTATCTCTTGGTATGGCTATCTTCCAATCACAGCTCGCATTGCGCCGGCTCTCTGCAACTGCAACAAAATCCAGGTGGGAATGACACCATGAAACCAGCCTAGTGTTCAAACATGTACAGTGCAAGAACACACTTTGAAATAAAAAAATCTAAAGTTTCAGTTAATCACTTGTTATGGTTCATGTTATCTGAATATTAACATTTTAAATATAGAAATAATGAATTGTTATATTAGGTAACTCAAATGCGTATTTGCTGGGATTCATATAAAGAAAAGCTTTTGATACATAAACATGTGCATGTTCTACACAGGATAAAATAGTATACTTCTATTTGTATTTCATGAAATAAATATTACGAGTACAGCCACATATGGAGGTGATGTATTTTTGAGGTTTTATTGCATATTGTGCAGAACAAATATAAGTTATTTATTTTTTAGACAAACGTGTCTTGAGTTTCATTCTGGTATAGGGTCAGACTACAGGTGTGTAGGATTGGACACATTCATTGCAATATCAGAGTAAACACTGCAAGGGTTTTTAAAGGCATGACTTTCACGATCTGCATGTGTAATTAACAATATCGTAATCAGAGTAGTTCACTGATAAGTGGTGACTTCCACTGAAAAGAGCATTTCCAAACATGAGACAAGTAATCTGAAATGAAAAGTCATAAAATAGTAAATAAAATGTGGCAACAGAGAGATTGAGTATGATCAGAGGGTGGACAAATAGAAAAATTAAAATCAACACACCAACCAGAAACAATGCACATTGGAAGATTTACAAAGAAGTTCAAAATCCACAGTCACTGTTGGAAATACACTGCATTTAGTGTTGGGTGCACATCATTCAGCAAGGTGAATCTTTGCAAGCCTTTAGCATTCCGGCAGAACTTTCTTTGAGTCTAGATAGAGATTCGGTACTTAAGTAGAGTTTGGCTGATGTGATTCACCATTTTATTACAAGTGCCATAGGCTACAAAGAACTTTTAATATGGCAGACTGGACATCCATCAAGTTATGTTATATTGTGTTATGCTGTGTTATATTATGTGTACTTGTAGAGCGCACTTTTGTATACTGGAACTGAACAGGGGTATGTGCCTAGACATGCCAAGGTCATGGTGGTTAGTTTATTAGCCATGCCTTAAGCATCTTTCAGAATTCAAGAAAAGAAGAGGAGCCTCTGATATGAAGAGGGAGGTCATTTCATGCTTTAGGAGTGATGTACGAGAAGGCCCAGCCTCTGTATCTGGTTCTGTATATGCAAGGAATAAATATGAGAAAGAGCCTGGCAGAGAGGAGGTGTCTGAGTGGTTGGTGGAAGGAGATACCCCTCTGCAGGTGGCACATGCAGACAGGTAGTGCCTTGAATGTGTGAGTGATGAGGTTGAACTGACTAGCTTGTGGATTGGAAGCCAGTTGAGGTCCCTGAGGGTTGGTTTGATGTGAGATCAGCATGGGACGTCGAGAATGAGTCTGACTGCCAAGTTCTATATGGTTGAAGGTTTCTGGTGAGTTGCTTGGTGATTCCAGCATAAAGGATGTTATTGTTGTCCAACTTCAAGTCAAGAGGGCATGTGTGGCATTTTTTCCGGTGTTCCTTGGGAGCCATTTGAAGATTGTTTTAAACGAATGCCACGTAAAACACAGGTAGGTTTGGCAAGAGCTGTTTATTGTGGAGCAACAGTGCAGAGCAGAACACTCCCTTGCTGGCCATAATCCAACTGACCACCAAGGAACATTCACCCTTTTAAACAAACACATGGACTTTGACAGCTGTTAGATTCCAATAAACAAACTGCACGAGGCACAAGTCCATTATAAAAAAGATCTAGCTGGATGCAGTGACTGCTCAGACCTGTACAGTCATCTCCGGTTTGATATCGATGATGATCCTGAGGCTCTTGTTGTTGGTGCTTAACGTGGGTGCACGTTCACTCAGCCACCAGGTGGAGTCCCATGGCGAGGATTTCTTGCTAAAGTTCACTACTTCTGTCTCCATTTGTGACCGAGTATCCCATTCATTAAGCTCTAAGTAAGGCTTCTAAAAGATGCCAGTGCCAAAGATGTCACAGAGGATGTCTGTTATATGCTCTAAGTGGCCACCACAATTAAACTTTTGAGCAGCCAGATTCTACAATTCATCAAGCTTGTAGAACAGTCAAGGCTAAGTTGTGCAGAGAGAAGAGCCAAATGAGCAGGCATTTTTAATTAAAGCCATTCTCCAATGTCTCTAGATTGAGAGCTGACAAATGTGGCTGCACCTATTGTTCTAATAAAGGGTAACAAAACATGTTCCTGTATGACACCAAACTACGCTCTCACATGTGGTAAGTACATAATAATACAAAAACAAGTGGATATACCTTTTACAATCAAGGACGCTCAATGTGCCAATTGTGGCTTATCAGGTACATTCAGCAGGGTTGGCTTTAGGGCAGTGCAACCTGTTCAGCAGCACCTGGCACTTAACTTATGGTTTTAAATAGCTGCATGTAAACTGCATAGCATAGGTTAGAATGCTATGTTTTTTCTCCAGTCTTTCAATATCTATTCCTAATGGTACTAACAAAGCTTCATTTGGGTAGAGATTCATTCTTACTACTAAAGCAAACCCCAACCAGCACTTTAAAACAAATGACATGTTTGTGAGAGAGAGGCTATGGAAAGATGAGGGGCACTGTTGGAGGGTGGGCGTGAGGGAATCCATGGAGCAGGAGGTCATTAGGGGTGTGGCAAAAAAGATTATAACTGGGAGCCACCAGCGTTAAAGTAGGCCCTGGCATTCAGTGTAACATGTCTTGCAATTTTTCATGTGGCCAAGAACTTTCTTGTTACTGTGTGCTACCATGAAAGGAGCTTCAAAGAGTTTACATCAGCATGATAAGTGGATTATATTTACTCACTTTCAGAATGTGCGTACTAAGGGCCTAGCGGGATCTTTGATGTTTAGGACTGCAGAATCCATCAGTGCCTGACATTGTTCGCTACTACCAGGAAAGATGCCACTTGTTTTGTTTTTCTTTCTTCATCCTCTTCAGACATTTTCTCTGAGGGTGTCAGTTCTCAACTGATTGTATAAGGAGTATACAAGGAGAAGACTGTAAGGGCCTCATTCATGAGGCTGTGCGTCACTTTTACGCCACCGGTGCGTCACTTTTTGTGACGCACCAGTGGTGTAAAAAATACACCTTGTTGAGCCATATTTACAAAGTGATGTATCTAGGTAGATGCGTCACTATGTAAACCCCTGCGCCACATTATACCTACGCCAGGTATAATGTATGCAAGGGGGGCGTTTTGACGCAAGAAAGAGTCATAGAAGTGACGCAGTGAAATCTATGAGATTTCACTGCACCATTTCTTTGCCGCTAATGCGTCAAAATCTTACGCCTGCCTCATGGCAGGTGGAAGACTGATGCAGGCACTATCAACATGGGGCTTGCCCATGTGAAAGTACACATTGCTGGAGTTGCTTCACTTTTGTGACACACTCCAGCAATGCGTCACTTTTGCGCCTACAGATACGTCAGAAATACTGACGTATCTGTTACTCCTTGCGACATGATGCATCATACTGTAAATATGATACATCGTTACGGTCGCAGGGAGAACGCAGTGAAAAGTGACGCATCGCTGTTTTCACACAGTGATGCGTCACTTTTCATAAATGAGGCCCCAAATGTCTCCATTTTCTGCTACGGCACAGATGCATATGTTGCTGTTGCTGATGCCCCATTATAAACATAATTGTTCAAAGAAGGGTCGTTGGTTCAGGTCAGGGCAAAACAAGGTATTACATTTGCACAAGTGACAGGGTGAAAATGTATCATTGTACATTTCTGTGCTTTTCAAATATTACTTTTACATTGAGGTTCCGTTGTTTCTAGACCTTTTCCTGCCACCATTTTGGGAGCTCTACCTATAGGCTAAATTAGGATCTTCTTCATCAGGAATCTAATAGGCTATTGTCGCGTTACAGGAAGTATTCCTTAGGGAGTCGTAATTTCTTGCTAATTAATTTTTTTTGTGGTTGTGTAATTTGCTTGCTGACATTCTTTTCAGCAAGCACCCACCAGGTGGTCATAATTTTCCAAGCTGTATCTATTGGTATAGCAGAGCACACTCTTGTTTGTGTCCTGCTCTAGATACCTTATCGCACAATTGGCCTTGATGTAAAAGGAAGTGAAAGCCTGGAGCTGAGAGAGAAACATTTCCAGATGTTCTGTTGTGTTGGTCCCAATATAGAAGGGGTTTGATGCGGCGTAAAAGCTGATCATTCTTTACAGGACAGAAAAAACAATTTTGACAATGACATTCTGATGTGCATTTTGCACAGGTCTAGAAAAAAAATTGAAACAGAGAAAAGCTGAAGTGCTAGCACTGTAAAAGTGTGCTTTGTTTTGTAGAACTAGCTGGATAATTAGAAATTTGTATTTAATGTTTATTACCTTATTACTTCAACAAATTCATTATGAAAGATTATTGATGGAAAAGATTTCTATATTGCAAAATAACAGAAATTATTAATATAAAGTAATATAGCTATGTAACAAATGAGTCTTACGCACAATTGTACAAATATTAATGATGAGACTTAGCATCTCTATTACCTTCATTGTAATGCACCATCACAAATGAAAAACTGGTACAAATTAAAATTGTTACATTGTATATGACTGAAACTTTCAGCATAAATGCTTAACATTAATAGAGTCTTAGATTTCCTAAAACTATTTTATTATAATGATTTATAAGAATAGTATGCATGTATGTACATTTAAAATGTTGGTAGTAGGCCAATATTTGAGTTGGACATTTCTATTCAATAATCACTAACAAACATCATGATTATTTCCTTATATGATATGCTTGATTAATTTCATTATGTTTGAACCTTATAATGAGTTTATTTTACTAAGTAAGAAGTGATGACTTTAAATGCACTGAATTGCCATTTTCCTTAGGCCTCAATTATTTCATGACCGGATGTTATATATTCTTGTTACATTTTCACATTGTTGCTTTCTTCGAAATATTCACACTGTATTCCTAAAAGTACAAGATACTTTCTTCGTACTTCTTTGTAAGTGAAATCATGGGAACCTGAACTTTCGACTCAATACATGAAGTGCAACAAAGTAAACAAGCTATTTGTCAATTAACCTGTGTGGACAGAATGGACAGTTGTTTCTCATGAGCTAAATGGAAACATATATGCTGGAGTATCAATTTTGTACCTGATGAGCAGAAGAATGGTCACATGGCGATCAGACATTTTATGGCGACAACTGGTGTCACAGATGGACTGTGTGGAGTATAAAAAGTGACTTTTCAAGAAGGAGGGATGGAGTCTCTCTCGAATTCCTACCTATTTAGCTTACCTGCTGAACTATCTTTTTCATGTCCTTGCCTTTTTCCCTCTGCTGATGAACTTGCCTCTGGACAATTTGGAGCTGTCTGGTGAGAGACCAGACTTGGGAATTTCCTGAATATAGCTCCTTTCTCCTTGCTCATTGCTATAGACTTTTCCTTAGAGGACTCTAATTTGATCCCTTTTCCCATGCTAAGACAACTCTTTTGAACCATGCTCTCACCTTTGCTGGTGATAGGAAACTCTAATCTGAACCATCTTCTTTATGGATTCTTTTTTCACCATTAAATGTGCTTTGATTAAATATGTAGTGTTATACTACGAGCTGTAAGACTCATGACTTAACTGCTTAAAATGTTACTTACATTGATTTTGGATCTTTAATTCAATAACCAAATTATCTCAAATTTGTCTGAGTCTTTTATTATGTGTCTTGATGTTCTTTCCATAGAAACTGTGCTTACCAGTATCTGATTTCTAATGCATGATAAAGTAATAATCTGAGAGTATTGTACTTAAATGAGATCACTGATTTCTGAGTTGTCTACTAATTATTGGTTGTCTTTGTGTTGTCAACAGTTTGACACCCTGATTTCTCACCCTTCACTGGGACGTAGCAAGGTCCATCAGAGGACCAATGCCACTGTGGGTGAAGTATAGAATCTGAGTGAAATGACAAAGCTAAAGAACTCGCTATATGGGCCCAGAAACAGCAAAGAAAAATAACTTCCACTGTAACAAGGTGCTCTGGGCAGCCCATAGCTCTGCACCTCTGAGCACATTCATAGAGTATGGCTCGTTTGATCGTTGCTTCTGTAAGTCCTTGTGTACAATTCAAGGAGCTAGCCACAAACTTGCATATGATAGTGTTGTTATCTTTGCTGTTATATCCAAAACTTCAGCAAGGTGATGAGACCAGGATTGGGAAGAGATAACCAGTTGCCTAGGTACAAAATGTAGCTTTAATAATCCAATGTGTTACCTTCTAGGCTAAACTCATGTGGTTGTTTTTTATTTTGTTTGGGATAACAGATTTTGAATTGCCTTAATTTATGGCTTTGTGATTGGCATTACATGTTTTGTATGCAGTTAGCCAATACTACTAAATGACACATCTTCGATTTATGAAGGCACATTGATTTACAAGTAGTGAAACAAGCCCCAGAAATACTTATACTATTCTTTTGGAACTGAAAATGATAACGTCAGACTTGACCAGATTCGGTTTTTAGTCAGTTTCTTCTCAATTTAAATTCCAACAACAGGGTGGTGTTCTGACATTGTGAGAAACATCACAAAGGAATTTTTAGAATAGCTCCAAGAAGTAAGCTTAGGAAATGAAGAATATGATGGCAAGTTAGGACCTACACACAAGACATTGGAACACACTAGTTCTTGATGCACCCTTATGCTCAAGAGAAAGATACTTCTATGGAACTGAGGTACTGCTGAGGTGCAACATTGTCAATAACATTATATCAAAAATAAAAAAATCACAAGGAAGACATTTGGCTTCTGAACATGGCAGTGGGGAGATCAGTTGTTTTCAAAGAACTGAGCTTGAAAAACAGTTATTCAGAAGTGCCTTTGCTAGTCCCAGTTTTAGGACAATGTTTACATAAGTTTTTTTCAGGGCTTTGGGTACCCGTGCATTGCAAATTTGTGCGAAAGTAACTGATCTGCTGGGACTTAGTTAAAAATGAATCATTATCGACAAAACACTAGCATTGTTTGTGTATAGTAAACCCCAGCTTATCACATTAGTAACCTAAGGTTATTAACAGTTACCTCTAGTTCATAACTGACTGAGGAACAGCTGCTGGATCAATTGTGAATGTGACATGGACGATCATTTTGAAAAGCATGTTGACAATCATTATACGATTTCAGTGGGTTATGATGTGAAGTGATATAGAGGGTGTACATTCATTTGAGACTTACACATTTAAAATTCCGCAATGACATTTACATTCAGTTTAACAGAATTTCAGAGAATCACACAATTTTCAGTCAAGTGAAAAAAGGTGGGATTTGAACCAATGTCATAAGAATCCAGAACAGCAGCTTGGCCATTAGACCACATGTCAGATGGCAAAGAAATACATTGTGTGTGAATCTTGTCATATCCCTACTGCTACATTAATGTGAATACAATAACAAGACTTCATATAGTTGTTTTATTATGTCATGTGTTAAAGGAGGGCTTTATAGTGCCTTCTATCCTTCTGACCAGAAGACAGCCAGTAGCCACCAACATTTTTATAGCTGAGTTGCTAGAGGAGTGCTATTCTTGTTTTTCAAGGTAACATACCCAGCCCATTAGAGTTTGCAGATTTCAAGCACGATCATTAAAAAGGTTTTTTTTAAAAGGGGAATCAGTGACAAATAAGTACAAATATTTTCTCCATGCTCATTTAAACATGGGGTGAGATGGGCAAATGCCTTTGAGCAATATACACTGCAAAATAAACTTCAATAATAGAATATGCCCAACTGTGTTATTGCTTCATGGCAATAGCATCTGAATAATCTTTACAGAAAAATGATGTGGTTGCTAGATAAAAAGTGAAACCAAGTGTTTATTGTGGATTGCATGTTCTTCATGTGTAAATTCTTCATTCACTGGCCAAGAATTAAACCCCTATGTTCCAAATTGGGTGAAGGAAGGTTTCATTTCACTTGGTGCTGTGCCACCACTTTTGTGGTTAGCAGTGTCTTGATGTCCACCTCTTCATATCCCAAGGTATCCCTCAGCACCTCCACAGTGTGCTGTCCTATCAGAGGTGGAGGGTTGGGCCTTGAGACTTCAAAATCACTGTATCTCACGGCAGGGCCTGAAAGAAAATAAAAAGAATAGTGTTTGAGATATTGCTTCCATTTTATGGACTGCAATGCATTTTATTGGTGCAGAGATAAAAATGTGTTTTAAGAAGGCGTGAACACTTTTTAAAATTATTTGCAAATTCTTTATCATATAATGTGCTGACTTCACTACAATTGCTGCATTTTTCACGATGAACTTTTAAAGGCTTAGACCTAGTGAAAGAATCTTTAGTACAGAAGATGCTCTAGTTTGGCTCCTATCAATGTGTTCCCTTTGCTGTGTTTGGTGTTCTTGGAGTGTGACAGTTTGTATCGCCTGTCTTCAGCCTTGGAGGTCAGAGGCACAATAGATATGAGAGATAGTCTACTCTCCATTTTGCTCTACTTTATCTGTTTGAACTCAAAGGATCAGGAAACATTAATGAAGAACTAAGGGGCATATTTGCAAGGTCATAGCGCCACCTGAATGTCACTTTTAATGACGTTCCTGTGACGCAATGCCCTGCTCCATAGTTACAAAGTGGCGTTAAGCCACTTTTTGTGGCTTAACGCCGCTTTGTAAATGCAGTACCCTTCTACGCAGGTATCTGCATAAAAGGGGCATGCAATGGGTCTTGCTGTGGGCATTCCACTGCAACACCCATTGCTTTTTGACGCTCCCCAAGATTTACAAAGATCTGTAAATCTGAGGCATCAGCAAAAACTAACATCATGCAAGAGCAGGCAGTAAAATGAGGAAACAAAGAGAAATACTTTCATTTCTCCTTGTTTTTCTTTTCTCTGTGTGCTACTCATATAGAAATAGCAAAAGACCATTAATGATTGTTTATGTGCAGAAAGTAGTTTCGTCACCCTTGCACCGATCCTTGGCCCACCGGCAATGCAACTGCTTGATAAATATTCCCCTCAGTGCACAGCACCCCACCTTATCACACTGAAAACAAAAGCCCAACTGTACCATTGTACGTGGTAACAAGATCAGTAAACATTGTGGGGCTTTGCATTCTCTTTCATTCCTTCCACAGCTGTCCTACTTTTATAATGTTAATGCCACCACACATCACAACACTCTCCTTCTATTCAAAACGTCTTGCTTGTTCCAGCGTTCGCAAGCTCATCCATAAAAAATGTCCACTTGCGTAACTAAGGGCCCGATGTAGGTCGCAAATACCGGTCGGAAACGGCCGAATTCGGCCGTTTCCGACCAGTATTTGGCATCTTGAGATGTAGGGGGCCAGATTTTACAGATTCTGTAAATTTACCGAATCGGTAAATTTACAGAATCTGTAAAATACTGAATCGGTATTTTTACCGATTCGGTAATTCACAGAAGTAGGTGGGACTCTTCTGAGTCCCAAAGGCCCTACAAATTCGGTATTTTACCACCCAATCCAATTGGGTGTTAAAATACCGAATTCAGGTGTGCATGCACATGTGTGCATGCACACCTAGCCATGTGACAGACAGACATGCCCTTAGGGCATGTCTGTGTGCCCCATGGCGCACATGCCTATTTTTGGGGTGCCAGAGGGTGTCAAAGTGACACCCCCTGCACCCTTGCAAAATTCGGAATTTACCGATTCTGTAATTACAGAATCGGTATTCTGTAATTACAGAATCGGTATTGCCCATTGATTCCCATGGGCTTTAAGGCCCATAGGAATCAATGGGCAATACCGATTTGGTATTTACAGATTCGGTAAATACCGAATATTAACGATTCGGTATTTACAGAATCTGTAATACCTACATCTCCCCCCTTCATATTTACCGACTCTTAAATACCGAATCGGTAAAATTCGGTATTTAAGAGTCGGTAAATATGAATTACCTACATCTAGCCCCAGATCTTTATCCAGCCACCACATTCCCATTTCTAGGACTTCACCCTCCTCTTCGGTCACACATGTTAGAAACACAGATATTCTTCAATGATTAGAATGATGTCATCCTTTCGTCACTGCACCATTCTCCCCTACCAAAATCACTTTTACTGCAGCACTAATGTGGAGTCATATTTGAACGTATATCCAGAAAATTCCAATTGAACATTCATCAATCAGAAAACTACTCACACTGGAACCTTCTCTCTCATCTTGCCTTTCTTACTTTTCTCTTGGTCCATGTGCACTCTCTTCGTACCTTCATTGATAACATAATTGGTCTGCTTTTTTTGCCCTCTCAAAATATCTAAGAAGAATGTAATGTTCAACTATTTTGAACATCTAAGACACATCTGGAAGGATCAGGGATTAGGTTTGTCAGTCGTCCCTTAAGCAAAGCAGTACTTTTCTGATGTTTTCAGTGCTTATTCAGGGATGTTAGACACAAGGCTAGGTGATTGATTATCGGGTTTGCTGGACATGTATTAAGTGTCTATACTTGTGAGGTAATTAATACATAATTAAGGTAATCTCACTGAATAACAAAGCCAATTGCATATTTTGCTATGAATGGCCAAACTTGGTTTTACTTCGTGACCGTCCAATGGTGCTGGTGATGACTTCAGTTGTTTAACTTTCTTGTAACTAACGTTTTCCGAGACATCTGTGAAATCACAAAACAAGCAGGGTCACTGGGGCAAATCAGTGATGTGTGGTGATGCTGAGGGTATACAGTCTTATTTAGTGCATATTGTGTCAGTAAAATAAGGCATAACACCAGCACAGAGCAGTGCAGTCAGTGAAATGTTAAGATGCCAGTATCTGTGCATCTCACAGCTACCACTGTTGTGACCCTCAGTGTGCTTGGTGGCCATCATAGCCACATTTGTCTGGGGTGCCTGAATCTACAGTGTCAATGCTGCATATGTGTAGATCGTCTGACTGTAAATCATGCCACTGTTCTTGGGGGCTAAAGGACACAATAACTGACACAAGGGCAGCTGAACGTGTAAGATGTGCTGTACAAGTCATTGGGTGCACATATGCCATAGTTTATGCACAACATGTTCTTGTAAATTGAAGTAAAATAGGAAAAAGAGGAAAAGTTTAGGGCAATGAGGTGTACACATACTCATTGCATTTGGTCGACTCCTCAGGAGAAGTGACTTTCAGATACAGTTGAGCATCATTAAGTTACAGATTGAAAGTTATGTTAGATTGTTCTAAGAAGGAGCTGCGGGGCTCTGTAGATACATTGTAGAGCTCTGAGGAGAGTACTAAGCATTCAGGGACTCCTTATTTAAGTGGAATGGGCGGAAAGTATAGTTACAAACTTTCGCCTAGTGTGCACAATTTCCAGATGTGATTCAAACCGTTGCAAAACAGTGCCACTGACCTCAATCTGGTTTTCAAGATGTTATGGCTGTCTTAAATGCTGCTGACAGGTCAAAAAGAATGAGAAGGCACAATACAACTTCATTTAAAATGCGCAATCATCACCCTCAATCTCTATCATTGCTGTGTCGATGCTGCTACTGGATCTTTGCCCTGAATTAAATTGTCCATACTGTTTTCATCTATATGTTTTGAATTGCTTTTAAATAAAGCTATCTAATAATTTTTCAAGAGGGAGTTGGTATAGGGTGGATGCTGTTAAGATCTTCAAGGACAGCGCAAATGTTCTTTTAAGGAGAGGGGTTTTCAAGCAGGACTATACCTTGAGTCAGAAAGGAAGTAATCACGTTTATCATGGAGGGAATAAAGGACGCATTTACATCTTTTGGAATTTCATCAGGAATCGCTTTAGAAAACTAAGAGGAAGGCTTAATGTTAGTGAGTGTGTTAATCAAGTCATGTTGCATAATCGATTTAACAGAGAACCAGTCTTTTGATGTTTTGTGGATAATGTTTGAGGGTTATTGACTACTGTGGTCAAGAGAGAAAGCTTAATATGTTTTACTTTTCTATGAAGAAATGGAAGGATTTTTCACAATTTTCTTTATTACGGGCAACAGCTAGAGTGTCTGAGGGTTACTAGCCTTTTTAATGATGTTGGAAAGTTTCTTGCATCGATTTCGTGCTGTTGGGATCACTACTCTGAAAAAGGAAGCTGTAGTCCCATGGATACGTGTTTGTGTTCCTTGGTTTTTTGTCGGAGAGCTTCAAGATTATGTTTTGAAGGGTTTTGCCACCACATGTGTTCAATGTGTCACTGTTCCGATGTAGAACTAAAGTCACCAAGTTCCATAGTGTCTCCCCCAGTGCCTTTTACTATACAGTCTGAATTTGCTACAAAATGGTTATGTATTTTTGGTGCCCCATTGTGTGTCTCTCCTTTACTCACATGTCAGCATTCATCTATCCCAGTGCACGTGCTTGTCAGTCCAAGAATGAGTGTACCTTGTGCCCCAGAGTTTATGTTTATGTTTTTGAGATTTTTATTGCGCACAACTACCCGAGGGTGTCTCGGCGCATATCGGACTACCTGTGACGGATAGCTACCAGATGACTCATTGATTGAATAACCAGGTTTTCAAGAGTTTGCGGAAGATGGTAAGAGTCCAACCATGTCTCTACTCCCTAGATGTAAGTCCGGCACTACATGTGCATTACCTGTCCACGGGTATCTCGAGTCACTCTGTATGCCTTTCCCAGGTTATTTGTTGCCATGGCTACGCTTCCTGTGTTACCGTAATTCAATGTTAACGTTCAGTGTTCTAAAAGGAATGTGGCATCTCCCATGAATGCTCTCGTATAATTAGGATTGAAGTGTTGCTTGATGTCAGTAACGATGGCAGGCTGTGAGCGTCCTGCACCACGCATTTGATCATGTAGGTATGTAATTTCCCATTGAGAAAGATCTGCATTCTGGGCAACTACTCGCTTTCCCTGTCTCTGACACTATTAGGACCAGGATATCTGGCAGAAATAGTTTCCTTTTTTTTAATGGTCTGTGATGAGGACGGTCAAACAGAAAAATCATGAGCAGACGCAAGTGTGGTGTAATCTGGTCCTTAACAGCAAGTAATGCTAAACTCAGTCAGGCGATTCAGTGAGGGGTAGATCTAGGAATCAGTCCCTGAGGTCGCCTCTGGGTAAAAGAGGGGTTGTATGAGGACTGCTATTAGTTTGAGGTGAGCTTTACTTGCATGGCGTGGTGAGGGAATCCTCGGAGGACCCTAGAAGAGGCGACAGATGGGTCACAAGATCTAGAGTCTAATCACCCTGATGACCTCTCCTGATCCGCTAAATGCACAATAAAAGCCACCAAAGTGTATTCTTATAGAATGAATCTCCTAAGGAAGCCTAAAACCCTGTGAAATTATTTGGACATGAAAGTGAAGCAGATCTGCTATTCAGTCTCCCTTTTTACAGAGAGCACTTTCACTTAAGAGATGGAGAACAGGTAAATTAAATGAATGTGGGAGATGAGCCCAATGCTTATAGCACGGATCCTGGTTGCCTTCATTACACTCTGAAACCAATTTTGAATCAAATGTATTTAATAGTCTGCAAAATTTTAACATGCGTTCATACCCTGAATATAAATGCTAACATGTTTTTCCTCCAAATAGGAAACAGTCTTGATTTGTAGTTTCCCAATTACTAGGCTTATAATGTGCAGCATGAACCTAATCTACCCAGGGCTATTATTTGTCAGGCCATTGTAGGCAGCATTTACAGTAGACGTAGGATAGATAACCAATCCGCATTAGTCCGCTAATATTAGCCAAAAGGCACTCAAGGTTAGGCATGGCTGCCTGAATGACTGCGGATAGTTTACCACAATGGAGGCTCAAAATCAAATCACGAAAAGTAGATGAGGAAAGGCGCAGTAGTTATAGATAGCTTCACAAAATGTCGTAGGGTTCATTTTGAAGATAGTGCATAACAAGGGCCTCTTCGGGAGATCCATTTTCCACGCGATTTGCAGACCCAGGAGGCCTGCTCAGTACCGTTATCGAAGAATAAGGTAAGTCGGTGCACAGCCTCATCTAAAGGACCTTTTCATAGATAGCAACGTGATCTGTGAGGGAAAGATACTTTTCTCTTTAGTTGGCTGATAACTCGGCGAGTCCATAAAAACCTTGGACAATTTGCACTCGTAATCCAATCACATATATTACTCAGCCAAAGAAAAGAATGGTTTTCACGATAACGTGACTTTCAACGGATCTCCCCTCTTGCTTAAGAAATATTTTGTTTAAAGGAGGCTTAACGAAGGTCTCACGTGCTTTCCTGCTAAAGATGTCTTGCCGTAGAACAAAGTTCATTTGTTTTCTTCAGTTACAAGAGAACATACTTTTTCCGCTTGTGGAGAAATGTTTTTATTCCTTTGAAAAGTACAGTTGTTAATTGAGAGGGGAAAAATAAATAAACGGCTCGCGTATGTAAATCCGTCCCACTGGAGTCGTCCACTCTATACAAAGATTTACTGTGACAAGTCTGCACTTTCGATAAATATATTTCACATAAAAGAAAAAATGAACTACAGCAAAAATCATGTAAATACTACGTGCATTAATTAACTGCATGTTACCTGAGTAACCAACCAAACACACTTACGCTCGATTAAAACATTCCATCGTTTCATATTTTGCAGATATTAGCAGAGCCCCTGAGAATATACTCAAACTTTCACGAAATACCGACACGTATCCGATCAAAAACATTCTTCCGGGGCACAGACTTATCCCAGCCGTTTCCATGATTCGCCAAGGGCCGTGAGATTACGCGTTGTGATTTTATGAGACTGAAAATCAATTAGAACCGCAGATCAGGTTCACTATGTGTTTGCTTTGCAATACAATCTCCTTTATAGATGTGCTTATTTATTTGGGACATAACATTTAAATACCAGGCTATCATGGAGGGAGACAGCGGGAATAACGTGTTACTGGCGTGGTGCCACAGCCCGAGCTTTGCCACGGCCACTTTCTCTCAGGGTGATTACAACACAACCTCCTGCTTAAAAGGTGAGCATCACGCATTTGAAGCAAGAGTGACCTGCTGGGCCCACCCTATTCACAGCAGGCAGCTCACACAAATGGTCTTGGGTTTCCTGTTGCCATTTAAGCATGGCCAGACTGGGAACCTAAAGCAGCCCTGGCAGTTTTGTCGGACCAGCCTCTTTTGGGGAGGTGGAGGATGGGGGCACAGCAAGTGTGAAGCACTGCTCCTTTTCTTACTGTGGGCTGATATTGCAGCAGCAGTGCTGCAAAGCCGGCACACAGTAACAAAAGCTGACCCCACCACTGCAAAATTGCCCCCCACCCTTCCAGCCTCCCGGTAAAATGGCCAATGCCCACTACAGCCAGTCTGGTCCTGCAAACAAATGGTAGGCAACAACAGAAGTTCAAGCACCGGGCGATGAGAGAGGAGTGCGACACATGCCCCAAGTCCATTACCCCCGCCATGATACATGGGGGGCTAATTCTTCCAACCACAGACAGAGTGGCTGTAAAAAGGGGTGAACACAGCAAAAGCCTCATTTATAATTAATGGTCTTTTAAAGACCTGTTAAGTACTCGGGTGCTACTGCAATTAGATGCTCGCCAGCCCGCGAAGACGTGTCAGCCCGGGCTGACGCAGACGTGAGCCCAATGGGTGTTGCGCGCCGGACTCACAGATACCGAGAAGGTATAACCGCAGAGCTGCACTCCTGCCCCATGTCCCTATACCTTGCGTAGGATAAACCACCCAACAGGCGCGACCTGCAGACCCTGAAAAACGCTGTACTCACCCACAAGAGGGCTTTAAGAAACAGAGCATGAATCACAAGGACTGATAGCATGGTGTGATGAGCTGCTACAGCACGCTACCAACTATTGAATATGACCTCCTGCTAAGTGTGTCTCTTATGAGCTGCAGCGCTGCCCAGTACTACTGTACTGATTCCTAGCCCGGTGCTGTTTGTTTCTGGGACCTGAGGGAACCTACAAATCTTTCCAGTCTTTCCCTACCCTGTAATTCAGCCCCAGCGAGCCAAACCCTACAAGTTGTAGTTCTACCACGTGGGCCAGTGGCTAGTACTGGAGGAGTAGGTCTCTCAATGGGTGTGGTCCCCGACCCGCAACTGTCAGGATCCCAGCACCATGAGTGCCTTCACCTCCTGACAGACTCGATACACTTGGACCTAATTTAAACACTCAGAATGGGCATATACTCAACAAAGAAAAAGATACTGTACTCTAGCTCCTCTCCAGACACAGACCTGACTACCTCAGATGCAATTACTTCAAGTGCAGAGCCTCCATCCGGAGATCAATCAGTGGCCACCCATGACACTATACTAGAGGCCATAGCTGCATCCAAGGAGGATGTTGAACTGAAAATTGACATAGTGGCCACAAACATCACGCTCATAAGAGACGGTCACCATCAACTAGTTATAGAGGCACGGCTACTGAGCGCACACTGGAAGAAACCACACCTGAAATAGTTTCTATGAGAGAGTGAATGACACAAGTGGAAAACAAAGTCAAGGTTTAGAAAGTAGAGCTGATGACATTGAGAACAGGGCACAGAGAAACAATCTGCGTATTACAGGCCTGCCTGAATGCATTGAAGGTACCCCTGGGAACATGGACAACTTTCTAGAGACCTGGTTCCGGGACTGCGTAGCTCCGGAGGGCATGTCCCCGTACTATGCACTTGAATGTCTCTGAGTCCTGGTGCAACTGCCACCACCGGGATCGGCCCCCAGACTAGAGGTGGTCAAACCCCTACACTATAGAGATCACAACCATATTCTAGGGCAGGCCAGACAGAAGGGTGATATCATGGTGGAGAACCAAAGGGTGATGCTCTTTCTGGTCTTCACTAGAGGGGTCCAGAAGCAGTGAGCATTCTCCATGGAAGACAAGAACCGCCGTAGAACCCTGGGGAGTGAAATCTTGTTTTCATGTCTCCCTAACTACTTTGGGACTGGCTGGACCAACATTCACTTGCAGAAGGGGGATTCCAAAACAACAAGAGGGGAGCACCCGCAGGCTCCCCAAGAAGCAGGCAAACAAGAGCATTGGGTCTGTTCCATCTTGTTCTCAGGTACTGCAAAATCAGTAGAGAGCGGTGGAGGTGGTGGTGGCTCTCAGTGGTGCTGGCTCCAACCCTCCCTCTGCGATGGGAGAAGATGACCCTACTCAAGAAACCAACAGCGGACCCCACCGACCTCAAGAATTACCGCCCCATCTCGCTCCTCCCGTTTCCAGCCAAAGTCATCGAGAAGACCGTCAACAAGCAGATGGCCGCTTTCCTCGAGACGAACGGATCCCTCGACCCCTCACAGTCCGGCTTCCGAGCCAACCACAGCACCGAGACCGCCCTCATCGCCGCCACCGACGACATCCGAGCCCTGATGGACAATGGAGAAACAGCGGCCCTCATCCTCCTAGACCTCTCCGCGGCATTCGACACGGTCTGCCACCGCACCCTAGTACGGCGCCTCAGCAACGTCGGAATCCAGGACAAGGCGCTGGAGTGGATCACCTCCTTCCTCGACGGGAGAACACAGAGAGTCCGCCTACCACCGTACAAGTCAGAGGCCACCGAAGTCATCTGCGGCGTCCCCCAAGGATCATCTCTGAGCCCCACCCTCTTCAACGTCTACATGAGCCCCCTCGCGGCCATCGTACGCAAACACAACCTCAGCATAATCTCCTACGCCGACGACACCCAGCTGATCCTCTCCCTGACCAACGACCCCGCCGCCGCCAGAGCCAACCTGCACGAAGGGATGAAAGAGGTAGCCGAGTGGATGACGACCAGCCGCCTGAAACTGAACTCGGACAAGACGGAGGTCCTCATCCTGGGCTCCTCTCCCTCCGCCTGGGACGACTCCTGGTGGCCTCCCGCCCTGGGCACCGCACCCAAACCGACAGACCATGCACGCAACCTGGGCTTCATCCTGGACTCCTCCCTCTCCATGACCAGGCAAGTCAACAACGTCTCCTCGGCATGCTTCAACATCCTACGCATGCTACGGAAGATCTTCTGGTGGATCCCCACCGAGACCAGGAAGACCGTCACCCAGGCCCTCGTCACCAGCCGACTGGACTACGGCAACGCCCTCTACGCCGGGACCACCGCCAAGCTCCAGAAGAGACTCCAGCGGATCCAGAACGCCTCAGCCAGACTCATCCTCGACATCCCACGAACCAGCCACATCTCCGGACATCTGCGAGACCTTCACTGGCTCCCCGTCAACAAAAGAATCACCTTCCGCCTCCTCACCCACGCACACAAAGCCCTACACGACCAAGGCCCGAGCTACCTCAACAGCCGAGTCAACTTCTACGCTCCCAAACGCCACCTCCGATCAGCCAACCACGCCCTCGCCGCCGTCCCCCGCATCCGAAGAGCGACTACAGGAGGAAGGTCCTTCTCCCACCTGGCCGCCAAGACCTGGAACTCCCTCCCAACCGACCTGCGCCTGACCCAAGACCACCTCTCCTTCAGGAAGAAGCTGAAGACCTGGCTGTTCGAGCAGTAGCGGCTCCCCCCCCCCAGCGCCTTGAGACCCCACGGGTATGTAGCGCGCTTTATAAGTGTCACTGATTGATTGATTGATGACCCAAGAGACACTGACTATGACAATGGATCAAGTCCCACATGCAGTTCCAAGGGGCTTGTTGCCACGTGTCATCCCTGGCACTTCAAATGAGAACATTTTATTTCTATGAGAGCATGATCTCCAGAATTTGACCTAGAGTGACAGCAGCTTATGATTGTCTTGTGATATGCCAGATTGCTGGGCCAACCGTGAGCTCATTAATCCTGTCTGTCCCCTAGACAGTGTAATGTGAAACCGGTAGGTGTCATGGCTGGTGCAATCCCACCTGCATTAACATGTGCATGAGATGCTTGCACGCCAGTTGTATGTTTGTTCGGATGTTTGGATGGGAAGTAATTTCCTTCTTGTCCTGGGTTTGGGAATTTGGGGTTTTGGATTGAAAATGTTAGAGTTACTTTATTGATATGACTCTACCCCTCCTACATACCTATTCATTGGTGTGGCCATGGGCCCCTATCAATATAGTAGAATCTGTGATCACCCCTAGAAAACAACCATGTAATTACGAACTCCTCACATGGTGCCCACCCTAGCAAATAACTCCATCAGCTGGAACATCAGGGGCCTAAATAGTATGACCAAACAGTGCAAGGTGCACACATACTTAAAGAGGAAGGAAATACAAGAGACCCATCTGATGACCACAGAGAATGAGGTGCTACGTAAGATGTGGCGGGGCCGATCGTATGCAACCTCTTACTCGGCCTTTGCTAGGCATGTCCTAGTCTGTGTCCCTATAGGGGTGTCAATACAAAGGTTGACTGAACTGATTGACCTAAATGAAAGATATTTCATAGTGACGGGCCCCCTCACAGGCCAGAACAAAATAACAGTGGGAGTCTATGCTCCTAACTCAGATCAAGGGGGCTTCTTCACCGACCTGTCTGGAGTCCTGGCTCCATATGCAATGCATAAAGCAATATTTGGAGGGGACTACAACTGTGTAGAGGACCCTGTCCTTAACAAATTTCACCCTCAATTGAGGGATTCCATGATCCACAGACTGGCGTGGGCCTTTTTGACCTGGCAACGGTGATGGGAATAAATGGACTCCTGGAGGAGACTACACCCCGAGATCACGGATTATTAATTTTACTCGAGTATATATGGCTTACACATGAATCTTGATACTTTCTTGTGCTCCCCAGACATCCATAGGACAGTCCAGGATGTGGAATACCTGTGTCAAACAGTCTCTGATCATATTCCAGTGCTGGTCTCCATAAATTGGAGCAGAAAGTGCGCTCGGATACCTGATTGGGGATGTATGATGTTACCAAGCGATCAAAATGATCGCAGCACATCACAACACAGCTTTTAAGCGCTGTAGGGCGCTGGACTTAGAAATAGTATAATGTACTATTCCGACTCCAGTCTACGGAAGGTGTTGGAATAGTAAATCTACTATTCCTTAGTCTAGAGCGCCCTCCAGTGCAAGTCGTTTTAAAATCTGCATTGTAATGGCACTGCAGTGTTTTGACCGCGTTGTAAAGGTTGTTTACCCCTGATTGGAGACTATGGGTGGAAAACCGGGAGGACTCTGTGTTCTTACACACTTTAGGAGAAGCAATACCTAATTATTGCACAAACAATGCGGTCACTGCCACCTTGACCCAAACTGAATAGGACACGTTTAAGGTGTTTATTAGGGGAGCTGTATACAGGAGATAGTGGGAGTGAGGTGCACCTTGGTGGGGGAGAGTGAGATGCACGAAAGAGCACTGCATATCCTGGGTTTGAAGCAATAAATCCTAGTGGCTGAAGAACTGCTTGCGGCTCACACCGAGAAGCTTTGCTGTTTTGATTATCACAAATGTATGCTACAAACTCATATGGAGCAGGGCAAAGCAGGAACCCTGTTGTCCCAGCTAGCAGATCCCACGTCCAGAAACTCTTAAATTTTTTTAACAGATTCGGAAACATGTGAATGACTCTATACCCAAGAAGGGATAAGATTCACAAGGTTCTAATACTACACTGTATGCCCCCCACAGGAGCTGCCCCTCTGACAGATGAGCGACTTTATAGAAACTGCTGACCTCCTGGTCCTCACAGGGGAGGAAGTCGAGGCTGTGTGGGGGAGTCATAATGCTTCAGGAGGTGCAAGTAGCAAATAAGGCCATGGCACGAGGAAGGGTTCCCAGTTCTGACAGACTACCCATGGAATGTTTTGCTGCCTAAGCTGATGACTTGGCGACTTAGCGACTTGGCTCCCCAGCTGGTTACTATCTATGCACCGGCCAAGAAGCTGGGATAACTCCCCAACTCTACTAACAAGGTACTGATGATTCCACTGCTGAAACCGGACTGCCCCTCTCACAATGTTATGGCATACCACCCTCTGTCCATGTTGAACAAGAACTATAAACGTCTTAGCCAGATATTGCTGACCCGCTTACTCCCCCTTATGACCAGACTCATACATGCAGATCAAGCTGGATTTATCCCAGGGCACAACACAGCTACCAACATTTGTAGGCTCCTTGTGGTCCTTGAGGCTGACATCCCTGACAAACACAAGGCAGTAATTGTAGCAGTTGATAATAAAAAGGCATTTTATAGTCTCCGGTGGGACTTCTTATACCAAACAATACTGAGGATGGGTGTTGGGCAGGGATTTGTGTAGTAGACCAAGCTGTTGTAGTATGCACCTACAGCCAGAGTCCAAACTGGAAAATGGTTTTCTGACTCTTACGACATTGGAAGGGGCACTAGACATGGATATCCAGTTGTTATTTGCCATGGCTGGCAGAACTGTTTCCTTGCACGGCACACACTGGTGCCTCATTGAGAGACCTTGGAGCAGTCACTATCCTGGAGCAGTTTGGGGCTGTCTTTGGGCTCTGTATTAACTGGCAAAAATCGTACCTTTTTCCTCTCTGTCGGGACATGCCTCAGCCCCTGGACGTTCACGCCTCACGGTCTGTCATGGGAGGAGTAGTTTTAGAGGGAAACACCTGACAGAATCTACTGGTATGGAGCTGCTGCAGAGGAGTAACAGCAGAAGGAAGCAGGTTTAAGTGACAAATTGTTTAACCTATGTCAGACTGGGAGTTGTTTCAGCCACAGCAGAAATCTACACCATCATATTTAGCCAACTACTGTTTAAAAATTAAAGGTTAAGGAAACTGATACAGATATCCATACAGGCCTAACGAAAGCCTGCACCAATTGTTAATGTAGTTTCACTGAACATAAAGGCTTCAGAAAAAAGCAGAAATGTATTTTACACTGAATGATCTATCAATATATTTCTTTTTTGTTTTTTTTAAATATTTTATTTTACCGATCAGGTAGAAACAAGTCTGTTACAAAACAATTACCATGATTCACAACACATAAATCCATTGGGTCAGATACATATTATACAAACCTTGGTATTACTATCACCTCGATAATTGTACAATACATCTAAAACCAGCATTAACCGGTAAGAAAAACCCTGGGGCACATGCGAATGCCAGAGGGAGGAAAAGCTTCCCTTGTGTAATAATGCATAATTCCAAATTCATAAAATCATCAGCATAATTTATGATACCTGAGCATTAAATACACAAAAATGACAAAGTTGAGTGACAGGACCCCAAGCTGAAACCAAAATATAAACGAGAGAGAATCTCTCTTGCATACTGCCAAACTATCAAGGAGGCCATAGGCTTGCATAGTATGAGCGTAGTCTAATGATTGCAATCAGGACATTTAGATTAGTCATACACCTCGTAACAAATGTCGCAGAATTTTTTTAGGGCGCTAAGGGCCATATGTATGAAGCTAATTTTTGGTCGCAAACGCTGCGTATCGCTAAAAAGAGCATTTGCGACCAAAAATTCGCTTTTTCCAATGTATGAAGTAAAAATACATCGCAATTTAAGGAATCGCATCAATAGCGATTCCTTAAATTGCGTGAGCCAGAATTCTGCGAATTCCCTTGCGATTCCTTATTCTGCGATCATGCAGTTCACGAAAATCGCAAATAATGAAATCGCAAGTAAGGAATCGCAATGGAATGTATCAAAAATTCACAATTTGCAAATCCAGCAAAATCGCAAATTAAGAAATCGCAATTACCACAAAGTGGGAGCAGGTGGTAACCAGGTGCAAAGTATATAAGGAATCCCACAATGCAACAGACTCTTTTGCACAATGTCTGGGCTGTACTTCATTGCGAGGAGGCGAAGACTGAGAGCTGCTGCACAGAGGAGGAGGCGCCAGGAGAGGATATTCCGTGAGCGCATCACCATCTACTAGCACACAGAGGAGGACATCTACACCCATTACAGACTGGAGGAAGACAGTATACTGGATTTAATTGAAGAGCTCAGACCCTATCTAGAACACCCCACACGCCGGACACAAGCCATCCCCACTCACATCCAGGTCCTGTGTTCACTACACCTGCTGGCCTCAGGTTGTTTTCAGGGGGTGATAGCCTCAGTAGGAGAGGTGTCACAAAGTGCCCTGTAGCGCTTTTTCCATGCATTCCTCGATGCCATGGTACAGAGAATGCAACACCACATACACTTCCCCAGCACCCCACAGGAACAAGCCTAGACCAAGCTGGACTTCTACAACATTGCCCAATTCCCCCACGTCATAGGATGTATCGATGGGACTCATATCGCTATTTCACCCCCTCACACAATGAGTACATATACAGGAACAGGAAATGCTACCATTCACTTAACATACAGGTGGTGTGTGATGCGAAAAACATCATAACAGACATAGTAGCAAAGTATCCTGGCAACACACATGACACGTTTATTTTCCGACACAGTGGGCTATACCGTAGACTCTCCAGAGGTGAATTTGGCGAGGGATACTTACTAGGTAAATGCACTTAGACATAGGGCACATTACTACTGACTACCATGTGCATTTCAGTGACTAACCATGTACATTTCTAACCACAGGTGACAGTGCCTATGCAGTCCGGGACTTCATCTTGACACCCTACCTCAATCCTAGAACTGCTGGTAAGCGGAGATTCAATCGGGCACACATTAGCACAAGAGGCACCATTGAAAGAACATTTGGCATACTGAAGAGCAGATTTCGCTGCATCCATAAAAGCGGAGGAGCGCTCCAATACAGCCCAGAAACTTGCTGCAAAATGGTGGTAGCATGTGCCATGCTGCACAACATCGCCACAAGGAAAGGCACGGCAGTGGAGTTGAGTGATTCAGATTCCTCTGACGTGGAGGGACCTGGACCTGGACGCATGACAGCTGGTGTCGCTAGTGCTGCAGCTGGCCACCATAGGCGTGATGAGATCATGCGCAACTACTTCTAGGTAAGAAATAATGACACAATGACAACTCAAATGGGTGTAACTGTGTTTAATTAGCATGTGAACATTGCCACATATCCTCTGTGGCAACTACTCACACTCCAAATGAAAAGCACATGTTTTCAGTCACAGTGCAAAAATTAAACTTGTGTGACGGCAAAGTCATCCTAATTGTGCGTAGCAGGCCTATTGCTCCTGCCACTACGGCGCCTCTCCTGGGTGGGTGGTGGGGTGTTGTTGCTCCGCACAGACAGGGCGCCCTCCTCACTGGGAGTCAGTACTCCAGGGCCAGCTGTACGGAGGGCCGCAGCTCGTCCAGAGCAGATGTAGCCTGCACGACTGCAGTGGTGATGTCTTGCATGCCATGTGAGAATTCACGCTGCATTAGAATGCTGCGCCTGGATGACACGTTGATGGCAGAGGCCAATCTGTTGATGGCCCGTGTGTAATGGTCCATGCGGTCCTGCTCCCTGCGCCGTGCAGCACGTTCTGCGCGCAGCTCCCCACATAGCTCTTGCATGGCGCACCTCACCTCTCCTTGTATGCCCCTGAGCCCTGCCCTCATCTCTCGCTGTAACGACTTAATGTTTTTCGCTTGCAGGCACTGCACCTGGAGCATGTTTAATTCCAAGCCTGCAAAGACTGACTCCTCTTCCTATTCAGCAAAGCTGCTGGCTCTGCGTTGTCTGTGCCTGCCTGTGCCCTGTAGACGTTGGCTGTCCTGTGGCCTGGACTGCAAATTGACATTAATGTCCTCTGCCTCGTCCTCCATTGGGGGCAGTGGCCTCACTATGTGCGGCCTCTGTCTCTTGGGAGGATTGACAGGGCTGTCCTCCCCATCTGTATCTGGCTCCTGCCCTGCATCTCCGGAGTCTGGATGATCCCTCACTGTTCCACTGCCTGTGGGCTGTGTAGTTGCTGGTGCTGTGGACAGAACAGCACACATTAATTTTCTTTATACATTTGCTATTTGAAAATAAATTGTCTACACGTTTGGGTATACGTTACCTATTCTTATCCCTTTCCTGACCTGCACATGCCAATTTTGCCTAGCGTGGCTGCTTAATACAACTTAGATTGACTTTTGACTACATCTCCCATAATGCATTGCTGTAACTGCCTTTATAACTGCTTTGACTTTGATTGTGCTTCCCCTACCCACTAGGTTGCTGAAGGGGGTCTGGGGGGGTGGGGTTTGGGTTATGATGGCATGATTCTTACCTGGTGTGGATGCTTGTTGGTCCGAGCTGTCTAGGTCAGCCACGCCCGTCAGGCTCTCTGGTACCAGAGTACCCTCTACAAGTTCCTGATTCTGGCACAGTTGATGTCCCTCCACCGGTGACCTGTGACTGCTCCATCCTGGCAGCTAGCTTTTCTTTGGAGCGCTGGCGCAGGTCGTCCCAGCGCTTGCGTAGTACCTCCACACTCACTGTGTGTGACTCCCAGGGCATTTACTTGTGCCTGTATGTCAGCCCAAATACTTCTTTTCCTGGTCTCTGGCACCTTCAGGGAACTTTTGCCAAAGAGCAAATCATGGTTAGGCACCATCTCCTGTATGAGGGTCTCTATTTCAGCCTCAGAAAACTTCATTTTCCTTTTCCTGGCACATTCTCCTTCCTGCTGCTGTGTCCCAGCCATTTCCTTGTTGCCACTTTCAGCCATGGTGTGCCTGGAGCAGTCTTCAGTCTCCCACTCTCCCTCTCTGTGAGTCTCCCTCAGCAAACACTGTTGCAGCATGGGTAGTCTGTTACTTCCTGGTGGTGATGTCATCAGACTGCACCAGTATTCAGATTGGCTGTTTAGCGAAAATCGCATATTTTCTATTTTTCCCATTAAGGAATCGCAAATTTGCGATTTTTTCCGGATTAAGGAATCGCTTTTCACTTTCTCGCAGATAAATAGCGATTTTTACCGGATCGCTATTTATTTGCAAATTATTTCATACATCTGGATTTGCGATTCGGAATCAGCGATTCGGTAAAAATCGCTAATTCAGAATCGTAAATCTTGTCCTACATACATATGGCTTTCATTATTTGAGCGTGTAGCTTTTCTCTTTGCCTCACTTGTTTCATTTTACCTACGCATGAATCAGAAGAGGGAATTCAGAAGACTTACACTTTTGTAAAATAGGCCATTTGACCACCTAGTTCGCGATAAACGGAAACTGTTGCTGTCTTAACACCATCGCTGCTGCAGCAATTCCCCTCCTGTGCTGCAGATTGTGCATTCCCATTGTTCATGACGAGCTCAGCTCGTCATCAGCACAGCTCAACCGTGCCTCATGACGAGCTGAGCTCGTCATGAGCATCAAAGGGATTAAAGTAATTTGCCTGTGAGGAGCTGGTAGACCAAATAGAGCCCCAAGAGGGCCTCGGGTAATGCAAACTTGTAGCCTCTCACGGATCAACTGGAATATCTTAGTCCAGAAGGGAACAAGGGCACGACAGGTGAAACAAATATGGAGCTAATCACCTTTGTTGTGTCCACATCGAAAGCACACAGTGGAGAATATTTTTTGAATGCATAAAGGTGTGTTGTGTAGCATCAATTTTGAAGAAGAGTTCATTCCTTTATAATTTGCATTCCTGATGGCTTTGTGAGCCATTTGATTATACCAGCCCCAAGTATGCTGATCTATCTTGCATCATTTGGAGGTTACGATATTGGTCAGTGCAGCAGGCACAACCATTTCACGTAATTGCTGATGAAGCAGGCGGTACCAATTGTCTATCCCAGTTAAACTGCAAACAAAATACGCTTGACTAATTCTTGCAGCTAGTAAACTGGTTGTCAGCTGATAATTCCGTATATAGTGGGTGATTTGAAGGTGTGGAAAAAGCTAATTCGTTGGAGATCTTGGGATTACCAGCAATCAGCTGTTGTCAGGATTGCATTGTCCCCGCCAACATGAAGTCGCTAAGCCTAGAAAAGCTCACCTTTTCCCATCCTCTTATAACTCCGATTCCCAAATGTATACCAGGCAGCGCACATTCCTTATTTACATACGGAGTGAAATTGAGGGAACTGAAACTGCTCTTTGAGTTTGGTGTACCTAAAGTCCAAGATGTGTGGGATCTTAAAAATGGCAAGTTTAGGGAGCTTGAGGATTTTAAGAAAAGAGGGAGCTGAATATGGGTATGTCATAACATTTGCAGAGGGTAGAACCAGTTTGAATGGTTACTCGAGTCTCCTGCCTGAATAATCCAATCAAGAAATGCTGCCTGATAGTATTTCTTAATGTGCGGGAGCACTAGCCCTCCATCTTCAATATCAAGTTGTGATGTCATCAAATTGGTACGAGACTTCTTCCCCTGCCGCAGAAAATGGCGTAATGCTTAATCTCTTGTGTTAAAACAAGATTGATGAACATTGATCATATTAGTAAAAACAAGCATTGGAAATGCAATAGGTCTCGCAGCATTAGAGTTAGTGCTTTTAGAATTGTTTATGGGTTTTTTTGTAAATCTTTAGCATTTTTGTTTCCTGTAGCCAATGCTAAAGAATTAAAAAAAAAAGCCATAAACATTTCTAAAAGCTCTAACTCAAATGCTCCGAGACCTATTGCACTGTGTGAGGGTGAGGGGTTGAGGGTGAGTGAGGGTGAGTGAGGGTGAGGGTGGGTGAGGGTGAGTGAGGGGTTGAGGGTGAGTGAGGGTGAGGGGTTGAGGGTGAGTGAGAGTGAGGGTGAGTGAGGGTGAGTGAGGGTGAGAGTGAGGGTGAGTGAGGGTGAGGGTGAGTGAGGGTGAGGGTGAGTGAGGGTGAGTGAGGGTGAGGGTGAGTGAGGGTGAGGGTGAGTGAGGGTGAGGTATTGAGGGTGAGTGAGGGTAGAGGGTGAGAGAGGGTGAGGGTGAGTGAGTGTGAGGTGTTGAGGGTGAGTGAGGGTGAGGCGTTGAGGGTGAGTGAGGGTGAGTGTGGGTGAGGGTGAGTGCGGGTGAGGTGTTGAAGGTGAGTGAGGGTGAGTGTGGGTGAGGGTGAGGGAGGGTGAGGGGTTTAAAATGTTACTCAACAAGTGATTAAATTGCATCCTAAAGTACGTAACAGCTTTTAACTAACAGAGCCCCTTGTATCACTCAGAGTAAAATAGTTATTGAAAAGTTGCAATTTGCACTTAGCACAAAAAAGTCTATGTGCACACTTATAATAAAAGGTGCCCCTCTTTTATTATGTGCATTCCGGTGATGATAAGGTTTTTTTTAAGCACAGACAAAAAGCCAGTCCACATTTCATCAATTTGGGGCATTATTACTGCCTATGTAACTGTTTAATCTCATCGGCAACAGCTTGATATCAGGCTGTAACGACCAAAAGATAACCAACTAATATTTGCTATGGGTCTGCCATTGTGTTGCAACTGACTTTGAGCTGGAAACATGTTTTGTTGAAATCTGTAAACTATGCAGCAGATGGCGGAATACATTGGCTAGTATAAAATAAATCCAGAAGATTGAAAATACCGCAGAAACAATAATTTGAGAGGTCCTGCTTACAGTACATAGTGTTGTGCAAATGTTATATTGAGAGATATATTGCTTATCCGTGTTCAGACTGAATACGGTTGTGATATCTTGTTTAGCCGTGGGCGTACCAAGTTGTGAAAGTTATCCCCAAGATTGTTCTTTGGCTGTTTCAGGACGGTTTGCAGTTTGGTGACTAAGTTGAGGATGGTCTGGCCACTTCCTCAATGAGTCTGTGATCCGTGCTATTTAGTTGTCTATTCTATGATTGCAGGAGTCTGAGCTGGATGTTTTCTTGCGAAATTGTTGGTTTATATGTGTGGCGTCATTACACTGGCTTGTAAATTACCGTTATTTTCTCCTCAAGCGAAAGGATCGGAGACACGGCGACACGGCGGGCAGGGGAGGGGGCGGAGCGGGTAAAATAAACAAACAAGACGGAGGGAAGAGAGGGGAGGGGGGAGGAGAAATGCGACACGGCGGGAAGGGGAGGGGGCGGAGCGGGTAAAATAAACAAACAAGACGGAGGGAAGAGAGGGGAGGGGGGAGGAGAAATGCGACACGGCGGGAAGGGGAGGGGGCGGAGCGGGTAAAATAAACAAACAAGACGGAGGGAAGAGAGGGGAGGGGGGAGGAGAAATGCGACACGGCGGGAAGGGGAGGGGGCGGAGCGGGTAAAATAAACAAACAAGACGGAGGTAGGAGAGGGGAGGGGGGAGGAGAAATGCGACACGGCGGGAAGGGGAGGGGGCGGAGCGGGTAAAACAAGACGGACGTGCACGCGCTTTTAAGCTCAATGCGCATGCGCATTGAGCTTAAAAGTCACGGACACTGCAAGGAATCGCCACGATTCCTTGCAGTGGATAAAGAGTGGATAAGCCCCCATAGTCTCGCTTGCTCGATGCGCATGCGCATCGACAGGCGAGACCTAACAAATAGCGCGAGGATAGCCATTTTAATTAGAACAATTTGCCCTATCATTCTCAGGGGCAGGGACTGCCATTGAAGTAACATACTGCACAACTCATTAAGGATGGCGGTGTAGGTTAGTTGGGATAAGTCTGCAAAACTATGCAGGATAGAAATGCCCAGATACCTAATAGGGCGAGAGGCAGAGTAGTGTGGCCTCATTTCGGCGCGTCGGATTGAGGAGGTGCTATTAAATTGCAGTTTTATCTGTGCGAATGAAGGCACTATGTGAACGAAGAGTTTAAATTAGTCTGTTCACATGCATTCAGTCATGGGCACTGAAAGTTACTGTCATTGCAGTATCCCTAAGTGAAAAGGGTTCAGATCAACTTATTCAAGAGATAGTGGAAAGAGTAAGCATTTACCACCCCCCTCAATTCCTTTTGTTTTACACCCACAGCATAAAATTCATGTTAAAAGGGCAGGTCATAGCCAGACGTGTGAAGTGGTTTTCCGAGCTAAACAGAGGCACCAAAAAAGATCTAACTGAGAATATACCCCAAAAGAGCGTTTGACCTGCTACAATAATTTCAGTGTAAACAGCAACATTATTGCCCCAGAATTATGTATGTAGGAGTACTTTGTATCTTTGACGAAGGTAATCGCAAAGTCTGTGTAAAAGAGACACCGGCTGAACACGAAATGCGTTGTATTGGTTCTTGTAGGAATAAGTACTGTGTTTTGTGAACTTTACGAATTATGGATAGTGGTTGGATCAGACGTGGAAAGCTGAGTTCAAGTTCAAGTTCAGAGATTTGTATAGTGCACTACTCACCCAGAGGGTCTCAAGGCGCTTGAGGGGGGGTGGGTGCTTTACTTATCGAATAACCAGGTTTTTAGCTGCTTTCTGAAGGAGAGGTGGTTCTGTGTAAGGTGGAGGTGGGTGGGGAGAGAATTCCAGGTTCTGGCTGCTAAGTAGGAATGATGTATAATGTACATGGAATAGCGCTGATTATATAAACTAGTCTGCTTACTGTTTTTCTTTCTTGTGCTACCTTGGTTGGGGTGCACAGATGATTTACTTTGTTTTTGATATCTCTACTATTTTTGATATCTCCTTCTTATGTATCATAGTGTTAATATTAATGATGTCTTTAAAGTCATAACAATGGTGTTGTTGCTCTTATGACATTAATCGGGTCAATGCCTCACCACAGAAATGGGCTGTGACCTTCGACTACAGTCTACTAATATCCAACTACATTCTGTGTTTAACTTCCAGCAAGAATATCTTTGTGGCTACGACCATGCACCGATGTGTGGAGCAGCATCTGTGGTCCTGTTACATGAGTTCTGCGAGGGCGCAATAGGTGTTTATGCCAGTTGTTGTGCCAAGGTGAATTTTCATACTGCAGAAGGGGCCTCAGATGCTTTTGCATTTCATGTACAACATAGATGGTGCAGGCACACGTTCTGCGCTCACCTGTTCAAAAGGGGTATTCCATAACCTGCATGTGTGCAGCATACGCCATATAACAGATTCACGCACAGGGGCAAACAGGCAGTCAGTCACGAAGTAAGCTGACTGTACACTATATTGTAATAGATGCAAGTTAGTGTGCTGCACGAGGATGCCCTTTGAGAGAGAGCACAGTGGTCTCAGGAACCCTCCCAGGCATCAACAACATAGTGGGCCTGGGTGTGAAATTACGCTCCTCTCGTGGACTTTGCAGTTTTTTTCCCACTCCATGTTCTTTGTAGCACGCAGAATTCCAAAAAAACACAGAGCAAACCTTTCTCCAGACCACCTCCTGGCAAGATTTCTCAACAAAGAAAAACTGTTGAATTCACTGGTAGTGAAAGATGAAGCGTAACTGGAAATGTAGGTAAGTACTTGCGGAATTGTAGCCTCTGCTGGGAGAATGCACTTTTTATGTAATTTTTGTGCACTGTGCTTTGTCTGCACAAGGTGCACCTGATAATGGTACACCAAGTGCAGACTGGGATCATAAGTTGGATTAGTGTAGTGCAGTCCCTCGATCATAACAATGTATGTGTCCACCTGATTATAGGTGCAAAATATAATAATATATGTTCTATTTTTTTAATGAATTATTTTAGGTTCTGTCAGTAGTAGTTCATATTGGTAGTTCTGTGTGCTCACTTGCTTAAATTTGTTTACATACTTGAGCAGCGTGCATTGAATAATTCTTGCAGGAGACTGGCAGGTGTGAGAGGCTTGGACTGATGGCCCCTGATAGTGTAAGTAGCTCCTCCATGTTAGTGAGTCTGGCCGATAAAGTAGTGATGTGAGTCCTACCCTGAAAGAGGAGACAGCAGGTAGAGAGTTGCTCCACAGTGGAGCAAAAGAGGGAGCAGTGAGAGGGAAGCCCAGGGAGTTAGTGCATTTTCACATGGAGTCAGGCGAGAATACAGCTAGACAATAGCTTTGCCCCTGGAAATATAGTTGGAGGTGTAGGGGGGAAATATCAACTGGCCCCTCAAGCTGCTTGAGAATGTTAAGGGTCTCTGGTGAGGGGACATTTTATGTGAGGTAGCATTACGAGGGTTTGGATAGGGAACCATGAAACAAAACAAAAGTGGTAGAGAGGGTGCGTGCTAGGATCCTGGGGCAGTGAGGCCCTGGGGTTGTGTGGTTGACTGGAATGGGGGGGGGGGGCGGGGGGGGGGGGGAAGGCCTCTGATACGGGGAAGGTTGCAGTCTGAAACCTACTGCCTTCATCGGGCAGTGTTCCTATATAACAATGGACATTCCAAGTCACGTTATTTTTTATTGTATAAATTATTTTATCTTCTGTGAGTAGTAAATGACTATTTGCATTTGTAAGCTCCCTTAAAATACATATCAACACACACCTGAAATTAGATTCAATCCTAACTGAATAATGTTGCTAAAGCTTAGGGGCGTATGCAAAACAATCATGTGCGTCAGCTCTTCTAGGAATGTGAAGAATTCGTTTCCAAAGAAAACATCAGAAAAACGCGGGAACCAGAAGGAAAATGAGATGGAAACATAACTCCTGTCATTTATACGGAATATCCAACTCAAAGGTCAACAGTGCAGCACTATCCAGCCAGTGCACCCCACCTCCATTTACGTCTTTTCCATCTATCTGATATTCCAACTGTACTCCGTACCACCTCAGCCTCTTAATTGTTTCACAAAATGCTTCAACTTGTTCGGTTGCTCTTCAGCCCTGACCCCGGTGCAGCAGGTGTTTGCATCTGGTGGAATTTCTTTCTGCAGCTGAGCGCCTGCGAGCATCTGCGGCGCCTCCCTCCCTCCCCCTCAGCTCTCATGCCTTTGTCATTCGCACGCGTGGATTTTCGTTTTACTGTGTGTTCCCGCTGTAGGAAAGGCCGGAGCGCTGGCACCGCTGCGCATGGGATATCTGGCTGAGGGACTGTCTGCAACTGTAAAACCGCTTTGGGCCTTGAAAGAAGATGAGACAAATGAGGGGACGTAATCCGTATTATAGGAAAACCAGATAGTTTAGTGGTATAGCCTTAGATGTAGATTCACAACCCTTCCAGCGTTTGTACAAATATTGCAAGACTTTCAGCCTTGCCCACACGCCTCCAGAAAACCCCTCTCATATTTCAGCGTTCTTTGCCTGGTGGCCTCTTTGTCTGGCATTTTGCACTTGGCATGCAAGGATGTCATGTAGTTCCGCCTGTTACTTCATAGGCAGAGGGTAGAGAATGCCAGTCTGGCGGGAAAGGGCGATGAAGAACAACAACTCAGTTCATCTCGAGGACAGTTTGCGCCCAGGGAGGATGGTTAAAGAGGAGTAGGCGTTTGAAAAATAGGGGATGCCTACTTCCAACACAAAACAGTACCATTTACATACGTAATTTTAAAAGGACAAAAACTACGGTCGTTCAGAGCCCGAATTAGTTATCAGCTATATGATGAAAACAAGTTTCACAACAAGCATTGACAGACAAAGCTAGTATGTCTGATCTCGAGCAAGCGTGCATTTTTTTTGTTGCAAACATATGCAATGGAAAATTGGCAACAATTTGAAGCATACAAAAACGACAGCCCTGGAACTGAAGTGTGCTCTTTTGAGATGGCTGTTCACATGTGCTCTGGCAAAATACCATCCTGCACCTTGTATGTAAACTAATACCAACACGGGACCCAACCATTGCTGGATGCTGCAGTGGACCTATGGAAATGTATGTGTGTATGTCTATATTTTTATTATGACATTTTTAAACATATGGCTAATGTAACAGTTTAAACTGTCACTAGCCTAGACCTCATATAATAAGCATTGGCAAAGCCAATAGGTCGTGTGGGTAAAATCGGCTGGCTTACCTAATGCTTTTTGTGTAGTCCATCATGGATGTGCATGCACCAGCAGTGGCCTTCTTTGCATAGGATTATACAAATAATCAGTGGTGGCAATCTTTGAAAGAGTTTGTAAAAATATTACAAATGCATTTAAAACTGGCCACCACGGATGTAACACATCAGCACGGTCATCTAAAAATCCATGTATAATATTCCAACAATCCCATTGAAGATGGCTGCGGTGGATGCACGTGGATCTACAGCACTCATCTTTTGTATACATTTGTAAGATTTGAAGAAACCCATTTACGAATGGGCACAGTGAATGCATGAACATACAAGGTAGACATCTTTTGAATGTCTTTGTTCACAAAATGAAAAAAAAAATTATTGGGTGCCCGCCACACATGTTGGCGCTCACACAACGCATCATGAATTGCATAAAATAAAATTAAGATCGACTAACACCCAGCGCAAAGCAGGTGCAAAAAGTGAGAAAAAAACATTAAAATTATGTGGGAGGGGGTGACAAGTGGGGAGTGGTGGGGGAACAATGGAAGCGGGTGGAATGGGGCACATTTAAAATAGAAATGAGCAGGATGGAATGCGTGAAGCAATGTGGGAGCTGAGGAGTTTGAAAAGGGAAGCAATATGGAGAGCAAGATGGCCAGGGGCAAGGCGAAGGGGAAGCAGCACATGGGGACAGGAAAAAAACACACAAACTCATATGGAGTGTTAAAGACAAGAAAATGTAGTTCTCTGAATGCAAGTAACATTTGCAGTAGTAGTATAATCTAAAATCGAAATGCAGCTGGGCAGAAAAATCTAGATTAGAAAGGAAAGTCTTTGGATTAGGAGGAAACAACTGAGGCAGATAAAAAGTCTTCCAACCCTAAGCAATGGGCTGATCCAAAGCCCACTCAATTGGTCTGGCCAACAGGAAGCTAAAGTTGTCTGTAGCTGAGAATGGAAAGAATAAGAGGTGAATCTTTTGTAAGTGTCCAAAGTGTGGCCTTTTCCTGTATCCTCAAACCGCGGGAAAATCACAAAGGCAAGATTGTGTCATACTTAAACATTTTGATCTTAGGCCCACATATAAATGAGAAAATGCCCTTTTTACCCCAGATATATGCACGTATTCGTTTTTACAGAATTTTACTGTGTCATGTGCTATCTTGTTTTTTGGCTTATTAGTTTTATTTCATAAATGTAAGTTGGGTTCCTAAGCTGTATCGCATTGTTTGAACCTTTGGATATTGCTCTTCTGTGCTATAACCCTCAGTGCACAAAATGCTCTTGTGGGCACACAATTCCTGATTCACAGAGTCAGGTACTGCAGATTTGCCCACATGTCTAACCTAAGCTGCAATTAAAATGTCTTTTCCACATTTAGAAGATTAGGTATTTTATATGAATTGGTCTTCCAAACAACTAAAGAGGGTTTACAAAAAAATGTAAAGGAGAGCCCACTTATCTAAAAGAATCGAAAAACCTTTGCTCCGGTTACCATGTTTTCCATATTCATTCAGAAACATTCTTGCCTCCAGAAAGCTTCACAAGTGACTATTACAGATCACTTCAATTGAAATTCATGTGTATGATCATCAAAAACAATGGCAATATAAATATCCTGAACAAAGCCCTCAAACTCAATCAAACATCATAATTGTTAAAAACGTCCATTACCTATTAAAAACACCTCCCTTTGAAGCAAAGGCAAGCCCACGCCTCCTCCAAGAGACAATTAAGGTTTGTTTGTTTCAAAGGCTACAAAGAGCAGACACCACCTTCTTCAAAACTGGTTAATAAATCTATAGAGCTTAAATAGACAAATAGGAGGAAACTTTGTCCATACACAAGATACACTAGACCTTGCTGTTAACTGTGCATAGAAATGGATTGTACTGTGTATTTCCCCTGATGTATATTGTACACCTAAACCGCTACCGTCTATATGCCCATTGCCCGGACGAGCAGAAGAATAACTATGTGTCCGATAACTACTATTTCTTGATTTAAATTATGTCACTATAAGAATGTATGATTATAAATGCCAATACACATATTTTCAAGCAGACATAATCTTCAAATTCATTCCAAACTAATCGGTCTTCTGTATCCTATGTAAGAGATGCAAGCTCAGATTACGCCTAGTTCCACTTCTCTCACTGCCTGAGAAGATTTACAGAGAGGAAGCATAAATACTGATGACCTCTCCCTTGTGCTGTTACGATGGATTGAGGCGAGGAAATGAGAGCATTTTCTTTATCTTTATTTCTGAACTACCATGATGACTTATACTCTGGGATACAAAAGACCCCTTTGTTTGGGAAGGACTTCAAGACTATATCTGCTTAGACTGAATACATATGTTTGTCAGTCCTGAAGAAGGTAGAGGAAAAAGTTGGAATTTTCCACTGAAACATGTGTTGACATTTTTAGATGTCCACTGTTGGCTGTTCGACATGTTAGAAGTCCATAATCCTAGCCAAGTCCATAAACTCCAAGGAACTCTTCACCGTCATCCAGGAATTTACCAACCCCACAGCGAAGCCACAGACATCACCCCGTACAAAGACCTCTGCGACAAGCGTGGAAACTTCTTCAACCTCAAGATCAAAAACCTCTATGACAACTTCATCGACCATCCACCAGACACAAAAGCCGACCTGCCCCACGGACACGCCAGCCAGCCCAGCATCTCCACCTTGACGCTGATCACAGCGGATGACACCGCCTCGACCATGAAAGGTATCCACTTAGGAGCCCCCATGGACCCCTGCCCCACTCACATCTACCACAGAGCCGCTGCTGCCATCGCATCCAAACTACAACGCACCATCAACACTACCTTCCCAGACGACTGGAAAGAGCAGAAGTCAGGCCCCAGCTCAAGAAATCCACAGCCGACCCTACTGCCCTCAAAAACTACGAGTCCATCTCGCTCCTCCCCTTCGTGGCCAACGTCGCAGAGAAAATATTCAACAGAGAACTGAAACAATTCATTGAAGACAATGCCATCGTTGACCCGTACCAATCCAGACTCTGAAGCAACCACAGCACCGAGACTGCCCTACTCGCCGTCACAGATGATATCCGCACCCTCCTGGACCAAGGCCACTCCGCAGCCCTCATCCTACTCGACCTATCAACAGCCTTCAACGCCATTTCCCGCCACGCACTCATCACCGGACTACACAACGCTAGCATACAAGGAACAGCCCTAGATGGGATCACATCTTTCCTCACCGGAAGAAGCCAAAGAATCAGCCTGCTACTTTTCCTCTCCAATCCCATGAAAATCACCTGCGGAGTCCCACAAGGGTCATCACTGAGCTCGACCCTCTTCAACATCATAGCCCCCCTCACCGACAACAACAGGGCCTAAGCATTGTATCCTACACAGAAGACAGCCAGCTCATCCTCTCCCTCACCAAAGACCCCACCACCGCCAGGCTCAACTTCCAGAAAGGGATGCAGGACGTTGCAGTCTGGATGACCAACAGCTGCCTAAAACAACGCCGAAAAGAGAGAGGTCCTCCTCCTTGGAACCACCCCTTCAGTATGGGACAATATCTAGTGGCTAACCGCCCTCGGAAGCCCACCAACCCCCTCAGACCATGCCAAAAACATCAGCATCGTACTCGACTCATCCCTCACCATGAATCGACAGGCTAAGGCCATCACCTCCAGCTGCTTCAACACCCTCAGCACCCTCCGCAAAACTTTCAAGTGGATCCCCCCTGAGTCAAGAAAAACAGTCACCCACCCACTCATCACCAGCAGACTGGACTATGGAAACTCGCTCTATGCCAGCATAAACAAGTCCCTACTCTGCTTGCTCCAGACTAAACAGAACACCGCCGCCAGACTCGTCCTCTGCATTCCCCAGCACAAACACATCAGCCAACACCTACGAGAGCTCCACTGGCTCCCCATGGCGAAAAGAGTCAACTGCAAGATCCTCACCCACGCCTAAAAATGCCTACACAACACCAGACCCAAATACATCACTGACAGAATCAACTTCCACGTACCCAACATCACACTGGCCGGAACCACGTGCATCTAGAGAGCCAGAACGGGTGGAAAATCCTTTTCCCATATTGCAGCCAAGACCAGGAACAAGCTCCCAGCAGACATCAGACACGCCCCCTCCCTGAACACCTTCATGAAGGCTCTCATGACCTGCCTCTTCGGCTAATCAGAGCTGCTGACCCTTATCCCCTCAGCGCCTTGAGACCCTCACGGTTGAGTAGCGCACTTACAATTCCCTGATTGATTGATATTCACTGAGTGTATCTAGAAAAGGGCTGTTTAATGCATGTTGTTTCTTAAAGGCCACAACTTCAAGTAGAAGTGAGTCTGTACTAGGCAAGCACCTCTGAACATGGACCTGCCCTCAGTAGTAGCTAACTTAAGGAAGACAAGAAAAAAGTGTTATGGTTAATTTATTTGGCTCCTGATGATCAGGCAAATTTGAGTTCAGGCATTAACAGGTATAAATGTAATCCAGCCTAGGGAGGACCATCACTTGGATAACCTTTTTCAAGTCATGTTTAGGGAGCAACAGTATTATCCTGCAGATAAGTGTAAGTTGGAAGTTAGCGATTCTTGACATCAAGTTGATATGATTTCAGAAATGATAATTGCTGTCCAAAGTAAAACCTAAGGATTGGAAGATGAAAGGATGTGGCATCCTACTCCTGGGATATTCACTGAATCCAACCATGCTTGGACGGGCAGGTGTGGAGCCTATGGTGAGAAGAGGATGAACTCTGTCTTCCGGATATGAAACAGGAGGTGGTGTGTCATCCAGGTTTGTATTGTGGCTAGGGTTGAGACAAGTCTAGATATGTTGCTAGGGACTTTAAGGTGTAACTTGTTGTCATCTGAATATTGGTGATAGTATACACTTGAGTGTTTAATGAGATAGCCAAAGAGAGCGAAGAATAGCTTGAATAAGGAGGGTGCTAGAACTCAGCCTTGTGGGACCCTTTAAGAGACAGCAAAATGCTGTTAAAGGGTATGACCACTTTATTCAAGGGCAAGTAGGTCTCAATGAAAGATTTTAAGAAATGTAAGGCCACCCATGAGATATTTTAAGATACTAAAGGCGTACCTATTGGCAGACAGTGTCAAAAAATTCTGAGATTCAACAGTTTTATGTTATGTTATGCTTATTAGTAAAGCACACTATCACCCACAAGGGTATCCCACTGCTGAGCAGGAGTGTGTGGCTATCCCTGCCTGTGGTAGGTTGGTTAATTGAAATGCCAAGTCTTTAGTCTTTTACAGAATTTAAGAAGAGAGGAGTAGACTCTGATGTGTTGTGAGAGGACGTTCCACCCTTTATGAGCGATGTAAGAGAATGACTGTCCTCCTGATCTTTTTCTGTGTATCTTAGGATGTGTGCAAGTAGGAGTCCTGCGGAATTGAGGTGTCTAGGTGTGTTAGACAGGGCATCTTTGCCATGGTTTCCCCTGACTCTTTGCCTCTTGAGTTGTTTTGCCAACTTCATTTTAGTGGCTTTAGGATCCCACTGCTAACCAGGTCTAAAGTGCATATGCTCTTTACTCTAAACATGGTAACATTGGCTTATCCACAGTTGGCCTAATTCATTTACTTCTGAGACCATAGAAGAGCGCACTATATGTGCCCAGGGCCTGGAAATTAAATGCTACTAGTGGGCGTGCAGCACTGTAAACATGGCTCAGGCATGTTATTGCAGAGCCTGTGTGTGCAGTTTTGAACTGCCATTTTGACCTAACAAGTTAACCAACTTGCCAGGCCCAAACCTTCCCTCTAATTACATATGAATCATCCCTAAATTAGGCCCTAGGCTGCCCCATGGGTAGGGTGCAGTATATTTAAAAGATAGGACATGTACTTTTGAAAACTGCTAAATTTGGTTTTTCACTACAGCGAGGCCTATCTCTCCCATAGGTTAACATGGGCATTGCCTTAAAACATCTTTTAAGTGTATTTTCCCATTGAGAGCAGATAGAGATTTGGAGTTTGGTGTCTTTGGACTCAAAATTTTAAAAATAGTGACGTTGGCTTTTAAGTTGCAAGTCTAAAAATGCCAATTTTAGAAAGTTAATGATCCTACTAGAAAAAAAAGTCTTAGACAGAGTCTGCACTACTTGTGCGCTTAATTACTGCATCATCAAAATGAACCACTGTATTAGTAATGGATAATACAATAACACATAATCAAACACCATTCAAATGACTCATGTAAACAAATTAATCAAAATACTGCGCGTGGGTTCGTTGATTCATTCCTTCATGAATCCTTGTTTTATTCATTTTTTTGCTGGAATTTTCTTTTTCTCAACAAAACATCTTGCAATTGAGCATCATAAATGCTGGGCGTAAATCACTCTATCCCAATGCATTCCGGGTGCTGATTACATTCTTCCTCATGGGAATCTTCACACCCATGTGTCTGTATGTCAATCGACTTAAACAGAGACAATAAGGGTTCCCAACTTGAGCACATGGAATAATGGTTGCCGAACACTTTTGAACGTTACGCAACTGACTGTGGATTACGTTTTCCCGGCATACTGTGATTGGCTATGTTCACACGGCATTCAAGCACTTCATGATTACTCTCTGTTTCCTTTTCAAATCTTGAAATAGACAGGATATTGTGGGCAGTATACATTGGCTTCGCTAAGAACGACATTGGACATATTTCGCCAGGATTTTCAGTACCAGGAACTCGAAGTACCTTTATTAGTTTTTGAGTGTAGGGGATTTGCAGTCTCATTATTTGGAATAAAACCCTTATTGTCTCTGTGGAAGGGTGTAATCAGCACCCGAATGTGTCTGTATGTGAATGTTGTTTGATTATGTGTTATTGTATTATCCATTACTAACACAGTGGTTCATTTTGATGACGCAGTAATTAAGCGCACAAATATTGCAGACTCTAAGACTTTTTGTCCTAGTAGGTTCATTGATTAAATATTGGCGGGGGTAATACCGCCACAGAGGAAGCACATACAAATTCATATTTATAGATTCTTTGGTTCACTTGTCAAGTGTCAATAATCTGAGTGCATCATCAGGTGTTTTTCTTCCCCTAATTTTAGAAAGTTGGCATTTTTAATCATCCTGTGCCTCCGCCTGTCTCCGAATACACGTCTCCATTAGGGTGACATATGACCTTTGTGCATTCCCTCTAGACAATCACACAAAGAGAGCTGGGATGTGACATTTTCATCCTGATAGCCCATCACCAGGCTTATGGGCCTTTCTGAGGTAGATTGGGAGGGACAAGCTGATACGTTTACCTGAATAGGTCTATGCCTGTCCCCACACAAATAACCACATACCCTCCTGTAGTGAAACCGGAGCCAGGGCAGGAAAGGCAGCGACCTTGTGATCTTCAAAGGCCTCTTTGATGCCGCCCCACCTCAAAGGCACATTTGGGCATAAGTAATGGACCCATGACATCTCTAAATCAGAACTTTACTGGAATCAAGGACATTCTGCCTAGAAGAAGCGCTGGTGTGCTGTAGGAAGGACTGCCATTTATCTACTTGCTATGCTGTGTTGGTCTGCTGCCTGCTGAGTGCTGTGCTAAAGGAGGCACTACCGCTTTGCAATTTACACTGCTGTGTTGGCCTGCTGCTTCTTGTGTGGGAGTTAGAGGGACCGGACCTGCTCTCCTCATCCTTGAACCCAAGATTCTTAAAGGACTATCTGACTTTACTCCTGTTTTCAGAAGTCTCAGAGACACATAAGACCTCTTGCAACTCTCCTGGTGTTGCTGGACTCTGCCATCTGTGAGTCCTACCCTTGCCTGAGGTGCCCCCTCCAACCCTGAATTTTAGAAGTAGGTTATATAGCTGTTTATCTCTCAACATCGACGCAGCAGTGACTTTTTGCTGATCAGTTCTGACGCATTGCTCAATCAGTGGCTGCTTGAAAACAGCGGTTTCACCCCAATGCAGCTCGAAAACGACAGCGATCACTGCTAAGCCACTCAATGATGATGTCTGCATGGCACAATAGCGATCCTTTAGCCAAAGCAGCTTTACGACGACGCAGCTCCTGGAGTTTGACAGAACTCGAGGATGATGTGGGACCCGTTCTGCACGGCTCGACAATGACGCAACGGCTCTTAATGTCATCAAACGCTCCATCCAAGGTATTTTTTCAGCAGGACCTGTCTGAGTCTTGTAGCCATCCTGCCCTCCATCGCGTTCAACCTGAACTTTGGATTTGTAAAGGTCTCTCGCGACCTCAAGTAACCTTTTGACCACTAGTGACTTCTAAGCACAGTTTTCGCATTTAATCTTTAAAAGTTCACATCTCAAGTTCTACTTATTGGATCTTTGTTGTTTTGGTCTTGTTTTAATCAGATAATATTCGCTATTATTGGAAACCTGTGCGGTGTTTTCATTGAGTTACCATATTTTTAAGTGTTGCACAAATACTTTACACATTGCCTCTTAAATTAAGCCCGACTGCTCTGTGCCTACCTTTCCAGAGGGTGAGCACAGGTAAATTTAGGGTGCGTATCTGACTTACCCTTACTAGCGTGGTGGTCACTACTTGCACAGGGTGCATACCTCTTCCTACTAGACACCAGTCGTGGCTGGTGACATTTGAAAGTGGCTGGGCGTAAAAGTTGTGGACGGCGCACTGTGGCGAGCAAGCGCAACCAGCAAGCATGAACGCATCAAGGGTGCACCTCGCATTTCTTCACATGACCCTTCAATTTTCATTAAACTCTATCTGTCACGGCCTGATAAAACACATATTGTTACAAAAATTCCATTGTCGGCTCTCTGTTCCCAGTGCACAAGGCGATGCTTCACAATCAAAACATTAAACAACCATTAGGCATCCCATTTCCAAGAAGGTTCACTTAGGGCGCAAAAGGTCATGACAGAAATCCAGATGTCAAGGCAAGTCATGAAAAGGAATTTTGTTTCTTTTTGTGACCCGAAAATGTAAAGAATGCAAAACACAATCTGTATTACTGTAGAGGTTGGATTACACAATTAGACTATCTCAGGGCTTAAAGTATGTAGCAGATTTTTAGCAAAGGGAGATAAAACTGAAGATAAAAAAAGTGAAACACGTAGAGTGCCATTTCACGCAGGAATACACAAACTGATACAAACTGCTCAGAGCACATTCAACTGCCCTCTTACCAGTTTTGCAAAAAATCAAGCCAGTGCGAAAATATTGTTTGGGTATTGAAAATAAGAAAACAAAGTCAATAAACGTAACTTACCTTACCTTCCACTTCCCGCCTTCAAGTTAGCTCAGACTCCAGACGTCCTGTTGTTGAATTCATCGTCACGCAGGAAGCCAGGCAGCCACCCTCCCCCCCACCACAGCACAGCGCTGTGATTGGTTCGGCCGGCTGCCCCAACACCACGTAATTTCTCTGTATGCTGCAGCATACAGAGAACAGGGAGAGTGGGAGGGGTTACTCGAGGGCAGGGCGGCTTGCCCGCTATTATTAATACAGTTAATACTGTCTGTTTGAACAGCCTCTCAGGCTGCCCAAACAGACAGTATTAACAACAGTGGGGAAAGCCACTCCCCCCTGCCCTTGAGTAACCCCTCCCACTCTCTCAAGCAGGAACTTCTGCTTTCTCGCCGTGCGAGAAGGCAGGAACAAATGGTAGTTCTCTACTATTTGTTTCTGCCTTCTCGCACGGTGAGAAAGCAGTGTGGCGGCGCCCAATTGCCCCCATGGAGGATCCGCCACTGCTAGACACCCCATTTCTAACAGGGTGGTTGGTGGGTAGTGATGCGACTGTTCAGGTAGTGTTAAAATCTAGTTTGCGACATCAACATTATTGGCGCCATCTTGTCCCTTTTCAGGCCCATTTGTGCGCGTAAGTGGCAGCCATTTTGAATGCCATGGCCTCTCTGCCCACTGCCGATAGCCAGCGTGTCTCTCCCTCACTCTCCTAACCTCGCAGGCATCCCCCGCGCGCTGACAGCCCCCGCTCTCACATGCTTGAGCCATAAACCCCTCTCTAGCGCAACCCTGCCTCGGAACCCCATCCTGTTCCCAGCTCAACACCCCCCTCCATTCCTTTCATGATCCCGTATCCTTTGATAAAACCCCCTTTCCTCTGTGCCCGATTGTCCTGCTTGTTCCCAGGCCGCCACCTGGCCCTGCGGATGCTGTTTATTGCCCCCATACAGTAGGAAGCTCCCCCATCAAAGGATCCAACTGATCAAAGCCCCCACCCCAGGAGATTCGATCAACCACATGCATTCCGGGAATCGGCGGAATGCCAAGCTGCGTGACAATCATCACCTGTTGTGACCGGGGTGGGGACTTCTACTGTAAATGTATGTGGGAACGGGCTTGAAGCGGGGATTCCGAGGATGTCTTTCCGTGCATCAAAGTGTTGACAGAGATGTGTTTTATGCAATAAAGCAATAAACTTGTGTATAAGAGGCCAGGCCTCAGAGATGCGGTTAGAGCACCTTGAGAAGATACCCTGTTGTCTGAGTTGACGTGTTCTGCTCCGTCGGAATAAAACTTCTGTTTCCTGCCTTCCAGTCTCCAGCGCCTGCCTCTTTGTTTGAAAGATTCGAGTGGTATGAGAGGCGGTTAGCGCCGGGCAATACTGAAAAGGGTTCTCGATCCACATCGGCCCTACCTTTTTCTACAATTGGCGCCCACGTGGGGCCCATCAGTGACACGTGGTTCCAGTGGGAGAGGTCCTGACGACAGAGTGAACGACTGCATCGATCGGGAGAGCGCCTGTCCGATAGACCCTCGTCTGACAGCCGATCATCCGAACTTCACTGGTTCCGAACAGACCTCTCTCGAGTGATCTACGGTCCTGACTGGGAACCATCAGGAGTGCCGCGACAGTCACGGAGAATAGAGGACGATCGGGCGCTGGATTTGGAAGACAAGAAACTGTCCATGCGGTCCGGGTAAGGTCGTGTAACACGACAAATTGCGAAATGATTGTTTGTTGTTAGTATTACTCTTCGAATTGTTGGTTCTTTTTGGAGATTCTATGTCTGCAAACGGAGAAGAATAGAAAGATTCTCTCTTCCTTTGCAGGTAGTGAAGGGTAGGTAACGCAGACTTTTGTCCTCGTTGTAACCCGTCGTGCCTATCTTTCTCCCCCACTGATTGATTGTTTGCCCGAACATTGTTTGTTCGCGGATTGTTCTCTGGAGATTCTCTGTCTGCAAACGGAGAAGAATAGGTTCTCTCTTCCTTTGCAGGTAGTTAAGGGTAGGTAACGGAGACTTTTGTCCCCGTTGTAACCCGTCGTGCCTATTCATTCTCCCCATTTTATTGTTTGATTGTCAGAACATTGACTGTTCGATATTGGTTCTTTTGAGGTATTCTCTGCTTGCAAATAATGTAGAATAGAAATATTCTGTCTAGTCTTTGCAAGTAGTGAAAAGATAGGTAGTGCGGACCTTTGTCCCCCGTTGTAATCTGTCATGCCTACCTTCTCCCCACTGATTGGTAGTTGGTTCAGCCCGGACCGCTTATTAGAGATGAACCATCCAGCTCCACTGGAAGGCACCCCTAATAAGGACATGTTCATGAAGCATGGGTTAATCGCCATAGCCTATAGTAAACTATGGCATAAATATACGAAAAAGGATCAGAAAAGTCAGTAGCCACTGATAGGATCCTTCGATGAAGATAAAATAAGCGCGCTAGAAACAGCCCTTTGTAACAATAAGACAACGCCCACTATGCTTGATAGTCTCGGCATGTGGCGTAAAGAAACAGAACAACGTAAAAAGAGAAACGAGATTAGATTAGAGAAAGAGCTACGGAAAGCAGCTCACCTAGCTGCTAGAAAATTAGAAGAAGAGATAAAGGAGAGAGAGGAAGCCAAACGGAAACAAGAGTCCGAAACATCGAGTCAGTGTCCTGTTAGAACAGCCTCTACGCTCTATCCTGAATTACCCTCAAAGCAGCGAGCCAACAATGACCTTTTATTAGGTCCTCCGATCATCTACATGCCCCCTCCCTATGCCCCTTCCCAATCTTTAGCACAGCACCCGCTGCCCCCAAGCACAGGCGAGAGTAGTACCAGGGCCTCGGTCCCCATGGCCTCCGCGCCGGCCGATTCCCTTGTACTAGATACAGCACAAGCAACAATGTTAGATGACCCTGAGGCCCGAAAGACAGATTCCACAAGAACGAGCAGGTTGAGCAAAGATGAGCGAGCAGGGCTCGACAAGGTAGTAAGGACATTAGTAGAACAAAAGGAGAGTGAGGAACACATCATGGATATGTTCAACTCATATGCTGGGAGCCACAGACGGAATTTTGTTGTACGATTATGTTATCATGCCCTAAATGCGTATGAAGACCGATATCGAGACAAAGGTCCTAAGAGCCTAATGACCCTGTATAGAAAGGTCGATATCGGGGATGAGGGCGAGTGTGACATGATGGACCTCCTTGTGCGTACGCTTGAGATTTTCCGCCACCTCACTGAACAAGGTTTGGAAGCTAAACCTACGACACCTGTAGCGACCGAACCACGAATAGAACAAGCTAGCATCATGATGCCAATAAGAGAGGCTGCCCCCTACTGGGTCCCCCCACGAGGCCAGGGAACACACGATGACGTCAACCACCATGATGCAAGAGGAAGGGTAGTGTACAACTGGGTCTACCAACCATGGGATTGGCAAGATATTCTGACGTTCCGGAAATCTCTGCCCGATTTACGTAAAAACCCCACTGCCTTCTATACTGAACTAGGTACAGCCCTAGGTTCAACGATTATGACCCTAGCTGACATCGATTTGTTTTTCGGGTTGTGTCTGCCAGCTGATGTGTGGAAGCAAATCCGGAAAGACGACCACCTTGAGCTGTTTGGACATACCTGGTCACAACTCAATGTCATAGATAGACAGCGAGAGCCTGGACAGAAGCCTTTGAAATCCATTTTAGAACTCCCAGACAAAATTGTGCAGAAACTGAAGACCCTGATCCCAGAAAAGAAAGTGGACTTGTCGATAGTAACGGCCTGTCGCCAGAAACCCCAGGAAGACGTATCGGAATACTTCTCCCGGTTTGAAACGGTGTTCTCCGATTACAGCGGCCAAGACATGACCACTGCAACCGGACACCATCTGTTTGTACAGAATTATGTCAAAGGTCTGTCGCAGGAGGTCTCTCAGAAACTGCAGGCCAGCGAGAGTAGTTGGGCGGCCTCCAAACCCGCGGCCATCCTCCAGATGGCCCAATATTATGAGCATCAGAAAAACGAAAATGATAGGGCGACTGAGAAAAAGAAAAAGGACTTGAAGGAAAGGGTGATGATTGCACAGTTGCAAGGGGTGACTGTAGGTCGAGAGCAGTACAAGGGGAATTACCAGACGAATGCCCCTAGGAATCCACCCCCTAAAGACCGTACTCCCGCACCCTATGTTGGACGTAAAGATATTAGCGAAGACCAGTGTGCATTCTGCAAGGAATTCGGCCACTGGAAATCCCAGTGTCCGGTTCTGTTGGAGATGAACAAGAATAGGGACCCTAAAGACGTAGAAGGTGGACCGAGAAATAGAGGACAGGGACGAGGGTCCACGAACGATACGAATAACGACAGATCAGGCAGCCCGAACACATACGACCGTCCCGACAGTACCAGTACCAGCAGTCTGACTGCGACGACGCCCACGACTTCGCATAGGACTGCCTAGGGCAAGGGAGGGATCCAGTCGAGCTCTATGTTGACCAGCAAGGTCCTTATGTCACCGCTAAGGTCCTGGGTACGAAGTCTCCATTTCTGGTAGACACTGGCGCGACAGGTAGTGCGTTATCTAAACGACTGATTCCAAGGGCACCCTTGTCTGGCTCACTTGTAACATCGATAGGTTTCGATGGAACGCCCTCCACTAACCCTTTGTCCACACCGATCTCCTTTGACCTAGAAAAACACATCACTGACACAACGTTTTTTCTTTCCTCCAATACCCCTGACGCCATTATGGGACTTGACTTGCTGAAACATTTCCGAGCCACTATTAGGTGTTCGCAAGATGGAGTTCGGGTCTTTCTGTACGACAACCCGGCTCTGCTCAGACTTTGTCCTTCCCGACGCATGTTCTCTATCACTGGCGCTGACTCGTCTCTACTTGACACTCTACCTCCGTATCTGTGGGCCAAAACTGACTTGGACGTAGGACGCATGATGATCGACCCAGTGCACATAACTGTTCGACAGGACGCAATACTCCAGAAACTTCCACAATATCGGATATCGCCCGAGGGCGAGAAGGCATGGGTAAAGATTATTCAGTCCCTGATAGACGCAGGAGTGGTAGAGGAAGTAGTTAGCAATGTTTGCAACAGCCCTATCCTACCCATCATAAAGAAGCAAGGAGAGGGAGATGAGAAAGCGTACCGCTTCATCATCGACGTACGAGAGGTCAACAAAGTAGTTGTACCTCAGTACTCCGTGGTTTCAGACATCACCACTATTCTGACCCTGATTCCTTCCACTGCCACCACCTTCACTGTCATTGATCTAAAGAACGCTTTCTTCTCTATCCCCATCCACCCAGATAGCCGATACCTCTTTGGCTTCACCCTAAAAGCCCGCTCATATAGATTCTGTCGAGCACCCCAAGGCTACACTGAAAGCCCCAGCATCTACAGTCAGGCCCTCAAGAGACAACTGGACGCAGTCCAGTTACCAGATGGAGTGGTACTGATACAGTACGTCGATGACATCCTTTTGGCGGCTGATACCACTCCACTTGCAGTCACAGCCACCATCCAACTCCTGCACTTCCTTGCGGAGAATGGCCACAAGGTCTCCAAGATGAAGTTGCAATTCTGCCAACCCCAGGTCACTTACCTAGGCCACCTTTTGTCCAAAAACGGAAGGAAACTTACTCCCGATCGAATCAAAACCATTCTAGAGACCCCGTCACTAAAACTCAGAAACAAGTCTGCTCCCTACTAGGCCTCACTTCCTTCTGCCAACAGTGGTTGCCAAATTTCAGCCTCATTGTGAAACCACTGCTTTCTCTGCTGGCTAAAGATGTTCCCTTCCCACTCCCTTGGACCCCTGAGTGCCAATCCTCCTTCATAGAACTACGAGATGCCCTCTGCTCGGCCCCTGTCCTAGGAACCCCCGACTACACGAAGCCTTTCTCCCTCTACACTCACGAAAGGGAGGGATGTGCTTTGTCTGTCTTGACCCAATCCATTGGCCCAAAGCAACGCCCATGCGCTTACTTCTCTGCCACTTGATATGTTTGCAACACAACCCTGGGAAAGGAACTGTAGTACCCCGGGGAGGGTTTTGGGTTCCCAGTCATCCGTTTGAAGTCCTGCAGATGGACTACATCCAGCTAGAAAGATGCCAAGGCCTGAATTATGTACTTGTTGTGGTGTGCGCATTTAGCAAGTGGGTGGAAGCCTATCCAACCCGTGACAACACTGCCATGGCCACCGCAAAGGTACTACTAAAGGAATTCTTCCCTCGTTACGGCCTTTGTCGAATTTTGTGGAGCGGCAGTGGCCCCCACTTCCTAGCCGAAGTTATCCAACTCATTTTGAAGGGGTTGGGTGTAAAACAAAAATTCCACCAAGTCTTCCACCCCCAATCTGCTGGACTAGTTGAACGACATAACTCCACCTTGAAACTCAAGTTAGCTAAAATAGTGGCTACCACAGGACTGAAATGGCCAGACGCTCTCCCACTGTCATTGCTGTCAATGCGTTCCACCCCCACCAAACACCACTTGACACCCTACAAGGTTGTTTTTGGCCGGCCCATGAGCATCTGGTCTGCATCAAAACCGACATCCATTCATGACGTCCCGGACGTCCTAATGTCTGATTACTTGTACCAGTTGACTAAAACACTGTCTGTTATCCACCAACAGGTGCTGCATGCCATTCCCGATGCTTCCAGGGGCCCCGGACACAACCTGCAACCCGGGGATTTCGTGCTAATCTGGAACTTCCAGTGTGCATAGAGTCTGGAACCCCGGTGGACGGGCCCCTGGCAAGTCCTGATCACCACCCGAACAGCACTTCGAGTGGAAGGCAAACGCCATTGGGTGCATGCACACCACACTAAGAAAATCTCCCTGACTCTGACGACGACCGAAGACGTGACCACCCAGGAAGAGCTCCTGAACAAAGACCGGCCATCCTTGAACTGTTATCCTGATACAGAGACACTCGAACTGGCAAAATATCCCGACCCCACTGTGCCATCCAGAGAAGGGTATAACCTGCGACGAAAGGAGGGAGCTTCGGCTAAGCAGACCACTGACTAAGTCGTAATTCTCAGAGCGGTGGCCTAACACTACAAAGGCTGTCAGGAAAGAAAGCTAGACGAAGTTTGTGGTTCTGCCCGCTACCGAGCTCCCTTGAAGATGATGGAAGCGTCCGATAAGAAGATGATGGAAGCGCCCGATAAGAAGATGATGGAAGCAACCGGACCTCCGAAGATTCGCTACAGAAATCCAAAGACTGACAAAATCCACAGCTCAAAGACTATTGCACTTTTTATCGCCCTTCTCCTTTGCCTCTTCCTCATGACCACCCTCTGGATTGTGGAAGAGAGCGCACCAGCTCGTGAGACATTCCTGACCACTGCACAGCCTACCACAATGAAGGAACATTATCTGATTTCTCTTTCACCCCAACTCAAAGAAAGACGAAAGGAGTTTTGGAACAACTCCTTCGTGCAACTGCTGCACCAGCACAATCTTGCTACCAATGCCACCAACTGCTGGATCTGTGGGTTGCTACCCCACGCCACTGGACATTCTATACCCTTCATCCCTTCACCCTTCTCAATTCACGGCTCCTGCCTTGCTAGGCTGATCCTCTTGCAAGAAAGCTATAGGGATAATGCCACCTCCAGCAGAACTATGACACATTTCTTTCATGAGGTTTGGCAGAACAAAACGAAGAGAACTGCTGCACACTTCTGCCCACAGACCTCCAACGACTCTATCCACATGGACATCCCTTTCAAAGAACGGATTGAAATGCAGGTGTTTAACAATCCGACCAGACCCACCTTTTCCTACCTCCGGAAACGAACAGCTGCCACCCTGACTGTGGCCCTATCCGTCATCAACGTCACAGGCCTTATGTGCATCGAAGGGCTTGGGACACAGCTGGTAGGCCGCAGCGCTTGCCGCATCATCAGAACTTTGGACTCCATTGATCCACCCTCTTTTGTCTCCTCTCCGAACATGTACTTTGTTTGTGGTACAAAGGCTTACACCTGGCTCCCCAAAGGCTGGGGGGGCACCTGTTACATTGCCTTTATCCTTCCTCTGACCTATGTGGCTCCAGCGAATCACCACAGACAAAAACGAGCCAAGGACATTGAACAAGCCGACTCCACCGGAGCACAGTTCCTCGATGCAATGAAGGGACTTCTTCCACTCTGGGGCCCGATGGCGAACGGCCCTGCCATCCGACATTTGACGCAGGCAGTTGAAACAACGATGAACATTACAGCTGGCATCCTCACGAACAATACAGCCGAGCTTCAAGCGGTCCGCCTGGTGGCTCTCCAGAACCGCCTTGCTCTAGATGTGGTTCTAGTGGATCGTGGAGGAGCATGCCGTATCATTGGATCCAGCTGATGCACCTATATACCGGACAATTCACCCTCAGTGTCCAAAGCCATCGAACATCTCCACAGACTTTCCTCAGAGGTTCACCAGGAACAAGAAGAATGGTCGCTTGGTGGATGGTTCTGGAGTACTGTAAAGAACTGGGGTGGAGGTTATTTACAATTATACTGATACCTGTTGTTGTGATCTGTGGGTTCTGCCTAGGAATCCAATGCCTGCCACCTCTGTGTTCACTATGTGCAAACTGTATCTGCCCTAAGACTCTGGACTTTGAAAAAGAACGCATGAGAGCATTGTACGATGTCGAGGTTAGGAATTTGATGAAGATAGATATCGATTAGACAAGCTGGCTAGATATGTTGAACAGGGAGGACTGTTAAAATCTAGTTTGCGACATCAACATTATCGGCGCCATCTTGTCCCTTTTTAGGCCCATTCGTGCGCGTAAGTGGCAGCCATTTTGAATGCCATGGCCTCCCTGCCCACTGCCGATAGCCAGCACGTCTCTCCCTCACTCTCCTAACCTCGCAGGCATCCCCACGCGCTGACAGCCCCTGCTCTCACATGCTTGAGCCATAAACCCCTCTCTAGCACAACCCTGCCTCGGAACCCCATCCTGTTCCCAGCTCAACACCCCCCTCCATTCCTTTCATGATCCCGTATCCTTTGATAAAACCCCCTTTCCTCTGTGCCTGATTGTCCTGCTTGTTCCCAGGCCGCCACCTGGCCCTGCGGATGCTGTTTATTGCCCCCATACAGTAGGAAGCTCCCCCATCAAAGGATCCAACTGATCAAAGCCCCTACCCCAGGAGATCCGATCAACCACATGCATTCCGGGAATCGGCGGAATGCCCAGCTGCGTGACAATCATCACCTGTTGTGACCGGGGTGGGGACTTCTACTGTAAATGTGTGTGGGAACGGGCTTGAAGCGGGGATTCCGAGGATGTCTTTCCGTACATCAAAGTGTTGACAGAGATGTGTTTTATGCAATAAAGCAATAAACTTGTGTATAAGAGGCCAGGCCTCAGAGATGCGGTTAGAGCACCTTGAGAAGATACCCTGTTGTCTGAGTTGACGTGTTCTGCTCCGTCGGAATAAAACTTCTGTTTCCCGCCTTCCAGTCTCCAGCGCCTGCCTCTTTGTTTGAAAGTTTCGAGTGGTATGAGAGGCGGTTAGCGCTGGGCAATACTGAAAAGGGTTCTCGATCGACATCGGCCCTACCTTTTTCAACAGTAGGTGAAGCCTGATTTGTGTAGTGCCTTGAATGTGTGTGGAAGGAGTTTGAATTGAGCATGTTTGTATATCGGGAGCCAATGGAGTTCCCTAAGGTGTGGTGTGAGTTCTGTGTGGGAGGATGAGAATCAGTCTGGTAGCCAAGTTCTGGATAGTTTGTGATCTTCCAGCGAGTTGCCTGGTGATACCAGCTAAGGGTGGGCGTAAAATACGTTTCGCGGGCAAATTTGCGGATTTTCCGCTATTTCGCGATCCGCGAATCTCGCGAAATCGCGGTAAAATCCACGAATCAGCGGAGACGAATTTTCAGCCAAGCAAGGGTTACAGCAGCAGGTGCAAAAGTTGAACCTAATTTCTTTGTAACCTTTTACAAAAGGGTTACAAACAAATTAACTTCAACTTGGACACCTGCTGCTAATTGCTTCCTGGACCGAATGTGGATCAATGTCACACACTCACCCCAGTCCAAAGATCTGGGCCCAAATCCATCGTTTTTTTGCACTCCACACCACCCTGGGTTAGACAATGGCGATATGCAAATCAGCTCTGACCCTGTGCCCCATGGGAACAGTCCAGTCCGAACTACAAAAGCCATGTCCTTCCCAGAACGGAATCAAGCATCCGAGGACCGGACCGGTTTCGAGGTAACACCTCTCATCAGCCCGGCTAGGTTGACTCCAGTGGTGTGGAGTGCCTGGGACCCACGTCTGGGCATCCCCAGCGCACTTAGGGCGGAATATGCAAACACAACAGGTGATGGACCGAATGTGGATCAATGTCACACGCTCACCCCAGTCCAAAGATCTGGGCCCAAATCCATTGTTTTTTTGCACTCCACACCACCCTGGGTTAGACAATGGCGATATGCAAATCAGCTCTGACCCTATGCCCCATGGGAACAATCCAGTCCGAACTACAAAAGCCATGTCCTTCCCAGAACGGAATCAAGCATCCGAGGACCGGACCGGTTTCGAGGTAACACCTCTCATCAGCCCGGCTAGCTTGACTCCAGTGGTGTGGAGTGCCTGGGACCCACGTCTGGGCATCCCCAGCGCACTTAGGGCGGGATATGCAAACAAAACAGGTGATGGACCGAATGTGGAATAATGTCACACACTCACCCCTGTCCAAAGATCTGGGCCCAAATCCATCGTTTTTTTGCGCTCCACACCACCTTGGGTTAGACAATGGCGATATGCAAATCAGCTCTGACCCTGTGCCCCATGGGAACAGTCCAGTCCGAACTACAAAAGCCATGTCCTTCCCAGAACGGAATCAAGCATCCGAGGACCGGACCGGTTTCGAGGTAACACCTCTCATCAGCCCGGCTAGCTTGACTCCAGTGGTGTGGAGTGCCTGGGACCCACGTCTGGGCATCCCCAGCGCACTTAGGGCGGAATATGCAAACACAACTGGTGATGGACCGAATGTGGATCAATGTCACACACTCACCCCAGTCCAAAGATCTGGGCCCAAATCCATCGTTTTTTTGCACTCCACACCACCCTGGGTTAGACAATGGCGATATGCAAATCAGCTCTGACCCTGTGCCCCATGGGAACAGTCCAGTCCGAACTACAAAAGCCATGTCCTTCCCAGAACGGAATCAAGCATCCGAGGACCGGACCGGTTTCGAGGTAACACCTCTCATCAGCCCGGCTACCTTGACTCCAGTGGTGTGGAGTGCCTGGGACCCACGGCTGGGCATCCCCAGCGCACTTAGGGCAGAATATGCAAACACAACAGGTGATGGACCGAATGTGGATCAATGTCACACACTCACCCCAGTCCAAAGATCTGGGCCCAAATCCATCGTTTTTTTGCACTCCACACCACCCTGGGTTAGACAATGGCGATATGCAAATCAGCTCTGACCCTGTGCCCCATGGGAACAGTCCAGTCCGAACTACAAAAGCCATGTCCTTCCCTGAACGGAATCAAGCATCCGAGGACCGGACCGGTTTCGAGGTAACACCTCTCATCAGCCCGGCTAGCTTGACTCCAGTGGTGTGGAGTGCCTGAGACCCACGTCTGGGCATCCCCAGCGCACTTAGGGCGGAATATGCAAACACAACAGGTGATGGACCGAATGTGGATCAATGTCACACGCTCACCCCAGTCCAAAGATCTGGGCCCAAATCCATCGTTTTTTTGCACTCCACACCACCCTGGGTTAGACAATGGCGATATGCAAATCAGCTCTGACCCTATGCCCCATGGGAACAATCCAGTCCGAACTACAAAAGCCATGTCCTTCCCAGAACGGAATCAAGCATCCGAGGACCGGACCGGTTTCGAGGTAACACCTCTCATCAGCCCGGCTAGCTTGACTCCAGTGGTGTGGAGTGCCTGGGACCCACGTCTGGGCATCCCCAGCGCACTTAGGGCGGAATATGCAAACACAACAGGTGATGGACCGAATGTGGAATAATGTCACACACTCACCCCTGTCCAAAGATCTGGGCCCAAATCCATCGTTTTTTTGCACTCCACACCACCCTGGGTTAGACAATGGCGATATGCAAATCAGCTCTGACCCTGTGCCCCATGGGAACAGTCCAGTCCGAACTACAAAAGCCATGTCCTTCCCAGAACGGAATCAAGCATCCGAGGACCGGACCGGTTTCGAGGTAACACCTCTCATCAGCCCGGCTAGCTTGACTCCAGTGGTGTGGAGTGCCTGGGACCCACGTCTGGGCATCCCCAGCGCACTTAGGGCGGAATATGCAAACACAACTGGTGATGGACCGAATGTGGATCAATGTCACACACTCACCCCAGTCCAAAGATCTGGGCCCAAATCCATCGTTTTTTTGCACTCCACACCACCCTGGGTTAGACAATGGCGATATGCAAATCAGCTCTGACCCTGTGCCCCATGGGAACAGTCCAGTCCGAACTACAAAAGCCATGTCCTTCCCAGAACGGAATCAAGCATCCGAGGACCGGACCGGTTTCGAGGTAACACCTCTCATCAGCCCGGCTACCTTGACTCCAGTGGTGTGGAGTGCCTGGGACCCACGGCTGGGCATCCCCAGCGCACTTAGGGCAGAATATGCAAACACAACAGGTGATGGACCGAATGTGGATCAATGTCACACACTCACCCCAGTCCAAAGATCTGGGCCCAAATCCATCGTTTTTTTGCACTCCACACCACCCTGGGTTAGACAATGGCGATATGCAAATCAGCTCTGACCCTGTGCCCCATGGGAACAGTCCAGTCCGAACTACAAAAGCCATGTCCTTCCCAGAACGGAATCAAGCATCCGAGGACCGGACCGGTTTCGAGGTAACACCTCTCATCAGCCCGGCTAGCTTGACTCCAGTGGTGTGGAGTGCCTGAGACCCACGTCTGGGCATCCCCAGCGCACTTAGGGCGGAATATGCAAACACAACAGGTGATGGACCGAATGTGGATCAATGTCACACACTCACCCCAGTCCAAAGATCTGGGCCCAAATCCATCGTTTTTTTGCACTCCACACCACCCTGGGTTAGACAATGGCGATATGCAAATCAGCTCTGACCCTGTGCCCCATGGGAACAGTCCAGTCCGAACTACAAAAGCCATGTCCTTCCCAGAACGGAATCAAGCATCCGAGGACCGGACCGGTTTCGAGGTAACACCTCTCATCAGCCTGGCTAGCTTGACTCCAGTGGTGTGGAGTGCCTGGGACCCACGTCTGGGCATCCCCAGCGCACTTAGGGCGGAATATGCAAACACAACAGGTGATGGACCGAATGTGGATCAATGTCACACACTCACCCCAGTCTAAAGATCTGGGCCCAAATCCATCGTTTTTTTGCACTCCACACCACCCTGGGTTAGACAATGGCGATATGCAAATCAGCTCTGACCCTGTGCCCCATGGGAACAGTCCAGTCCGAACTACAAAAGCCATGTCCTTCCCAGGACGGAATCAAGCATCCGAGGACCGGACCGGTTTCGAGGTAACACCTCTCATCAGCCCGGCTAGCTTGACTCCAGTGGTGTGGAGTGCCTGGGACCCACGTCTGGGCATCCCCAGCGCACTTAGGGCAGAATACGCAAACACAACAGGTGATGGACCGAATGTGGATCAATGTCACACAATCACCCCAGTCCAAAGATCTGGGCCCAAATCCATCGTTTTTTTGCACTCCACACCACCCTGGGTTAAACAATGGCGATATGCAAATCAGCTCTGACCCTGTGCCACATGGGAACAGTCCAGTCCGAACTACAAAAGCCATGTCCTTCCCAGAACGGAATCAAGCATCCGAGGACCGGACCGGTTTCGAGGTAACACCTCTCATCAGCCCGGCTAGCTTGACTCTAGTGGTGTGGAGTGCCTGGGACCCACGTCTGGGCATCCCCAGCGCACTTAGGGCGAAATATGCAAACACAACAGGTGATGGACCGAATGTGGATCAATGTCACACACTCACCCCAGTCCAAATATCTTAGCCCAAATCCATCGTTTTTTTGCACTCCACACCACCCTGGGTTAGACAATGGCGATATGCAAATCAGCTCTGACCCTGTGCCCCATGGGAACAGTCCAGTCCGAACTACAAAAGCCATGTCCTTCCCAGAACGGAATCAAGCATCCGAGGACCGGACTGGTTTCGAGGTAACACCTCTCATCAGCCCGGCTAGCTTGACTCCAGTGGTGTGGAGTGCCTGGGACCCACGTCTGGGCATCCCCAGCGCACTTAGGGCGGAATATGCAAACACAACAGGTGATGGACCGAATGTGGATCAATGTCACACAATCACCCCAGTCCAAAGATCTGGGCGCAAATCCATCATTTTTTTGCACTCCACACCACCCTGGGTTAGACAATGGTGATATGCAAATCAGCTCTGACCCTGTGCCCCATGGGAACAGTCCAGTCCGAACTACAAAAGCCATGTCCTTCCCAGAAAGGAATCAAGCATCCGAGGACCGGACCGGTTTCGAGGTAACACCTCTCATCAGCCCGGCTATCTTGACTCCAGTGGTGTGGAGTGCCTGGAACCCACGTCTGGGCATCCCCAGCGCACTTAGGGCGGAATATGCAAACACAACAGGTGATGGACCGAATGTGGATCAATGTCACACACTCACCCCAGTCCAAATATCTTAGCCCAAATCCATCGTTTTTTTGCACTCCACACCACCCTGGGTTAGACAATGGCGATATGCAAATCAGCTCTGACCCTGTGCCCCATGGGAACAGTCCAGTCCGAACTACAAAAGCCATGTCCTTCCCAGAACGGAATCAAGCATCCGAGGACCGGACCGTTTTCGAGGTAACACCTCTCATCAGCCCGGCTAGCTTGACTCCAGTGGTGTGGAGTGCTTGGGACCCACGTCTGGGCATCCCCAGCGCACTTAGGGCGGAATATGCAAACACAACAGGTGATGGACCGAATGTGGATCAATGTCACACAATCACCCCAGTCCAAAGATCTGGGCCCAAATCCATCGTTTTTTTGCACTCCACACCACCCTGGGTTAGACCATGGTGATATGCAAATCAGCTCTGACCCTGTGCCCCATGGGAACAGTCCAGTCCGAACTACAAAAGCCATGTCCTTCCCAGAAAGGAATCAAGCATCCGAGGACCGGACCGGTTTCGAGGTAACACCTCTCATCAGCCCGGCTAGCTTGACTCCAGTGGTGTGGAGTGCCTGGGACCCACGTCTGGGCATCCCCAGCGCACTTAGGGCGGAATATGCAAACACAACAGGTGATGGACCGAATGTGGATCAATGTCACACACTCACCCCAGTCCAAAGATCTGGGCCCAAATCCATCGTTTTTTTGCACTCCACACCACCCTGGGTTAGACAATGGCGATATGCAAATCAGCTCTGACCCTGTGCCCCATGGGAACAGTCCAGTCCGAACTACAAAAGCCATGTCCATCCCAGAACGGGGTCCCAGAGCCTCCACACCACTGGAGTCAAGCTAGCCGGGCTGATGAGAGGTGTTACCTCAAAACCGGTCCGGTCCTCGGATGCTTGATTCCGGTCTGGGAAAGATATGGCTGTGTAGTTCGGACTGGACTGTTCCCATGGGGCACAGGGTCAGAGCTGCATTTGCATAAAGCCATTATCTAACCCAGGGTGGTGTGGAGTGCAAAAAACGATGGATTTAGGCCCAGATCCTTGTACTGGGGTGAATGTAAGACATTGATCTACATTCTGTCCATCAAATTGTTTTTTGTAATTTTCTCCCTGAGTGTACTGGGGTAGCTCAGACGTGGGTCCCAGAGCCTCCACACCACTGGAGTCAAGCTAGCCGGGCTGATGAGAGGTGTTACCTCGAAACCGGTCCGGTCCTCGGATGCTTGATTCCAGTCTGGGAAAGATATGGCTGTGTAGTTCGGACTGGACCCATGGGGCACAGGGTCAGAGCTGATTTGCATAATGCCATTATCTAACCCAGGGTGGTGTGGAGTGCAAAAAACGATGGATTTAGGCCCAGATCCTTGTACTGGGGTGAATGTAAGACATTGATCTACATTCTGTCCATCAAATTGTTTTTTGTAATTTTCTTGCTAATTGCTTCCTGGCGCCTTGTTGCCTACTTGCAACTATTCTCTGACCCTGCTCTGACCCTTGAAGCAGGGTCAGAGAATAGTTACAAGTAGGCAACGAGGCACCTGTCCAAGGAATTAAACCTCATCAGTAAGCACTTACAGATATAAAAAACAGGAAGAAGGGAGAGGATGGCAAATACACCCATTTTGAGTTGTCAGGAGGGGTTAAACTAAAAGAGACCTTTACAGCACAATTGTCATATGCATTTTGCTAAAAATAAAAAGCTGTATGTTCTGTAGGGGCGACTCAGGAATCTGGCCCTTCAGAGATCCGGCCTCTCTTTCTTTCTCTCGTTCTCTCTCTCCCTCTCTCTTTCCCTCTCTTTCTCTCTCTCTCTTTCTATCTATCTATCTATCTATCTATCTATCTATCTATCTATCTATCTATCTATCTATCTCTCTCTCCCTCTCCCATAAACGACTGCATGGGTAAGTTCGCTATGCAAGCGGCTCGCGAAGACGCAAAAATCCCCGCGAACATGCAAAAAACCCTGCGAACACGCAAAAAAACAAAAATCTGCAAATTCGCACACATTCTTGAATTTTGCGGATCGCGAATTCGCAAATCCGCAAATTCGCGGATCGCGAATTCGCAAAATTCGCCCATGCTTAATACCAGCATAGTGGGTGTTCCCATAGTCCAAATTGCTTCTGACTAGGGCAGGAGTGACAGTTTTTCTGGTGTTGTTTGAGAGCCCTTTGAAGATCTTCATCAGCATATTCAGGGTGTGGAAGCAGGATGCAGTGACGGTGTTGACTTAGGCAGTCATGTCCAGTTTGCTCTTGATTATTATTCTGAGGTTCAATGCGTGGGTCTGTGTGGGTCTAAGTTCAGATAGCCACCAGTTGGAGTCCCATGGTGAAGTGTTCTTGCAGAAGGTCAGGACTTCTGCCTTGTCTGTGTTGAGCTTGAGACAATTGGCTTTCACCCAGTAAGCTAGTCATGCAAGTGGTGAATTGTATTCTTGTGCTGGCGGTCAAAAGGGACAGTATGAGTTGTACATAGTAGAGGATGTTGATGATGTGTGCTCAGATGATGTTGACCAGAAGGATCATATATGCGTTGAAGGGGGTGGAGCTGAGTGATGAACTTTGAGGGAATCCACAGATGAGTTTGTGGGTTCTGTGTAGTAAGGTGCTAATCTGACAGCTTATGTCCTATCAATTAAGAAGGAGCAGATCCAGTGGAGAGTGAGTTCTTGGATGCCAATATTGTGCAGGTGTCTGATGAGGATGGGGTGTGAGACAGTGTCAAATGCTGCAGAGAGGTCAAGGAGAATGGGTTGCCTTGTATTCTCCGTCAAGGAGCAATTTACTAGCTCACACCCCTGAGGCGGAAAGCCGGGGGAAAGCGTGTTACGATTTTAATCGTTTTTAATACTGTGTATTACTGTGTATTTTATCACTCTGTGCGGCATATTTTAATTCTTTGGTGCTCTGTGGTAGACCAGCCTTACCCTTGTGTTTTCTCCTCTCCCGGCGCAGCGCAGCAGACTACGCGCTGACGCTGCAGGAAAACGTTAATTCATACTCTGGTGATGCCGTCATACTGGAGGGAGGAAAGGGTTGCGGTCCAGTTGCTGGCCGCATCCCGCCCTCCCTGAGTACTTAAGCCGCATTTCAGCGCGAGCGCGCTTACTAATTTTTCTAGCTCACACCCCTGAGGCGGAAAGCCGGGGGAAAGCGTGTTACGATTTTAATTGTTTTTAATACTGTGTATTATTGTGTATTTTATCACTTTGTGCAGCATATTTTAATTCTTTGGTGCCCTGTGGTAGCCCAGCCTTACCCTTGTGTTTTCTCCTCTCCCAGCGCAGCGCAGCAGACTACGTGCTGATGCTGCGGGAGAGACTCGCTAGACCCGCCATACTGGAGGGAGGAAAGGGTTGCGGTCCAGTTGCTGGCCGCATCCCACCCTCCTCCAAACTGGATGAAAGGACACGGTCATTCCGTCCACGCAGCGGGTGGGCGTAGCGGGCACGCCGGTGGCGCGCCAAAGGCGCGCCAAAGGCAAGCCCGGACGGGGCTAGGGGCCCAAAACTCTGCTCAAATCACCGCAGATGCCCTGAAACTGGTCAGTTACTCCAAAGACCAGTTAATGCGCCTCCGCCCACCCATTCAGAGAGCCTGTAGTCATACTCTGAACGTAGAGAGCTTACCCCTAATTTGTAAGACCTGCCTGTACAATCCAGTTAATAACACCACTGCAGAGTGTAAGACAGAGTCTCTGAACATGCTGCTGATTAACTGTTGTTCTCTTAGGAAGCATAAGTTGGATATCTATGACCTCTTAGTGGAAAAACAACCAGATACACTCTTCCTGACCGAAACTTGGTTGGATGCAGAGTCCAATCCAGATATATTGGAAGCACTCCCGCAGGATTATGGGATATTAAGATTAGATCGGGCCAAACAGAGGGGAGGCGGCATCGCCATTATTCAGAAACTGGTTCTGTCATGCACTCTAGAGACAGTGTTAATTAAAGAATGCGAAGCTCCTCTTTTTACTATAAAATACCTCCCTAACAGGGCTATACATGGCTACCTGATTTATCGTCCGCCAGGTAAGACGTCGCTTTTTTTGGACAGCTTGATGGAAGTAAATGCCCATCCTGCACTACAGTACAATAAGTTTTTGATTTTGGGTGACCTTAACTTTCATATTGAGGATGAAAATGACAGGGAAGCTTTAGGATTACTAGCATCTTTAAAAATGTTTAACCTTAACATTCAATCCCTGATTCCTACCCATAAAGCAGGCCATCTTTTGGACCCGATCTTTGCCAACTGGGAGGGAGTGGTGGTTCTACCCCCAAGTAAGGTATTATGGTCGGACCATTTTCTGGTGGAGTTTACCATCCGTGGGGAGTCTAAACTACCTTTTAGTACTAAACTGATGGCATGTAAACGTAGGCAATGGGGGAAAATTAAGCAGGACGAGTTAGAGCTGGCTTTAAAAAGAGGCAGTCCCCCACTTAAAGATAGTGTAGACGAAGCCTGGACAGACTATGAAAAATGGCTATCAGGAGCCTTAGATGAAACTGCCCCGTGGACTACCAAGGCACCAGCGAGGTGCTCGAAAACAGCTCAGTGGTTCAATACTGACTTAAAAGCAAGTAAAATGGAATGCAAAAAGTTGGAGCGCATCTGGCGCAGTAAATATGATGACGCAGCTAAACTCAATTATAAAAAGAGTATAAAGAGCTATCATAAACTGATTAGATCTACCAAACGTAATTTTTTAAAGAACAGAATTGAATTGGCGGAGAACTCTACTAAAGAACTCTTTGTTATTTACAAAGAGCTCACCTCATTGGAGAGAACTATAGCCCCTGATCTGCACTCGACAGCTATGTGTGAAGCTATTGCTGATTTTTTTGTGCAGAAAGTGGACAATATCTACAAAATCTTTCCAGAGGTACTGGAAGAACCTCTCGGGGACACCTTCACCAGCAGTGAGATGACTAACAGCGGCTGCCTTAAGCAGTTTGCGGTGCCTAACACCACTGAGTTGCTGAATATTATTCGCAGCACCAAATCAGGCTCCCCTAAGGATGTGGCTCGTCCCAACGTCCTTAGGAATCAAGCCGAGCTTCTGGCGACTCATATAGGCCACATGGCGAAATTGTCTTTTCTAAAAAGCCACATACCTCAAGACTGGAAAATATCGCAGGTCATCCCCTTAAAGAAAAAACCTCATCTTAGTGCTGCTCAGCTGGATAACTATTGGCCTATATCGCTGCTGCCCTTCTGCGCTAAGGTGGTGGAAAAGATAGTTAACAAGCTGCTCTCTGAATATTTGGATAGGGGATTACATCTGCATCCCTCGCAGTCAGGATTTAGAGCGCACCACTCGACTGAATTGGCCCTCCTTTTTTCCACCGAGCTATTAAGGAGTAGAGTTGACGAGGGGAAGACAGCCGCGCTCCTCTTACTAGATCTGAGCGCGGCATTTGACACCGTCTCCCATCCCCTGCTGCTCTCTCGTCTTAGCGAGGCTGGCATTGAAGGTCTGGCTCACGAGTGGATGCGTGCATTCTTGGCGAATAGGCAATTCCAAGTATACTGTCCACCTTTTAAATCCAAGGTGCGTTTGCTCAGACATGGGGTGCCTCAGGGCTCAATTCTGAGCCCAACTTTGTTTAACCTTTATAAGGCGCCCCTGGTCAAGCTGGCTGCAGCGTACGGGGTTGAGATAGTGTCATATGCTGATAACACCCAGCTGGTAGTGACACTGTCTCAGCCTCCGGAAGAGACCTCTGCCAACTTTACAGCCTGTCTGAGCGGACTACGCCTCAACGCTAATAAAACTGAACTTTTGGTGGTGGGGAAATCTCCATCCATATGGTTGTCGGCATGGTGGCCTAAAGAACTTGGCACAGTCCCTAAACCATTGGAGCAGGTTAAAAATTTAGGGGTTAAACTGGACGAGACTCTATCCTTTGAACATCACACCAGAGGGATAGCAGGTAAATGCTATGGGATCCTTAAGACCTTACGCAAGACCCTGGACTCGCTCCCTGCCAATAACAGGAAAACGTTAATTCATACTCTGGTGATGCCCCATCTCGACTACAGTAACGTTCTATACTTAGGCCTGAGTAGGAAAGGCCTTCATAGGCTTCAATGTGTTCAAAACGCAGCAGCTAGATTGGCTCTCAACCTATCTAGAAGATCTTCAGGGAAACAAGCCTTAGTGCGACTCCACTGGCTCATACGGGAGCGCATCATATTTAAAAGCATGTGCATGACCCATAGCATTGCTTATGAGAGAGGTCCCGTCTATCTTCAAAAATTACTTACTAAGTATTACCCTAATCGTTATCTACGATCTCAGGGCTGTATGCTCTTTCAGGTGCCCAGAATCCAGCGGGCACGGATGGGTGGCCGGTCATTCAAATATTTGGCCAGCAAACAGTGGAATGACCTCCCCATTGAGCTCCGGATAGAGCCATCTGAAGGAAAATTTAGGCATAAATTGAAAACTTACCTCTTTGCTAAACTCTGAGATCTTTTCGCCCTTTCCTTCAGCGGCCTTTTCTCTTGGGTTCTGTTCTAGTAATTTGTTTTAAAGCGCGGGGACACACTGTTGCCAAGTGTAATCAGGCGCTCTACAAAAGGTGTTATTATTATTATTATTATTATTATTATTATTATTATTATTATTATTATTATTATTATTATTATCTGTGGCAGCTATGAGAGCTGTTTTGTACTGCGGATGGTTTTGAATCTGGACTGCATGGTGTTGAGGAGATGGTGGTTGCTGAAGTGGTTGGTAAGACGTCGGTTGATTAGTTTCTCTAAAACGTTTGCTGGGTACAGTAGTAGATTTCGGCAAGAGATTGGGGAGTCCCCATTCTTTATGAGTAGGAGAGCATCTTCAGTAATTTGGAAGATAGCTGCTCAGTGCTGCCGCAATCTCTGAATTCAGACTGGTTCTCATCAAGCAGGTTGTTGTCCACAATAAACTGTTTTAGTTGAGCATAGACACCGCTTTCAACATTTTGGCAAGAAATTAAAGTCCAGTTATTGGGTGGTAGTTATTGAGGTCATCAGAGTCTTTGTTTTTTTATTTTTATTAAGAGCAAAATGTTCTCTGTTTTAGGGCATTCAGGAAATTTTCCTTGTTGTAGGGAGGGGTTGATAATACTCGACCAGTATGGTGGAGTAAAACACTTTGCATCGCTTTTACCAGGTTATCTTGTAGTGTCTAAAAAGTGATTTGACAGATTGAGTCTGGAGATAATGGTTCATAGTTCTAACTGTGATATGTTTCTGAAAATAGACCGATTATTAGAAGATTTCTTAGTATTTAAATAGGTATAGCAAAGAAAGAAAATTCAAAATTATTGAACATTTTTGTTATTCCAAAAAGGAAAACTACAAACCTTTTGCCTTCTAATCTATCTATCTATCTATCTATCTATCTATCTATCTATCTATCTATCTATCTATCTATCTATCTATCTATCTATCTATCTGTCTGTCTGTCTGTCTGTCTGTCTGTCTGTCTGTCTGTCTGTCTGTCTGTCTGTCTGTCTGTCTGTCTGTCTGTCTGTCTGTCTGTCTATCTGTCTGTCTGTCTGTCTGTCTGTCTGTCTGTCTGTCTGTCTGTCTGTCTGTCTATCTATCTATCTATCTATCTATCTATCTATCTATCTATCTATCTATCTATCTATCTATCTATCTATCTATCTATCTATCTATCTATGAAGCAATTGTAAAGCACATGGCTACCTGTGAAGATCCCAATGCTGATAGTGTGGCACAGAAGCATCAAAAGGGTTTTAGTTTGTTTCTCAATTAATGGAGGATATTCTAGAACAGCCATGTTTTATGCATTTTCTGGAAGGGATGTGTCTGATTTACAGAATGGAAATGTAGGGGAAGGCTGTTCCACAACCTGGCTGCATTATATGAAAAAGAATGCCCTCTGAATCTTTGTCTTCTGACTTGGGATACTTTGGCCAGGTGTGCATTAGAGGAATGCAAGGTTTTTCGAGGAAGGTAGAAAGAAAGCAGGGAATGGGAAATCAAATGTGAGAAATGCAGAGGGATTTAAATGTGTTCCTCTCAGCCACCAGGAGCCAATGCAGAAAGTACAGAGCTTGTCGGGCCGATTGGTTTCTAGTTATGTCAAGCAGCAACCACATGGCACAGTTCTGTACCACCTGGAGTATCCTTGTTGTGGCCTTAGGGGCACCCAAATAAAGGAAGTTACCGTAGTCCATGCCAGAGAGAACACAGGCCTGGACTACAAGCCTCATTGCAGTAAAAGGGAGAAGAGGAAGAATGTTCTGAAGCATTATCAGCATGCCTAGCAGGTGGGTGCAAGCTTCAATGACTGATGTCCGAACTTGAGAGATTTATCTAGCCACATGCCAAGGCTCTTAATGGCAGTTTTTGGGAGAAGAGGGAACCTGGACAGCTTGGTTAGTCCAAGCTCAAACCTGGGTTCAGATTATTGCCCATGACTATAAGCTCAGTTTTTTCCCTGTTGAGCTTGAGACAGGAGCATTTCATCTAATTACCCACCTTCTCAAGGCAGGGACCTAGAGAAGAAGGGGGGGGGTCTTGGTTTTGAGTCAAGGAGAAGACCGGTAGTGTATCGTCTGCGTAAGTGATTACTGAAATCCCATAGGGAAGGGCAATGTCTGTAAGTGGCCTCATAACACATTAAACAGAGTCAGGCTCTGGGAATCTTGACTCTGGATGTGTCCTCATCCATGGGCATTGACATGTTAACCAGAGTTATTATGTTTGAATACCACCACAATCTGGCCTTATGTCTGGTTGACCAGTTGATTCAGAAACTAAGATCATTTTCTATATAAGGATGTATAAGCCCTATTGACTATAGAGTTAATGTTTTTCTGTTTTTCTGGTATCTACGGTAGTGAGATCTTTGATTGCACAGTGACTGATGGATCTAGACCCTCGTGCAGTCCACAAGTGAGTGCTTAATGTGAGACATATTACGTCAATGAAGGAATTATATTGTTCCACACAATGGCTTTGGGCTCAACAAAGTTGTGGTTCTGTAGTATCTAGAAAAATGATTTGGAGAAGGGCCTTATCATTTAGGGAATTGAACATTCGGTAGTTTACTAAAGCTCCTGAATGGCTAACTGGGTAATCGATTAAATGTCTTTTTTGACAAAAATCTCATCACATGTTACTGGTTCCTGAAACTGGGGCGCAATATCACATTTTTTCACAAATATAAGAATGTTTTGAAAAGTACTTCCCGGTGTCATATAAATACCGAATCTATTTGCATACCATGCATTGAAAAGTCACATGGGATAAAGGCAGGAGTCTGTCTCAGACATATTGTCTCCCACTAAACAATTTCAGCTAGAATCAGTCTCCTGCAGATAGTAAATTATACTACATTTTGCATAATTCATGTTACACGAAATCTGTGAATTTTGCAAATTTTACGGGCAAAAACTTTGGACAAGCATATCTTTTCTGCACTTCAATCTCTAAATGGGCCAGTCAATTACGTGCTCACCAGTGTGTCTTTTCCTGATGGACAGCACTGAGAACTGGCTACTACGTACGTCAAATCTGTAAAAACCCAGGGTCGTTCTTAGTACTCGTTCGAAAATAAACAACTCCACTCTGATAACAATGGTAGTCCATTTTTAGGGTTGTTTGAAGTTGCTTTTTCGATTGCGTAAAACGCCATCAGAGATCTGTAGGGAATTGAGTTAACATCCTTGCTTTGGTTGATAATAGTTGAACCTGTCATTAGAACCTTTCTGCCAGATTATACACAACAGATGATAACATCGGGTTTTTTGGATTGTCACATCTGCCCTTCTGTGATTCAGCTTCTTCCTGTCAGGAAGACTTCGTGCTCCAGGGGAAAGAACCTTAATGTTGGTGAAGCAACCATCTGTCCTCTTATTATGCATATTTTCCTCAACTCCCTTGGTTTATTGGGAACATTCATCACAATGGCGGGTGGAATTACCATTACCCTCCCCTAGGACCCCCCACCCCGCCCAACTCAGCGTCCACTATTTCGGCCTTTCTTTTAAATACCAGATCAAAAGTCAAGCACTATCTCGAACTGTTTGTGTTTCTTGACTCCCCCAAACCCAACCTCCTGTTTCTGACAGAAACTTGGTCCTGCCCAGATTCCCTGCCCAATGTACTCGCGGCCCTTCCCTCCTCATACTACGTCCTGCGGGCCGATCAACCGGCAGGGAAGGCAGGAGGTGGCCTGGCCCTGATTGTCCGATCTGGCCTTCATTTCCAATCACTCTTTTCCCCGGCCATCATGGCAGTCGACTGTCTGGTGATGCGATCTGCCTCCATCCAAGTCCCTATTTCTTGCGTCCTTGTCTATCGCCCACCCCCCCCCATTCAACCCACCACTTCATTACTGGGATTCAGGAGTTGCTCGCTACGTTAGCAGTTAACAACTCCTCCGTTCTAGTTCTTGGGGATTTCAACTTCTGGCCATCCACCCCGCGGAAGACGCGGTGTCCAAAGATGTCACCGACCTCCTCCACAGTTTAAATTTTGGGTCGCATGTCCACACACCACCCATGACCGGGGGCATACCCTGGACCAAATTTGGTCACTCAACGTCCCGGTCACAACCCTAATCATCACGCCCTGTCTTCGGTCCGATCATTTTTTGATCTCGTTTTTCCTTGACCTTAGCCTCGCCAAACGTTCTTCCTTTCCCAAAAATACCTGGGCCCATAATTGGAATAAGGTCAACATGCCCTCCCTCTGCTCCTCCCTTCAAGGTTCCTGTCCCGCCTTAGAGGAGCTTGTCCCCTCATCTCAGGTCGCTGCCATCAATGAATGGCTCTCTAGGGCGTGTGACCAAGTGGCTCCCTTGAGACGCGTCACAGTCAGACACGCCCACAATGCCAACAGATGGTTCACCGATGACCTTAAGGAGAAAAAATTGGTCGCGCGCCAGGCCGAGCGCGCCTGGAGGCGCGATTACTGCCCGACTTTAGAAGCACATTATTCCCTCAAACGTAACACATACAAAAAGGCCATCCTCCTTGCCAAGACGGACTACTTTTCGGGCAAAATTCTCTCGGCTGAAAATCAGCCCAGGGAAATTTTCTTCACAGTCTATGAGTTGGCCTCGTCAGATAGAGCCTCCTCAAGCCTTCCCCCTCCCAATCTCTTTGTGATTCCCTTAATGATTTTTTCATTGAGAAAATCGCAGTCATCAAGGCCAACATACCACCCCCTTCCTCCTTCTTTGTTGCCCCTCAGCCTCCGCCCAATACATCCCATTTAGATCGTATACCTCCTTTGACCAGGGAAACCCTTTCCCCCCTGCTGGCCCAGGTCAAATCTGGTTCCCCCTCCGATGTCTTCCCTGCTTCTGTATTGAGGGAGATCTTCCTAGCTTGCCCTTTGCCCCCCTTTGTTTTCCTCAACGATTCCATCAAACAAGGCATTGTCCCTGACCACCACAAATCGGCAACAATAATTCCTACTTTGGTTGATTGGTTGATTGCTTTATTTCGATATGCATATATCATAAAAGCAGTACAAAAAAGAATATAAAACAGCACATCGTGGCAAAGACTGTACATTTAAAATAGAGAGATAAAAGCAGCAGTTAATCAGAATAAATTAATTAAAAGAGAATTAAATTGATATAGAAAGTCTTTTGAGTCGGATCAACCAGGCCCATTTAAAAAATTTAGATACGGCACAAACAATGGAAGGGGCTGTATCAGTTAGTAAAATCCGAAGGGCCACCAGGTACTGACGAGTGCCCAATTCTCTGCAGAGTGGTTTAAGCCAATATGATCTAGGGCGCGCGTAGTCAGGGCATTCAAAAAGAAAGTGTGCCACAGTTTCAGGTCTATCAGTACATAAGGCACAATGACGTGATTCCTGTTTAGACACATTCCACCTGGAACGGAGGTCGGCAAGGGGTAAAGTCCCTAGTCTGAATTTAATGTAGAGAGCCCGGTCCATGGCAATGGTAATGATGTCCAGATAGGGCTCAAAGGCAACAACGTCTTTTATTTTCAAATAAGCTGCGGTGGCGTTGCAGTGACGCTGATTGCTGATGAGCTTGGCAGAAGCCCATTCCCAGTAAAGTTTTTTTAGGGACTCCTTTGGGGAGCTGAATGGTTGGACCAGCAAGACCCCAAGCCTAGGTCCCCCAGTAGGTGTTTGATGTCCCTGAGCCATTTGATCTTCTGCCAACCGTCCGAACACATCACTTCTGCCAGCCCATCTGCATAGGATTTTAACTCCGGAACCCTCCATAAGCGAGCCCAGAGCAGAAGAGGACGGAGGCGGGCCTGGTCCTTGATTGATTTGCAACCCGCGTCCATTAGCACCGGGATAGTCGGGGTGCTCGTCGGGATGGCAAGGAGGTCCTTAATGAATTTATTTTCTGCCTTGGTCAGAGACTCCATGTTGCCTAAGCCCCATAGTTCGGCTCCGTAGAGTGATGCGGATACAGCTCGGGCTTTATAGATGTCTATTATCGGGGCTACACAGTGTTTTGATGAATTGCTGTACTCCTTGAGGAGTGCCCCCCCCACCCTTTTGTGTCCAACTGTCATTTTGTTGATGTGGGCAGTCCAGCTCATAGTATCGCTCAAACGAATTCCCAGATAGTCGAATTCTGACACTCTTTCAAGGGGGATGGAGTTCAAAATTGGGGGGCGGCCAAGTTTACGGGGGGGTGCATGATTAAATACTTTGTTTTGTCCACATTGATAACAAGTCCTCTGGTAGTGCAAAAATCCTGGAAGCGGTTCAGGAGCTTCTGGAGGCCTTGGGGGGTTTTCGAAATAAGAAGGGTGTCGTCGGCAAACAACAATGTTGGGATTTTTACGCCACCCAATGTGGGGGCGTCTGCTGGCTCACCAAGCAGGTGCTCTACCACCCCATTCACATATAGGGAGAATAGGGTGGGAGCTAGAACACAGCCCTGCCGGACACCCCTCACGACCCGGATCTTATCGGTCTTTTCCCCATTCAGCCCCCATCTGACCTGGGCATAGTTGGCATTATGCAATTTGATAAGGAGGTTTAAGATGTAAGGGGGCATCCCGAGACCATACAGTACCCTCCAGAGTTCCTCCCTAGGAACCAGGTCAAAGGCAGTCTTCATATCTATAAAGGCCAAAAAAAGACTGCCTTTGCCCAGCTCCACCACCTTCCAGTAGAGTAACAGGAGCCTGAACACTTGTTCAATGGTTCCTGTGCCTGAGAGAAACCCGGCTTGCATATCGGACAGTATATGGTTATCATCCACCCATTGGAGAATCCTCCCCAAAATTGCTTTCCCCGCCACCTTCTGGGTTGAGTCTATAAGGCTTATTGGCCTGTAGTTCCCTGGTAGATCCCGGCAACCCTTTTTGAAAATTGGGACTACCTCTGCCCCTTTCCAGGAATCAGGCACAGATCCTCCGTCAATGATGGCATTAAGAAGGGCCGAGATCAGTACCCCCCATTCACTTGGATAGGCTCGAAGAAGGTCCCCTGGCAACCCATCAGGGCCAGCAGCTTTTAGTGGCGTCAGAGTTTTAATCAGGTTCGTGACCTCCCGTGCGGAGAAAAGGTCCATATCTCTATCCACGGTATATGGGGGAAGAATAAAAGGATCTTTAAGTGAGCCTTCGACGGCGGAATAGAGTGACTTAAAATGGTTAAACCACGTCTGGGCAGTAATGGTGCAAGTCCTCAGTGTGTCATCAGGACGATTCCTACTGCCCACCAGATCCCAAAACCCTTTGGCATCTCTCCCTCGACTAGCAGCTAAGAGGTCCTGCCAGTAATTGTCCTCCCACTCCTTCTTGGCATTTTTTTGACAGTGGGAGTATATCCTTCTTGCCTCCCTGGTCCTAGTTTGTGATTTGGATTTAATTGCTTCAACGAGCAGTGTCTTCGCCTCCCGACACTTGCGGTTAAACCAGCCTTGTCTAGCCCGTGGGCAGAGTTTCCTCCTATTAGTACTGGCTGGGACAACAAAAAGATCACTAATGGCCTGGGTTAGGCTACAGAACCTTGCTGGCACCTCCATCAACCCATCCCCAGAGGAGTCAAGATTTCCTAAAGCTGCAGCTAGAAGCTGCGTTATGGTGGAAGTTTTCTCCGCTGAGAGCGACAGCATAGCCCACTTTAGCCGTCGTCCGCAGTTGGAGACCGAAGAGATATCCGGGGCGGGGGTACAGGCGGATCTGTTCCCTGTACCAGTTAATCACCTATGAGACAGGGTAAGGGAGAGGAGGTTATGATCACTCTCGACAGAGGGTATAATCACCATATCTTTTACCATGCTCCATAGGTTTACGTCAAGAAGAAAATAGTCAATTCTTGACGTGTGCCCAGGCCTATTATATGTATGGGCTCCCGCTTTGTCAGAACCAGTCCTACCATTAGCGGCCCTCAGATCAAACTCCATTGTTAAGGAGTTAATCTGGAGCACCACTTCAGTCCATTTTTTGATTGGGCTGAGCTCTAAGGCTGGTATCCCCCACCTATTGTCGTTTTCCTCTTGATCTTGTGTGATTTCAGGGCTAAGGGGCTCAAAGGTGCAGTTGAGATCACCCGCAACCAAGGTACAGTGCTTGTGTGGTGAGGATTGGAGCAAGGCCTCCAGGCGGGCTATGGTTGGGGATTCTCTACCCCCCTTCATACCTCGGGCATAGATGTTAAAGATGTTTAGAATAACACGGCCCTTTGAGTTTTTCAGGGAGATGTTAAGGATGTCCGGGCATTTAGTGTCCTGCTCCTCCACCCTACAATTAAGTGCAGAAGCCACCCAGATGAGGAGGCCACCCGAAGGGCGACCCCTACCAGTTTCTGAGTGGACAGCTGGTGAGTGGTGGGTAGAATATCCTGCCTTATGTAAGGGCTCCTTACTCCAGGTTTCCTGGAACAGGCATATGGAGTATTGCTCCACAAGCGAGTTCCAGTCGGGCAGGGCCAACTTCCTGTCGAGACCAGCAACATTCCAGCTGAGAACTCTGATAAGTGGGTCCGCCACAGCCGCAGTGCTACAGGGCTCGACAGGGCCAGATAAGTCCACAACACCCACGGTAGGGCAAACAACTGAAGGCTCAAGTGGCACCCTCACCTCCCCTAGTTCCCCTATCATCTCAGGAGTAGCCTGTTCTTCTGGCGGGGTCAGGGGATCATTGTTTTTAACAGTAGGAGGGGACTGGACGTCGGAGCACCGAACCATCCGAGCCTCCTCAGGGGAGTCGCGAAGTCAACAACCCCTAGTGCCCCAGCTCAGTATTGGCACAACTGTATGCGACTGCGCTACAGTTATTGCTGGGTGCCATTGACCGTAAGCACTATTTTGGGTAGGGACCACGGGATGGATGGCTTGGGGGTTTCGGGGCTGGCCGCGGGTAGAAGAAGGTTAGATAATCTGCTTCGACTCCGGGACCGGGCGTGGCTCGCCCTAGACTACATATTGAGTGGGCAGCTCTTATATCTTGGAAATTGACCACCACGCAATCCCCCTCGAAAAGTTTTTTCCCCTGCCCAATCCAACCCACCCTACGTACACCAAGAATCAGGCCGTCCACGCCCAATGGAAGGGGTCTGTTGGCTTGCAACCAGTGGATGACCTTGTTCTTCAGTGCCTGATGGGTTTCCTGCTGGGTGTCCTTCAGGTGGGGGAACCTTGATTAGGACAACAACGTATGGTTGGCACTCAGGGGGGAGATTAACTGGGGGACACTTGCGTATCGCCTTTTGTGGAATATCCACAGAGGTCGGATTTTTAGGTGGACAAATGGATGGAGTTGCCTTTAGAGTCGTGGCTACTCCACTGGCTTTAGTGGGCGGAGCCTGGTGCGGATCCCTCTTCCCTCTCCAACTACCGTCCCATTTTCCTCCTCCCCTACCTGGGCAAAATCCTGGAGGGCCACATTACAACAGTCCTCAGCTCTTTTGTCGATGACAATGGCTGTTCAGCCCCCTGTCAGGCTGGCTTTCGTCCGCTCCACTCCACCGAGAAAGTTGTGGTCTCAGTCATGGACATACTCAGGGAGGGGATGGATGTCAACCGGCCCCAGGCTCTGGTCCTCCTTTATTTGTCCGCCGCCTTCGACGCGGTCGACCATTCCATTCCTCTTACCCGTGTCGAGGCGGCGGGCGTCAGGGGGCCCGTCCTGGCTTGGCTCACTTCTTTTCTGAGAGACCGCACTCAGGCCGTCCACCTTGCAGACTTTTCTGCCTCCCCACGCAAGGTGCAGTGTGGTGTCCCTCAGGGTTCCTCCCTTTCCCCCTTCTGTTTAATTTGTACATCTTTCCCATCATTTTTGCTTTACAGCAGCTGGAGGTTACGGTTTTTAATTATGCTGATGACCTCCAGCTCATCTTCAACCTCTCTCACTCCCCTCAGTCCATTCACAGTTTTCAATCAGTTATGCTTTTCATCAGGGACTGGATGAACCTTAACCATCTTAAACTCACCCAGACATAACCGAGTTAGTTCTTACCGGCGGTACATCCAGTCCCTGGATCCCCACGTTTTGCCCCCCCTCCCTTGGTTCCCCCTTTCACCCTCCCACTCAGTCAAAACACTTGGGATCACGCTGAACCAACATCATACTCTGCACTCCCAGATCAGCATGGTGGTCTCATCTTGCTTTTTTCCCTTCGCACCATTAGAAAAATTTCCAGATTATTTTCTTTTCCTGCCTTAAAACTCATCTTGATGCCGATGGTTCTATCGCGCCTAGACTACGGCAACATCTTGTACAATGGCGTCCCCGCATATGCCCTCTGACGTCTCCAATTGGTCCAGAACCAAGCTGTCCGCCTCATCCATGGTCTTTCCAAATCGCACCATGTTACTCCCTATTAAAGGCCTTGCACTGGCTCCCCATCAGAGAGCGGGCTCTCTTTAAGCTGGGATGCGCAACGTTTCAGGCCCGTGCCGGAACTGCTCCAGCTTTTATGAACTCGGAAATTAAAAACTATAGTCCCGCTAGAGAACTGCGATCTTCCTCCCAGTCTCTCCTTTTTTTACCGCGGTTCAGGAAGAATAAATTGGGGCCATGAAATTCTCTGTTCTTGGCCCCACTTTCTGGAACTCCCTCCCTCCAACCATCAGATCTACACCCTCGTATTCTGAGTTCCGAAAGGCGCTCAAAACTTTTCCACGACCTGGGCCCCAAGTACCTCAACGACCTCCTGACCTTCTACACGCCCACCCGCCAGCTACGATCCACTAGCCTCGCGCTTGCCGCCGTACCACGCATCCGAAGAGCCACCGGCGGAGGCAGATCCTTCTCCTACCTGGCGGCCAAGACATGGAAATCCCTTCCCATCCACCTTCGGCTGACCCAGGACCATCTCGCCTTCAGGAGACAACTCAAGACCTGGCTGTTCGAGCAGTAACAGAACCCTTCCCCCAAGCACCTTGAGACCCTTCCGGGTGAGTAGTGCGCTATACAAGTGTTATGATTGATTGATTGATTGATTTTTCTGCAAGCTTTTCCGCCCTAGCCCCGGCTCCTCTGCCTCCCAGGTTTTGCATCTCTCAGCGCCAAGAAACCGCCTGGTATACGTGCGCTTAACAAATACTTTTAAATTCAAATTCAAATTCAAATACACAAATTCTAAATCAGACTAGTAGTCCATTTCAATACAAGTTGTTAAAACTAAATAGATGTAGTCCTTCCAAACAAAAAAGACTTGCTTATGTTTGCCTGCCACCACTGGAAAATGGCAAAAATTCGGACACAAAACGAAAGGCTGAACTTGAAGAAGTTTGTCTACTTTACTATCTATGCAACGAGCGACAAACGTGCTGCAACATTTCATACTATGGCAAGGGTTGTCACACGTCTGGTTTGTAGTTTTTGGATTGGCTATTTTAGACATCTCAAAACACTATAGTGGCTAACTACGATTCACCAATAAACATGTTGTAAATTCACAAATATAGATATTTTTTAAACAGAAATCTATGCATGGTAGGTTTCCTCCTAGCACGGCGTAGATTGTTTCACAAACTTCGATTAGTATGCATTGCACGTGACTGCTCTATACGAACTCCTTGGATTACGTGCTTGGCGGACATTTCACCGAAGTATTGGAGACATGTACTTTACCATATATATAATGTTTTCTACACCCTTTCCATATATATCAATAACATATGATGGCGATGGTGAAAGGACATGTCTACCCCATTTGCACATGTGAACATTTTTAGGAATTGTATCTATAGAAATGGGGTGGCAAGAGTGCCTTTTTTTCAGTATTGCAAAAGCATTTACAAAATGTAAAAAATAAAAGGCGTGGCTCAGCAGCCCAAGTACACCTGCTCTGGCACTGAAGTGTTGTACTTTTCAGTTGTCTGTGCACATGTGCGCGTGCAAAATGCCCTCAATTACAGTGCAAGGCAGCCAGTGGAGGGATTGCGCTGAACTGTTGCCCCATAATGTATGCTTCGACAGGCAAAACTAAAATATGAATGACACAAACATACCAATAAGTGAAGAGAGCTGACCGAAAGGCCGTGCATGTTTAAGCGTATATCTATTCCTTTTTTTAATGAGGGTGTGGAGACATTTAAAGCTGTTTCTAGGTCAGACCTAAAGACCAATTCATTTTTTGACCGTAACAGAGCTTGTTTTATTTTTTATATAGTGTTATAACTGACCTCAACAACGTAATATCTTAACACATTAATAAAGAACGTCTCTGAAATTGCACTTTGCTCTAAACAATCATTTGTAGACCCTACGGTATTGCAAATAAATGGGATTGCTTTGCTGCTGTACCTTTAAGACGTTCACTGTATTTACTCTGCTGATAATGGTATTCGCTCACACACCCTGACAATGAACTGTTCATCCCCAATGCTGCAAAAGCGTCCATTAGTAGTGCATAAAAAGCGCCATTGACTGTATGTGCCAAAAGAGCATGATTTGCCTTAAGCTGAACAACCTGGGGAAGGCCAAACAATGTATGGGATTCTTCTTAAAACACATCCACTGAACCCAATCTGGGAATTTCTCTGTCACTCTCTCAGCACATTCATCCTTTCTGAGCACAGTGCACCAGGAGATATGCTGAGTGTTGCTGAGTGAGTGCTTAATGTTAGGTAATGTAAACTTTGAAAACCCTTCAGATGAAATATGGTGTGAGACTATTTTGCGCATTTTTTCTCATTGTTCTTTAAGCTAAAATGATTGTTGCAAACCAACCCCCCCCCCACATCCTCAGATTTTCTGCCTCTTCATACTTTTAGACTTAAGCATGCCTACTCCCTTTGTGAAGTGTTACTGAATCCTTGTGTGAGGCGCGGCGCGTGTAGAATGACATACGATGATGTGGGAGAGCGCTGTGTGTCATATTATAGGAAGGGATTTGGAATTAAGAGCATTAACTATAGGGGTCGTTTCCCTAGAAATAATGATGTCGGGAGAAGCCAACTGTGTGAAGCGCACAGATGTTTTGCATCACCTATTACTGTCTGCGATAGTTATGTGATTAGACTGATTCTTTCTGTAACATGGATAAGCCTACATTTTTCCGCTCCTCATCATGCCCTTGAGACTGGGGTTTTGTGGAGGTAACTTTACTCTCTTTCGCTACGGCTAATTCTTTGGCAGCGCTCTGGACTTTAATCCTACACCGTTCGTCCTCAGGCGTGCCCAGGATGTTCTTTTCAAACATTGAAAATTACCAGATTGTTACTCAGGTGTTCACTTCAAGCTTGTAATCTCTGATTCTGCTCTGACCTGGCATAGATAGATTAACTTCTCTTCAGTGCGCTTAGTCCGTTGGTTTATTTTAATGAATAACACGCTCGCACATTTCTCTTCATATATACGTTGTTTTGTTCCTAAGGTTTTTTTTATCACTTCCCAGTGGATTTAAATGCAAAAACAAATCTTAGGTGCTTTATTCTGACCTTGACCGCCTCCTGAAGTCTTTTGTTGACTCCAAATTCCAAAAATCAGAAAATATAGCCTGAAAAACTAACTCTAGGCCCTCTTGATTCACTTACCTGTGAAACATTGTGACCAACCACAGATATCAGGCTCTGTGAACATTTGCTCAATCAATCAGGAATTTTAAACAATCAATGAGGAATTTATATAACCTGCTGCCTGGCTACTCACCAGTAAAACAATTTATTGCCACAGATGGCACTTAGAGCTGCAGGCAATATCTACAGTGCCCCAATTCTCTGCATTTGAAGAGTTGTAGGGACCCTCCATGGAACTGCAAAGGCAGTATTAGCCAATAGAGCCCCATCCCCAGAGAGGGTTATTTACCACTCCGAGACAGACTATGGTGTTCTGAGGAGCCACAGCCAGTGAGGCAGGAGCTCCATTTACATTGCATTCTCAGGGGTTTTCTGCACCCTAGATCACGAGGGAGGCTCCAAAGGCTCCCATAATGCTTAGTGCCATCTGTGAGTGCATCCAGCATCCTGGAGGCCATCAGAGACCCATCAAGAGTCGGAGACATCACTATGGAAGCATGAAGTAGCAGATGAACCACAGACACTCTTTGTGCTCTTGTGTCTTCAGCACTTGCCCTGCTGATAGGGTTACTGTTAGTTAATTGGATGCAAAGACTTTGCATACATCAAGCGCACCAAATTATAGAATGGATTAACACGAGGGCCACCTTAAGAATGGGGAGAATGGAAGCGAGTTCCCATGCAAATGATAGTGACACACTGAGCTAGATGGGACTTTATAAGGGGCGCATAGGTAAACTTGCTACAGTAAAAGTATGTAGTAAGCGTACAGTTAGGGTAAGGAAGTCGCAGTAGAATTTTCTACAGGGTATATATATATAGATAGATATAGTTGTTTGTGATGTTAGCACATTCGAAATAAAATATATAAATCACACGCATGTAGTGCACAGCGTTCCTGTTTTGGGGTATGGCTACCACAATTATGGGTGGGAGGGATAACACTATTATATTACCCTTCTTCAAGTTGCGATTGTCAATACCTGTTAGGGGAAGAGGCAAAAGCATATCACAAACATGTTGATAGAAAGATACATCATTGACTGTAATACTTGTGCATTTTGCATGCCAGTGAGAGTCAGGTGTGTCACAACACCATTGCACAAGTGTAGCAGGCACTCTCAAATGTGGATGTTCAGTGAGAGTGACATGTGAATATAAAAACTTAAGATTAGAAAATACCAATATGGTATTCTTAATCTACGGCTATTCAAAACTCACCTAGCGTTAAAAACAATCAGGCAACGACAGTGTCCAGCGGGTAAAGCTTCAGGGAGATCTTCCACCATAAGGCTATATGTATAGGGGGAACATCTTAATGGCTGCTGATTTATACAACTTAATTGGTAACAAATACAATTATGGAGATGTATTCATCTATCTAGTGACAAAGTTAAATATTCAGGCTTTGTAGTTGAACATAGCTAAGATTGCAAACATTGTAAACGTTTTTGCATATAATAAGACTAAAAAGTCTAAAAAAGTCTGTGTATACTAAGTCCTTGATACTAGTGATGTGTGTTGGCCAATCTAGTAGGGACATGGTATTATGAGCATGAAGCTATAGTGTAGCTGTAACCAGAGGCATCGTAAGTTGTATGTGCCCTCTCTCGCATCTCAATTTGGATATGTAGGTAAGGCAGTTAGAATCGCTAGTGTTGCGATAAAAAGCCCAACTCGTTCAGCGGGAATGTGTACAAAAAGGAACTTCTGTACACAGGTTAGTCAGGTTTAGTCACTGGCGTTGCGATAAAGGCCCTACTCATTCGGCGGGAATATGCATAACATGAGGCTTCTATATATAAGCCAGTCAGTTGGAATCACTGGCGTTTGTTTTTTCGGGGCTGTTTAAACATGGAGTCTATCGGGGGGCTAGAAGTGTAAATAGCTCCTGTGATTTATAATGCGCTAAGTAAAGTGTAGCGATCTCATAAGCCCTATGGTTTTGTTAAACGCTTACTGATTAGTTGTACCAGGCTCTATTTGTCTATATGATGTATGCGTTTTGGTGTCAACCCAGCACTGTTGTGAGGTTTATTTGTAGGGACCTGGTATTATGAGCATGAAGCTATAGTGTAGCTGTAACGAGAGGCATCGTAAGTTGTATGTGCCCTCTCTCTGATCTCAATTTGGATATGTGGGTAAGGCAGCTTGAATCGCTAGTGTTGCGATAAAAGCCCTACTCGTTCGGCGGGAATGTGTACAAACAAGAACTTCTGTACGTAGGCCAGTCAGGTCTAGTCAATGGCGTTGCGATAAAGGCCCTACTCGTTCGGCGGGAATATGCATACCATGAGGCTTCTGTATGTAAGCCAGTCAGTGGAATCACTGGTGTTTGTTTTTTCTGGGGCTGTTTAAACATGGAGTCTATCGGGGGGCTAGAAGTGTAAATAGCTCCTGTGAGTGATGACGCGCTGAGTAAAATGTAGCGATCTCATAAGCCCTGTGGTTTTGTCAAATGCTTACTGATTAGTTATACCAGGCTCTATTCGTCTATATGATGTATGCGTTTTGGTGTCAATCCTGGACTGTTGTGAGGTTTATTTGGACTGTGACAGCAGAAACGCTAATTCTATCCCTTCGTAAACCGGCTGTATAATGTCCACGTGTGGGATCACTTACTTGGTATTGTCCTGAGCTGCGCTTCTAGCGCCTACCCATCGCCGCTGGAACCGGGTGGATGAGGTATGTGCTAGGACTTCCGGTTTATATGACTAAAGCAGTATACCTCTGATTGGTTCTCTGCAGCGGGGGCCATCTTAGAGTGTCAAATACGGCGGGAAGTCCGTAGTATACACATTTAGAGACCTTGGGGTTTATAATTATACCCATTCGATTCTGGGCGGTTTAGGTTCAGTAAATTAGAAGTAAATCCCTTAGATAAAACCGTGTGTTTTTTTGGATCAATATTGCGGCAAAAAAGTTTAATAATAATAATCAAACTTGCGAATAATATTGGGAGTTTAAGTATTATCATGTCGTTATTACAACATCAGTAAACTTGTTATTTCCAGGACTATTTCGGGCAATGTTATCGCATCTAAAAGCCCAGGTGGATTGCTAGTATCGTTTCGGCCATCTTGGAATGGTGAAGTTCGTGTGTTAGTGCTTATCCGCGTACAAGGTACCGGTGGTGATAGATATCGCCATGCCGTCTTTTGCTAACCTTTGGTATATCTTTAAGCTGTCTTTTACTGAATTTTTAATCTCTCATTATATTAGGGGATGACGTTAGTGCCTCAATAACACTGATCTTAAAACCGGGAAAATCAGCAATGAGCTGTGGGTCTTATAGACCAATTTCCATCTTAAACACAGACTACAAAATTTTTACAGCTGTACTGGCAAATAGGTTGGGGGCAATAGTAACAAACATCTTGCATATAGATCAAAAGGGCTTCGTAAGGGGGCGTCAGCTGTACGAGCTGACCTATGATCTTATAGGCGCCATCGATATGGGGACGGTGGCGTCCCTTCCTCTTGCAGTGATGACTTTGGATGCCACCAAGGCCTTCGATAGAGTTAACTGGGTTTACCTATCGGAGGTCTTGGGAAAATTTAACATCGGTAAAAAATGTAGGCATGTAGTAAATCTTTGGTATAGGAATCAGTCAGCTTCAATACTCGTCAACGGAGAACTATCAGACCCATTTAACATCTCTCGGGGTACCCGCCAAGGCTGCCCCCTCTCCCCCCTTTTATTTGATTTGTACATAGAGCCTTTTGCTCAGCGGATTCGAGACAATAGTAACCTCAAGTCTTTTGTATATGAAGGGTGGGAGAGGAAGGTAGCCTTATATGCCGACGATGTTCTCATTTTTACATCAGAGTTACGGTCGGCTTTCCCGGCGGTAATCGCGTTGGCTGAGGAGTTCGGAGCCATATCTGGCTACGAAGCTAATGCGGCCAAGACAGATATAATGGTCTGGAATGACCCTGTGCCTGTGGCAGGGGTACAACTAAGTCCAGTCTTGCGATATCTGGGCTTGAATATATACAAGGATATAAATGAGATAGTTCCAGCAAACTTCTCGCTCATTGCTAAAGATTGTCGTAGGCTAATGAGATCATGGTCTTCACTTCCACTATCCTTATTAGGCAGATCCAATCTGGTTAAAATGACGGTCATACCGAAAGTTACATTCTTATTTAACACCATCCCCCTTTTTTTGAACCCTCAATGATAGCCAAACTCCAAAGAGATATATGTTCTTTTATTTGGAATAATCGTAACCCTAGAATTGCCTGGAAGAAGATCAGGCGCCGTAGAGAGAAGGGAGGTTTAGCGGCGCCCGACCTACAGCTCTATGGGTGGGCCTTCCAGATGTCCCATGTCAGGATGGTATTAAAATCACCGACAAACTCGGGATGTGGGCTTATGTTTGCAGCATTACTCAGAGGGGAAAAGGTTGCCGATCATGAATTTTTGTTTAAGTTTGGGGATCCCAAGTTTAAAAAAAAGTAAAACTGAAGGTGCTAAGAGATTCATGTAGAACCTGGGCTAAACTTAGGCGTACTATTAAAATGGACTATTATTCCTGTAAGGCTCCATTATGGAATTCACCTGGGTCCCTGAGCTGGCTTTTGGATAGCCTTGCAGTAACACTACGCGAGGCAGGATTAGTAGTATGGGGGGATCTTTTTGTTGATGGTACCCTACTTCCTTGGGAGATATTGAGTCTAAAAATAGGAACTCGGTTCTCCAGGTTCAAATATCTACAAATACAAAGTTGAGCACACACACAGATTTCTATTAAAGGTAGATTTCAACTAGGGGGTGATAGTACCTTAGAGCCCCTCTTAATAGATAAACCTCTATCCAAGAAAGAGATTTCACTCTGGTACAATCTCATATTGGACGGAATCGAGGGTGAGTTTCAGTTGCCTGATATACTGTGGACCGCACATATTACAAACATCAGTGTGGAGAACCTGTGGTTTGAATCCTTCAAGATCATGTGGAACATTGTGAAACCATCTTGGCTACGCCGAAATGACTTGTTCACACTACATAGGGCCTACTATTCGCCCCAGCGTTTATCGAAGTTCTCGGATAATCCTGTCTCATGCCCTAAATGTGGCTTGATAGAAGCTTTAGATGTACATATGTTCCTAGATTGCCCACTTTTATCACCCTTTTGGAACTCAGTTTGCCTATCACTTTCCACCTCCATGGGATCCCAAGTTACACCAAGCCTTGCTCTTGTTATTTTTGGTGTTTCTCCAGAGTTTCACGGGCCGGCAAAAAATGTACTTTTTTTTGGTATTTTGCTGGCCAGGAGGGAAATATGTAGGAAATGGAAAGATCTGCTACCTCCTACTTTACTTGATTGGCGTACCTCTGTGCTACAAACATCAAAACTAGACCTTCTTAGATCTGGAAAGTTGCGCAAGACAAACTTCTGGAGATTATTAAACTGGTAATGTTTTTTTTAATTGATCTTGGGTTTTTTTTTTTGGTTTTTTCCCCAAGGTCCAATGATTACGCTGCTTGGCACATTTTCTCACGTTTGAATATTCCCATTAAAGTTGATATCTATATAAGAATGGGCATATGAACGCAGCATGTATCCCTGACGGTTGTTCAAAAGTAGCTTAGCTGGAGTTTGACATCACTTATTGAGGGGCAATTTGGGTGGCCGTTCTTAAAGCCCCTACCAGTCTATCTGTGACAGTAAGTTTAGCTCTACATGCTACTAGTTGGTCACCAAGGGCGAAATATGAGGACAAAAAAAAAACGTATTAATTACATGAGTGACTGTATAGATAACTGTATACTTGTAATAGTGATTTCATAACACATTAAGTATCAGTTACTATCTATATGAATAAATGAAGTGCTATTAGTATAAGTGTGTAGCTGAGTAAATGTAAATATGATACATTATTTCCAAAAGTGAGTAGGATGACTGCATACGTGAATAGGATGTGTGCTGGTGTGTAATGTCAATATAGGTGTATAAGTATATTTCATAGTGTTCTTTTGATCATTGACAGCATGCATGAGTGAATCTATAGGTAATTGATTAGATGTGTGTATGTGTAGATCTAGAAATCACTGAGTAGGTTTTTAGATACTTGTATTGGTGTGTCAATGGATTCAAATATGATACTCTGTATTTTTCTGTGAGTGATGAAAGGTTACACTAGTGTATGATGAGGTGTATCTGATTGTCATGTGGATGATGTCATCAGTGATGTCATTTGAGATGTCATCAGTGATGTCACTGACCATGTCATGAGTGATGTAATATGTGACATCATCACCAGTGGATTGCGGGCGCAAGAGTTAAAGGTAGTACAACTTACTATAACGGAGGAATTTCAATGGTTTTGTATGAGTGAAATGTCCAGCTAACTATAACACCTCTGAAACCTATGGTTTTTTCTATGAATTTCTATGTTTTTTAATGGATAATTACTAACTATAACCTGCTTGAAACCTATGGTTTTGTCAGTGAATTTCAAAGGTTTTTTAAATGACAATTCCTAACTATAACCTGCCTGAAACCTATGATTTTTTTCAGTGAATTTCTAATGTTTTTTAAATGACAATTCCTAATTATAATATTGACCACTTCCCCATATTTTCAACAAGAAACCAAATCTGCAATGCTACCTAAAAAAACAGGCAATAGTTCCACTTACCACTAACAAATTAACATAAACATTTAACTAGTATAAGGACGTCGACTATGTACTGCGTGAATTACATCCAACTCACACCCATATTTAAAGAGCAATATGTGATCGAGGTACTAATTATACACTTCCGACACCAAACAAAATCACAATACAGAGCGCCACCACCACTACAACCACCCCCCCTAACCCCTCCCCCTCTAGTACCTTAGAGGCAGCGCAAATCAGGACAACGGACCGTCCCAAAATAATATATCTCCTCAACAGTACACTAGCTCAATGTTCAGAGATGTGGCAACCAACTATGTATAAGGGAAGGAACTCGCACATCAACAATAATTTACAAAATGCCAAGACTACCGGTGAAATGCTATACACAACTCACTATAGAAACTAAAAACTTTTCTGTGTGTAGATATACTATTGATACGTGTACTGCATTGCATAGTGGACTCAACCATATTATCTCAGACACTGGGGAATATTTCGGTCATGTAGCTGTGTTCCCCCCCCTTGAAGCAGAAGCGGAGTGGGCTGATCCAACGTACACAACGTCAGCGTAAGACTATAAATATTTAGGCTACGCTTTGGGCGTGGTTTACTTCTGCAAAGAGAAGAGACTTTACCACAGCGAACCTCCTCACCCTACAACGTGGCTGTGCCATGACCAGGTGCCTCCTCGATATAGGCCGATTGCGAACTTAGCACCTCAGCACCGCAGACTTAAGTTTGTATCGACTACTGCCTTAGATCTACAGAGTTTACAGCAGTGTTCACAACTTAAATTCAGCTTTGGATCTACACTACGGACAGCATTGAAGTTAGTCTGATTTATGTAAGGCAGAGACAATTGTACTCTATGTCCTCAGACTTTGTTAAAATAAGTGACAAAAATTCTTCGTCAATATCTGTGCTGACTACTGCCTTCGATCTACACTGGGGACAGCAGGGTTCACAACTTAAATTCAGCTTTCCATGTACACTATAGACACCATTGACGTTAGCCTTGATTTATGTAAGGCAGAGACAATTTTGTTAAATGATGCAACAAAAAACATTCCTCAATGTCTGTACTAAGTACTGCCTTCAAATGTACACTGCGATCAATAGAGTTCACTTCTTGATACCAGAAGCGCATCAGCTCCACAGACAATATTACATTCATTCTCGATTTATTTAAGGCAGAGACAATTGTACTGTGTCCTCAGATTTTGTTAACTGTGACAAAAAAGCCTTCATCTATGTTTGTGTTGACTACTGCTTTTGATGTACACTGCGGACAGCAGGGTTCACAAATTGAATTCAACTTTGCATCTACACTACAGACAGTAGGGAATTCACCCTTCATTTATTTAATGCAGAGACAATTGTACTGTATGTGTTCAGCTTTTGTTAAAATAAGAGACAAAATCATTTGTCCATATCTGTGCTCAGTACTGCCTTCGATCTACAGTGCGGACAGCAGGGTTCACAACTTTAATTCAGGTTTGAATCTATACTATGGACAGCATGAAATTTAGCCTTGATTTATTTAAGGTAGAGATAATTGTACTTTATGTCTTCGGATTTTGTTAAAGGATATGACAAAAAGAATTTCTTGATGTCTCTGCTGACTACTGCCTTCGATCTACATTGTGAGGGCTCACGATTCAGGTGGACTGGCGATTGAACATGACGCATTCCAGTAGGCAAGAGACATTGTACCAGTGTGACCCGCCTGAACCACAAATCATCGCAGGGGGCGCACACGCTGAGTTTTTCAGGTACAACTACGTCACTGCACCACAAGTCATCTCCCCGTGGCCATATTAAGGCAGAATTCACTAAGCAAAAAACATTGCTCCTAGTGCGGCCTGCCCGGAACACGCATCATCGCAGGTTACATACACGCTCAGTGCCAAAGTTACTACTAACTCAGTGCACCATAATTAATCGCCACGTGACAGTATTGAGTCAGATGTCTTATTTTGAAGAAAACATATCATAGTTTTTAGACATCTACTGCAACTTACACCCGTAAAAGGACAACCAGTATTTATAAGGAAACTTAATTTAAAAAAGTTTGCTACCAGTGCGTCCTGCTCGGACCACGCATCATCGCAGACTCCACAGAACCTTGTTGCTTCAGGTGACACTACTCTGTGCACCACTTATCATCGCTGTCTGCACACTGACTAAATAACCAATACTGTGCAGCTCTACTCAACGCCACGTGGCCGTCAGCTCTTGCTAACCGCTGCCTCCTGCCTACACTGCGGTCATCAGAGCTCACAAATAATTGGACTGTTGATTCATTATTTGCAGAGTACAATACCAAACTAAGTATAAGATTTTCCAAACCCTATATAATATCCCTTTAGTATGCTTCCTTTAAGAACTTCTTTTATATCACTTGTAGATGTAGTTGAATGATAAAATTCACGCTGCAAGTGCAAAGGTACACTTAATGACAGTCTACACTGTGGACAGCATATGCCACAATTTGTACCTCACTTTTTCTTCATTGGAAACCTGAATTTCTATTTTGGAGACAAAAATGTCTATACCACTGGAAGAATCATCTGATTCTGATAATTTTGTTGCTAAAGAATTGATAACCATCCATGGAGTGCAGCCCGTTCAGACCACGCATCATCCCAGGGTGAGCACACGCTAAACACCAGACGTACAACTAACTCAGTACACCATAAATAATCACCACAAGGCTTTATTAAGGCAAAATTCAGTAGTCAAAAAAAATTATCCCCAATACCACCTGCCTGGACCACGCATCATCACAGGTTATTTACACGCTCAGTCCCAAAGTTAATACTAACTCAGTGCACCATAATTCATTGCCACATGGCCGTATTCAGTCAGAATTCAACTGATTCTTTATTCATTCTTTATAGAGTGCAGTACCAAACAAAGTATAACGTCTCTCAAACTTAGACAATATCCCTTTAGTGGCCTTCCTTTAAAAACTTCTTTTATATCAGTTCTAGGTTTAGTTGAAAAACAAAATTCACGCTGCAAGTGCCAAGGCACACTCAATGGAAGTCTACACTGCGGACAGCACAGGTCACAACTTGAACGGTATCTCTAAAACATACATATTTCGACAATGTATTCCATACATGTTTCATCTTTTATTTCAATCATGATTACAGATCATGCAGTCCAGTAGGCAACACGCTGAGTACCATACTTACCACTAACTCAGTGCATCATAAATAATCACCATGTGGCCTTATTAAGGCAAAATTCAGTAGGCAAAAGACATTCTTACCAGTGCGGTCTGCTTGACCCACGCATCATCGCAGGTTCCACACAAGCCGACCCTACCTTAGTGCACAACAACTCATGAACCCTTTACAATAGAATCTTCTGTGTATTATTTCACATGTAGTGCTTCTACCTTTGTACAGCAGAAGTCATAAATAGTTTACGATTGAATATCTATGTTTGATATCATGATTACTATTCTACTTGTTACCAACAGCAACGTAATAAAATGGAGTTGAGCACAGATGCCCGTACGCACTTCAACTATCTATCTGTGTCTGTGTATTTATTATGTTTATAAAATACTGCTCCTGCGCCCTACCACATTATATTGTGCAATAAATAGCGTATACAACCATCTTAACTCTGACAGTAGTGTGGGCTATTCCTCCTTTTTTTTTTTAGCATATTTATATAGCGCAAAGTCAACCCAAAACTATATCAGCAATTTACAAGAGCGCTGTATTTACAGTACATTTTCAGGCACGCGTAGATTACGTCATTACAATAACAGGATGTGAACGCAACTCCGAGCCTCAAACACTGATTTCCAGCACTAAGTTCGACAGTATACCTGAAAGACCTCATACGTATATATATTATCTGCCTTTCATGTGCCAAAAACTGCAACTTAAACCTTTCACAGCCATGCATTACTACTGCTACAACACTCCACTGAATGTACAACAAACATTCATATTCGCAGAAATACGTCATGTCCACCATCTTTTATGTGTGCAACTATGAATAAATATAGGGTTAGTGGTACCTTCCATGTTAGCCATATTGTGGGACTTTACAGACATAATGACACATTTGCGTGTAAGACCCGGGTGACGGCAGCACTACAACATGAATACCCAAATCAGTTGATTTCTCATATAGCTCACGACGGAACCACGCCCATAGCTAGACCCTCGCTTCTACCGGGGCACAAAATGGCTGCCAACACTTCCTGGTTTCGAATATTAGCATTCAGCGCTTAATCAGGACGAAGCGCTTATAGTGCGGGCAAGATGCGCGGATCCACCGAGGCCATATATATATATGTACTTTTAATTTGAATTTTCCCAGAAACTTCTGAACGGATTTACACCATTTAAGCAAAAGGCACGAGTCTGAACAGAGGACTACCTCTTTGCCAAATTTGGTGTAATTCTGTTCAGCCGTTCGGCCTGTAGCTGTGATGAATGGTTCCTATGGAAAATTGCATGGGGAAAACACGTTTTCAGACTCCCCTTTTTGCCCCGGCCCCCGCTTCAAACACAATATTTTAGACCCCACGTAGATAATTTTTAAACAAGCACAGGAGCCCACGCTTCATTTTTTATTTTTTTTACGTCGGATCCATGCACCCACTGCATATTTCTCTGTTTTAAAAAAAAATTAAAAATTTTGGGGGCTCAGGGGTTCTTGTGGGACCCTTTAAGAAGGTCTAGAGGGTCAAAATATTTCTTACCTGCCCCCTTTATACGTTTTAAACACTTGTTCCACTAATTTCTAGATCCTCAGTTCTACAGAGGAACAAAATGGCTGCCAACACTTCCTGGTTTCGAATGTTGACAACCACTTGACAGCCAAAATGCATTCCGCGCATGATCGGGACGGTGCGCTTATAATCCGCGCATCCACCGAGGCCATAGATATATATGTACTTTTAATTGTAATTTTCTCAGCAACTACTGAACAGATTTACACCATATAAGCAAAAGGCATGAGTCTGAACCAAGGACTACAACTTTTCCAAATTTGGTATAATTCCATTCAACCGTTCGGGCTGTAGCCGCGATGAACGGTACCTATGGAAAATTGCATTGTGAAAAACACATTTTGGGAGCCCCCTTTTTTCTCTGCCCCCACTTCACGAATCAGCCCAAGACTTTCAGGATAGGAGCGGACCGGAGCGCCCCACCAGTTTTGGAAAGATTCGTCATCCGGCGCCAAAGTTATTCTAAATAGAATGTTGCGGATTTCCTATGGAAAATAGGTCCTAACTATAACTACCTACTGGCGACCGTCAGGAGCTCCGTGGCTGCCGACAACTGTTGGTAGGATGCTGAAAGCATAACGCGGCGCCTCCCCGGCCTGAATTGTGTTTAAGCACTTGGGGAGAGAGCAGTGGATTACTGCTGAAGGGGTCTGCGAGCAGCAGGGCTAAACCGCCAAGAATCCTGCAGGAGAGAAAAAGCGGCATTTCATGGACGACGAAGTCCCAGCTTTATCAGAAGCTTGGGCATAGGCATTTATACGGATTCCACAAATGTGAACTGTCGGCGACTTTCTACCTGCAGGATTGGCACATTGGGTTATCACGGAGGAATGAAAGAGCTAATCACTTACTTATTGAACTTTCTATGTCCTCTTTCTATGCCAGTAGAGCAGCTCCAATGAGAAGCCTCCGTGTAATATAAAGAAAAACCCAGCGAAATTAAAAAACATTTGCAGTCAAGCGCAGAACTTGTAGGAAGAAGGCAATGCCGAAATGCGTCCCAGGCACGAGACTGAAGGAATCAACGCTGATTAAATGTGCTGCATGGCGGAAAATTAAGCCCTGTTTAAACATGATTAGTGGTGATATATAATTATATATATATATATATATATATATATATATATATATATATATATATATATATATATATATATACCAGTTACTGATACCAAAGGTCCAAAAAGTAGAAACAAAACGTATTCTCTGGAAGCTTTTTTTTTTATTTCAGAGGATTTTATTGAACATTTTAAGAAACAATGAACAAGGGAGGAAGGGGTAGCAAAACAATACAACAGGTGCATATTGAACAGCCTAGGTCTGGTATAGAGGAACCGGATGGAAGGCTGGTGTAAAATAATCATAAACGTATAACAAATCCAAAGCGGGTTGCATCAAATCCAAACAATGTAAAATACAGCACTCTAAAAGTTTGCAGATAATACGGAGTGGAAATAATAAGGCAAAAAAAAACAGTAGGAAGTAGAGTGAGAAACAATATATAGAGAGGAGCAGCCCAGATGAAGTACAAAGTATATGGTTCCAGGTATCTTACAGAAAGTATTTCCTCATTGGTCATTTAGACAGAGCTTTTATCTACTATCTTTATTCGTTGCAGTTGCAACGTTGTAACAACTGCAATGAATAAAAATAGCAGATAAGCAGATAAAATATTCCTGTGCGTGTCTTTCTACTCTCTGGAGCTTCGGCTGGGTTTTGCCTTTGACCTTGCTTCTGGGGAGACGTGGCTTTGCGTGGATTTTATAATTGCTCTGGGGTCATATTTTTGCATTGACTCAATAGGTCATTATTATTGATTCAATCCTGCACATTGTGCATTTTGAAAATCCACGGTTTGCATTTACTTGGACTGTCCTCATTGCATATTGGCTATTTTACATGCGGAGCCCTGAAGAAGTTCCCTCTCAAAACGAAACGCGTTGGTTGTGTGCCGTTCTTGTTAAAGATTATTGGAATAAAGAAATACATTTTGGGGACTAAGTGAGCTTGCGTCTGATTTCAATGAGTGCACCTTCCACCTTTTGATGAACATTTTGATCTGATTTGCACCTTGGGACAATGGGTGTGGGAAGTGTTTTGCACCAAATTTATGATTATTTAGGGTACATGTGTTTTGGTTGAGCTGGACCTTGGTCGGTCGTTCTGTTCTTTATTTTCCAATACTCTGACCCCTTGCTTGAGAAATGGGTGCGTTTGTGACATAATTTACGTGTCTAAAATTGGTGTTTTAAATTGCGTGCAATATTTGCAACGATGTCGCGACCACCAGTGCAGCCCCCCATGTACAGTTGCGGGAACATTGTGAATATCGGGGAGTCATCGCAAACATTGGTGGAAACATAAAAAATATGTATATTTTTGTACACACTTGCCTGTCACTGTCACACACTCATATTTTACTTTCCTTGGAGACATTAATTTGCATCTTGAGGACCCCATAAATAAGCTATCCTTAACTCTCATAGATGATTTTGGATCACTTAATCCTTCTCTTCTGAACTCTGTCGCCACCCACACTGCGGGCCATCTTTTGGACCCCATCTTCTCCAACCGCTCCTCCCTTTCCAACTTTGTTGGACAGATCATTACGCAGTACCTTTTAATATCTCAGTTTCCTTCTCTTCCTTTCCTTGGTCGGCATGATAAATTACTAACAGACATTGGGCTAAATTGGACATGATGAAATTAAACAAACTACTTTTGCATACCATCCCTGCCCTGGTTTCTACACCAGATACTGATCAAATTGCTGTACATCACTGGCTTGAAATGTCAGAGGATACAATTCTGCCTTGATCATTCAAAACTCAAGGCAGAATGCGTCCTCCAGCACCCTGGTTTAGTGATACCCTTCGCTTGGAGAAAAAGGGCTGTAAATCCCTCAAAAGGGGTTGTAGGAAGTATTATGCACACAATGCCAAGGCTGAATATGTAGCTGCTTTGAAAAAATATAATGCCTCTTGCAAATATGGGCAGACTACTGTACTGAATTGATTACCAATGCCCAATACTGTCAAAATACTCTGATTAAAGTAGTAAATAATTTGTCCACAGCTAGCACGCTCACATCGCCCCTCCCTTTCTCAACAACAGACAAACTTTCCTCCTTTTTTCTAAGGAAAGTTGAGCTAATTGATCGGCAATTAGAAGCAGATGCTTCTATGTTGGTGACACTGTCAATCACTGACACCCAGCCACTTGGCCCACTGGTCCTACATCTCATGGACGGTCACCCCACAGTTAAGTCAGACAAGCCCTTTGAAATCAGGGCCTGGCCCCTTTTGGATGTACCACTATTGCGAACTTTTCTGGCTACCATCAAGTCTGGCTCCCCGTTTGATCTCCTCCCACCATCAAAACTTAGATTGTTAGATGAGGCTCCCCTCACAGTAGTTCTGGATCTCCTTAATTCTTTCTTGATCACGGGCGAGTTATCTCAGAATTGGAAGCATGTCTTGGTAATCCCTCTGCTCAAGAAGAATGAGGCTAATTTCTCTTCTCTCTGTTTTCTCCAAAATTCTGGAAAAAAATCGTTAACACTAACCTCTCTTCCTTCGTCACTGATTATAACCTGCTGCCTCCATCCCAGTCTGGGTTTAGGGCAGGCCACAGAACCGAATCCACCCTACTTAGAGTCACAGAACGCCTTAGGCAAGAATTTGATTCTAGTGGGACCGCCGCCCTTATCCTCCTGGATTTTAGTGTGGCTTTCGATACGGTCTCACACTCCATTCTTCTGGACAGATTGGAGGCTTCAGGCATTGCTAGTATTGCCTTGTAGTGGCTATCTTCTTTTCTGAAAGATCAAACATTTCAGGTCCCATCAGCAAACAATACATCTACGGCCCTGACACTGACCTCGGGAGTCCCACAGGTATCTATACTGAGCCCTCTGCTTTTTAACATTCACCTTCGCCCCTTGATGGAAGTGATTGAAGAGTCTTGTCTCACCGTCCTTCCGTACGCGGGTGACTCTCAGATTTTTTTCTCACTATCTGATGCTCAAAATAAAGATCTTTCACCACTCAGGCAAAGCCTGTCTAATGTTGATCTTTGGATGAACAGAAATGCCCTGAAACTCAATGCCAATAAAACTGAAGTTCTGATTCTGGGAAATATGCCCAAACTTTGGGGAGTTAACCACAGGCCCGTCATACTGGGGCCTTTACCCCTGCCGGTTGATAAGGTTAAGAATGTCAGCTTCATCCTTGATAAGAATCTCTCCCTTAAGCCCCAGGTCTCCAAGCTTTAAGCACCTTGCTTTTATATTCCTAAATAGCTCAAGATAATCCTTTGGCTGATTCCTCTTAGTATCCATAGAACAGTGCGACAGGCCATGGTAATGTCCAGATTGGACAATGGTAATGTGCTGTATCTGGGCGCTGATAAAGTCTTGATTAATCGCTTGGAGAACATCCAGAATGTGGCCGCCCACTTTTTTTTTCTCGCTGATCCTCTTTCTCCCGTACTCCACAAATTAAATTGGCTAAAGGTTGACAAACTGATTAAATTCAAGGCCTTATGTTACATGTTTCGAACTAGACACAGTCTCGCCCCTTCTGATATCGAAGATCAAGTGTCTCCTTATGTCCCAACCCGATCGCTGAGATCAGCTAACCTCGTACTGTTTTCCACACCTAGGTTTCGTAGAGCTCATATTAAGGGCCACTCCTTCTCCTTTTTAGGATCAAAACTCTGGAATTCTCTTCCCATACATCTCAGGAACGGTAACTTTCCATAAGACCCTAAAAACCATGTTCTTCAACTACCCTGACTGAGGCCTTTGTCACCTGGTTATGTTGCTGTGTCTCTTGCTTGATTTGGCATTTCTGCTTACTGTCTGCCTCTAGCGCCAGGAGAAACCTTTGGGTAGTTGCACGCTCTATAAGCTTTTTAAATAAATAAAAAAAAATGTGCACACTCACAAACTCACTCAGACACATATACCCATTCACATACACACTCATACACTTATACATCCAGTCACATTGAGGAAATAGAAAATTTTACATGGCCAATGTGCCCCCTGCATGTACCCCAGGTTTAGTGAATGTTCATGTCACCCATGCACTTTCCCTCTCATGCTGTAATAATAATGCCTCTGCATTTCCGTCCCATGTTAGAGTGTCAGTTACCAAGCCTTCCATGAAAAGTAACGTTAATTCTGCACTGAGGCCTATGTTGCCCATGTTGCCAATATATTTACATGTGCACGTTTTAAAAGTCGAAATGAACCCGTTTTGTGGCCCAGCCGAGCCAGGACCCGAATTCAGGCTCCATGCCTCCAGACACTTTGAAAAGCTGTAGCTCAGTTATGTATCCCTGACCTCTCGCATACTTTCTGCTCAGCCGTAAGGGGCCCAGTCCGGCCTGCCAAGACAGTATTTTGTTCACAGTTATCTGCTCTGCTCCACAGAAACACATTCCTGCTTAGTGAAGAAGGTAAACATAACCCGCCTGCAGAAGATAGAGCCCAGCCTTTCTGTCTCCGTTTAAGTGATTTACAGAGCTCGCTTCCATAGAAGGCCCATGGCCCCCACGCAATGCACGAAGAAATATATACACACACTGGCTCTTAGTGATGAGCAACCCTTGCTCGAGCGACCTTTACTTCAGACAATACATCCTCCAACCTTAAGATATCAGATCATATCAGATGTGCAGGTCGTCCTGACACTCAAGGCTCCTCTACTAGAACAAAAGTCAGCTCCCCTTCAGCTTCCCCCAGTTACACGTCAATTGCACGTCATGACCAAGTGGCGCACACAAGTAGGGTAAAGGTTCCAGCTGATCATGCAGACCTCCTTCATGTATCCACCCACCTATGACTCACCTATGACACCTCAAGGGAACGCCCACGTGTACGCCTTCTTACACGCCCTTTTGCACGCCCATGTGCTCTTATCTCTCCTTTTCGCCTGCTCCGCCTGGAGCGCTCTGCCTTCTCTATGCAATGCAATGTATGTTTAACGTATAAATAATGTACTCTGTGAATAAAGTTTAGATGACGATCCTTCCTGAACCTTAGTGGTGATGGAACCCGATTCTCCCTTAACTCAAGTTACTGAAATAAAGCCCTTTTGAATCGGACACCACGGACTCTGCCTCTCATTATATGCATGACCTTTTGTTTAAGTATAGAAATTCCGACAGGGTAATATTTTATTTACCACAGAATCTGGCGCCCGAACGGGACGAGTCCCCTTCCCCACGCGCCGGTGATGTAGGTCCAGCCCTTGCCCCCTTCTACAGCCGTGACGGACTTCAAAGTGTACACGACAGCGGGTCTTCCTGCTTACTCCCTCAGGCCCACGGAGGAGACGGACTGCGACCAGGCATCCACACGAGGCGGTGAGGATTGCGGATCATCCCAACCAGAGTCCAAGCCGTGAGAGAGCAAGGTCCGAGGTTTCCAGAGGCCCACCTGTTCCGAGGCGCATGCGCAGCACCGCAGTACCGCAGTATCGAGTTTCCGATGCCTTCAAGTTCTGCTTCCCGGTGAGTACCGTTATTGGGAATGCATAAAGTATAAAGTTTTAAGACGGGTTCGTTTATTTGAGCTCGGTAAAGACGTGTCTGGTCACACAGGCACGGTAAAGACGGGTCCATTTCGGTGGGCGCGGTAAAGACGTGTCTCTTTATGAGACCGGTATGGTTGTACTGTATTTCAGTGCATAAAGTTAACGGTTTTCAAGCTCATATTTTTCCCCATGTATCAGTCAAACTGTATCTGTTTTGGTGTTTTAGTGTTGTAGTGTGAATGGTTGTTTCAGTCAGTCTATTTTAGTGTATTGTGTTTTTCATTACGTTCGTTTCAACATGCCACTGTTTTCGAAATTACGTCAGATAGGGACCAGGAAAGGGATACTCGAAGAGTCAGTTCCCGTCCCGCCTAGAGACACACCTGGTCATTTTATGTACCAGAAACACGGGCTAGATGCCATATTATTTTTAGACTTATGGGTAGATTACACGAAGGATCTAGAGGAAAAGTACAGATGGCCTGCCTCAGGAACATGGGATTCTGAATGCATTATGAAAGTAGAGGAAGCACTATGGAAAAGAAAAGTAAGACCGTCTCAGAAAGATGCCATTGAGTTATGGCGTAAAGAAGCGCATAGGAGAGCAGAAAAGGAATTCCACCAAGCAGAGAGAAGTAAACAAGCAGCGGAAAAAGCCAAAGAAAAAGAACTGCGGGAGGAGGGGGAACGGGTCAAGGCAGAACAAGCTGATAGAGAAAGAAATGCTCTTGTTGCTGGTATATATCCTGTCCTCTCAGAAGAACTAGCTAAGGTGACCCCTTCAGAAAAATCCCGTAGGTCGCATACGCCACCACCAGTACCCTTTAGAGTACGTAGACAGAAACAGACAGCCTCTGAAGCTTTTATTTCCTCCTATCTAGAAGAGCCCGCACCGGACTATGTAAACGCAGAATTCCCTCCGCCCCCATCACAGGATCAGCTTTTACAGTTTCAGCTTCCGCAGGTAGTGAAAGACGACATAGGGCCCGGGGCAGTGGGAGGGGGGCCACCGGCAACGCCACGAACACCGCCAACGACATGAACACCGCTAGGGTTAGGGCCACCACGAACGCCACAAATGACATCAACACCATTTAAGTATGTAGGTGTAACAATCCCACGTTGCATATACGATCCAGTACCAGGAGAAGGTTCAATGCTAGTGTCTTCACTAAGATTAAGACATGCTACCGACTATTTGATCACATTACCAGGCATGAAGGAACACATGGATAAAATATACCATTTCATTAGGACGGGGGAGGGACTCGAGAGTATAGAAGAGGCCATGGAACAAAGAAAGATGGAGGTTAAGAACTTCATTTTACGTTTTATGATTAACTGTCTGATCAGGGAACAAGACCAACCAGACAAAGAGGTAAAGAAAGGTCTGATGGATTGGAGTGACAACATAGCTGCCGGTCGGCATGACAAACAGGGACAGACAGAAAGTATGTACGAGAAAATACGAAAGGCGATCATAGAAATACACAAGGAAGAGTCTGATGGGCAGTATGAGTCATCAACGGAAGATTTTGAGCCAGAAACTGAGGAAAAGGACAAAATAAATTACGTAGGCAAAGCATGACAGTTTGAAAGGCCCAAGTGTATCGACTACCGTAAACAGGGACATTCTATAAAAGAAAGATATTCCCTTGAGAATCTATTCCAAGCTACTGAAAAAGCACTGAAACGACGGTTAGAGAGCGGGAGACCCCACACACCACACGAACAGGAACTGGTCCGGTCAGCCGTCCAATGGGTGTCCAATTCCAACATATATAGCAATGATATAGTAGCCCAGACCTTTTCGAGTCTTCCACCGAACGAACAGCGTTTGGCTGGTATTTACATGGTTCAACATTTGATAACATTATATGAGAGTCAATATTCTGATCCCGGTCCCTTGTATAAATTACTGGACGATATACTTCTGGAGAGATGGACAGACCTAGGTACTGAATTAATTAATGTCATTCTGGACCAACGACATAAGTACTTGACTTCTCTGACCACATGCATGATTCCCGCCCCACACCACGACAGAAAGAACTTACACATAGACAGACAGAACCCCCTACGAGAGGTACATCCCGTTAAAAATACAGCGGGTGAGCTTCAACGAGTGTATGTTTATACACCCTTGACGAAACTAGAAATACTGGAAATGAAAAAGATGTTGCCCTGCCATGATAAAGACCCGGGGGGGTTTCAACGAGAATTAAAGGACATTCTCCGCAAAGGGGATTACAAGTACGCTGACATTATAAAATTATTGAAATTACTGTTGCCTGCTGGTATTTACGAAAAGCTTAAGGAAAAGGACTGGGAGGTGGGAGAGAAAAAGTTAAGTTGGGCAGAATTGGAAGCAGAGGATAAAGGCCGGCACCCTGGTGTTGGTCTTGGGGACAAAGCTAAAGAACTACCTGAACTCCTAATACAGGTTCTGCCGAGATTATTGACTACTAAAAAGGAAGATTGGGATGCTATTTCAGCCTGTAAACAGAAACAAGATGAGGACACAAGTGATTTTTATTCTAGATTCGAGAAATGTTTTTCTATTAATAGTGGCCTTAAGCCCAGTAGTGAATCATATCACATCTTTTTGTGAACAAATTAGTAGAGAATTCCTTACCTCTGATCAAGAATAGAGTACTGAAGGTTGAGAGTACTTGGCAAGCAAATAGCCCTTCCCAAATGTTGCAAATGTTACAATATCACCAGAACAGAATTAGAGAGGAGCAGGATCATGAAAAGAGACGCATGAAAGATACGAAAATGAAAGTGCTGGTTGCCCAAACGGTACCAGCTATGCGAACAAAAAGGGCACGACACTTGTTAATGGGAACTGTAATTATTGCAAACAGCCAGGTCACTTTGTAAAAGATTGTGCTGTCCTGAAACACAATATAGCTATAGGCAAGACAAAAGAACGACCGCATCCTCCTAGGCAGAATAGCACCCCACAGAACACACAACAGACAGTAGCGAATTTTCCCCCACCACCACCTGCCACACAGCATGCCACACAACAAATGTACCAGAATACACAGTCGGATTATCCAGAATACCAACAGTTCTCATGAAACAGCCTAGAGAGGGAAGTTGGCTTGCCCCTTATTGAGGTTCCTGTAGATCAACAGGGTCCCTATGTACATAGTCGTATATTGGGAAAAGACAGAAAATTTCTGATTGACACAGGGGCGAGCAGAACTACCATCAGCCATGACGAGGTTCCAGGGGCACCCCTCTCAGGCTCACAGAATGTTTCCCTGGGATTTTCAGGAAAGCCTATTGTTAACGAAGTGTCGAAACCGGTTTCCCTAGGGGTCGGTCCATTGTCACGTACCACAGACTTGCTGCTTACTAAGTCATGTCCAGAAAATTTGCTTGGTATAAAGACATTGAAAGAACTAGGAGCAGTTATATGTTGTTCTCCGGAAGGAGTACGACTGTTCTTACGTGATTTTAAAGGACATTATGTGTTGAAAGATTTTGACCACAGACTCCAGAATGTACCACAGCACCTATGGGCACAAGGTCCGACTGACGTAGGTTACATGCACATTACACCGCACGTGTCACTCTCAAAACAGGAGTAGTACTGCCACGAATACGACAATACAAGTTACCACCTGATGCCGTAGTAGCCTTACTGAAAATTGTTGACGAACTCATTGCAAAAGGGGTGGTAGTAGAGACTGACTCGAATGTATGTAATTCACCTGTCATCCCTATTCTTAAACGAATAGACCCTAATGCACCACCAGTTTACAGACTAGTTGTTGGCCCTCGAGAATTGAACAAGTGTGTAGTTCCTCAATACCCAGTGGTCCCAGATATTTCTTCATTACTGACTGCTATTGATTCTGAGGCAACGTTCTTTACTGTAATTGACTTGAAGAATGCCTTTTTCAGTGTTCCAATTCATCCAGATAGTCAGTACCTCTTCGGATTCAGTTTAAATGGACGCAGCTTTAAATTTCCGAGAGCTCCCCAAGGTTTTACAGAGAGTCCTAGTATTTACAGCCAAGCATTAAAGAGACAGCTGGAGAGTATTCACATGCCTGCCAACACTGCACTGCTCCAATACGTAGACGACATCCTCATCACAGCACGATCAGAACCAGACTGCGAAAATGCATCACTGACAGTTTTACACTTCCTGGCAGACAAGGGGCACAAAGTGTCCCCTTCGAGGTTGCAATTCTGTGCACAGCAAGTGGTGTACCTTGGACACTTGCTGTCCAAGAGGGGTAGACAGCTGACACAAGAACGTATTCAGTTAATTGCTAATCTTTCACAGCCCAAGACACAAAAGGAAGTACGGGCCTTCATTGGCCTCACTTCATACTGCAGACAATGGATTCCCCAGTATGTCTATCTAGCCAAACCACTCATACAGTTGACATCACAGGAGGCAGCGTCTTCGACTGTCCTCCCTTGGACACAAGAGCATACCCTGGTATTTAAAGAATTAAAAAGAGCCTTATGTCAAGCACCAGTTTTAGCGACTCCTTGTTACAGAAAACCTTTTATGCTTTTTGTCACTGAACGAGATGGAACAGCATTATCTGTCCTTACACAAGATCAAGCAGGAAAACACAAGCCTTGTGCTTATTTTTCTAGTACATTGGATCCAGTGGCCCAGGCTCTGCCTGCATGCCTGAAATCAGTTGCAGCAACAGCCCTAGCTATAACTAAGGCAGAATGACTCCATAGTGTTAGGACACCCCCTGACAGTCCAGGTTCCACATGCAGTGGAAGTTCTCTTGAACAGAACACAGACACAGCACTTGACTGTAGCAAGACTGACAGGATATGAACTGACATTATTTCAGCCACACATAGAGATCAGACGATGCAATATTCTCAACCCTGCTACACTCTTGCCCTCAAGCACAGTAGACACTGCACCACATGACTGTGTGGAAGTAATAAATACAGTGACGAAACCAAGACAAGACCTGACAGATATTGCACTGCCAGACCCTGACCTGACACTTTATGTAGATGGTTCATGCATGAGAACAAGCACAGGAGAGTTAGTGGCCGCATATGCCGTGACCACTGATACTGAGGTCATAGAGACACAAAGAATAGATACTCTGTCAGCACAAGCAGCAGAGCTCATCGCTCTGACACAAGCCTGCATAAGAGCCAAGAACTTGAAAGTGAACATATATACAGATTCACAGTATGCATTCGGTGTTGTTCATGATTTCGGAGTTTTATGGAGGGAGAGAGGTTTTTTGACCTCTCATGGGACTAAAATTCAGCACGGTCCGCTTATTCAGGCTCTGTTAGAAGCAATACATTTACCTGCAGCCATAGCAATCCTGAAATGCAAAGCCCACACGAAAGTTACAGACACCATTTCCCAGGGTAACGACCTGGCAGACCGAACAGCTAAACTTACAGCCCAGACACCAACAGACACGACAAAGACAGAGGTACCATCAATGACAAACAGCATGACAGTCAGGGATCCTTCACAAGATGTACTCGACATACAGACACATGCCACTCCAGACGAAATAAAGAAATGGACTGAACAAGGAGGGGTCCAGACTGACCAAGGTTGGATGACTAAAGGCAAAGCTACATGGTTTCTCCCAGACTCCATGGTACAAGTCATCATAAACACAGCACATAGTCCAGCACACTTAGGAGAAAAGGCCATGTTAGACAGCTTACAGAATATCTGGTTTAACAAGCACCTGCGTGCAGCAGCGAAACAGAAAGTACGTACCTGTATGATCTGTTGCCAGTTCAATCCAGGCAAAGGCATTCCGGTGGAACAAGGTGGATTTCATCCTCCTGACCATCCTTTTGAAGTCCTCCAGATGGATTATATCCAAATGGACAGATGTAGAGGTTACAAGTATGTCCTAGTAGTTGTATGTGCACTATCTAGATGGACAGAAGCGTACCCAGTCCCAGATTATACTGCTGTGACCACCGCCAGGCAATTGGTACGAGAGTTTTTCCCACGATACGGGTTGCCCCGTGTCGTGTACTCAGACAACGGTCAGCCATTTTCCTCTGAATTAATGAAAGAAGTGTCCCTTCTGTTAGGCTATCAGTGGAAGTTTCATTGTGTACGACACCCAGAAGCAGCTGGACTTGTCGAGCGCCATAATCAGACACTTAAGACAAAATTAGCGAAAGTCTGTGCAGAAAAAGGCGTGGATTGGATGGTAGCCTTGCCGGTTGCCCTCTTTTACATGCGTATGGTAGCTCATTCCAGAACTGGCCTATCTCCGTATGAAGTGGTGTTTGGAAGACCACCGAATATGTGGGGTATGCCTATGCCTAAGAAAATAACTGATGTTGACAGTAACATGCTGACAGATTACCTGGCTTCCTTGATGTCTGCACTACTCTCTTGTCGTTCACAGGTTGCTGCCGCCTTCCCCGACAACACCCAAGTCAAGGAGCACATCGATCAAGCCCCCTTGAGCCGCGCTGGAAAACACCGAAGTTAGTTTTGCTCACCACGAGGACTGCCGTCAAGGTCGAGGGACGTAAAGGCTGGCTTCACGCCCAACACTGCAAGAAATTCTTTGGAGATTCTGGAACTTTAATCAAAACTAAAGACAGTCCCGATAGCGCAGACTGTAAGCCCCCTTTGCTAGAAAAGACTCCGCAACAGGAATATAGGTCTAAGTTACGATCTAGTAAGTCAGACAGCGTTTAATTGTTTAAGTCCACTAGGTGGTGAATCGGTTAGACAGGTTCCTGACATGTATAAGATCGTAGACCAGAACAGTAAAAAGAGAGAAAAGAGAGAAAAGAAAGAAAAGTACTGCAAGATATTACGCAGCAGATGTATAGTAACTCTGATTTTTATGTCTCTTCTGTGCATCACTATAATATGTATCAGCTTGGCACTACATGTTTTCTTTCCTCCTATTTCTTCACGCATACACTCCTCCTTTAATGACACCGTAGAGCACAGCTTTCCAAACTTTTCATGTTGGTGACACACCTTTTTGTGAAAAAATGTTCAGGGACACGGTAACGCGAGCAAGCCCAAACCACCTAAGGGGCGGGCCAAACAACCCACACACACCCCACACACACACACCCCCCACACACAACCACCCCCACACACACCCACAACCCCACACAAACCAGACCCTCCCACAAACCCCCCCTCACACACACCCCACACCCACACACACACACAACCCCACACATACCCACACAACGTCACACACCCCACACACACACACAACCCCACACACACAACCCCACACAACCCCACGCAACCCCCCCACACACACAACCCAACACACACAACCTCACCCCCCCCACACATACACAACCCCACACACACAACCCCACATACACCCCCCACACACACACAACCCCCCCACACTCCCCCAAACACACACTCACCCCCACACAACCCCACACACACCCACACCCACATACACACACACACCCACACACACACACACACAACCCCACACACACACAACCCCACACGACCTTACAGACTATGAGGAAGGGAACCCATATGACAGACAGGTGGAGAGGATGTGGGGTTATGGACAGAGCTGCCAACTTTGCAACAGGGGAACTAGGTTCCAGACTAGGCATCAGCTTAACATCCTGTGATTCTGGGCAAATCACTATTTTCCCTGTGCCACAAAAATTAATGTGACCTCGTGTAAAGGACGTGGTGCTTAAGTAAAGTGCCTTAGGGAAGAGCTTTCTCCATAAAAAACAGCAGTCCCATAATCCACAAGGAATCCAGCAAAATGTTTCAGCTAGCTCAATGGAGTATCTAATATGTCTTGGTTGAGTTGACTACTAATCCTGAACCATTGCCATGTAAAATAATACTTTAGTCGTGCACACCAGAGACCCTCTTGCTTGTTCGGCACAGCCTCCATTGCAGTTCTCCTTATTTTATGACTTCCACATTCTCCTCAACCTGCCATGGGAGGTTTAAAGTGCATGGAGCAGGTTGCAACTAAAGGCACCACTAGAAGGTAGGAAGTGTTAGTCAAAGTTAAAATATCACCACAAGTGTGTTTCGTGTTCCATCTGCCTGTGGCAACAATGAGCAGCTGGTAGAATGAAGGTGATTCAGTGTATAGAGGAGAGGAGTACTTGACACAGCAGACACTGATCAAGCCACAAGGAATGGCACCCAAACCTTTGCCCACAGCAGCAAGTTAACATGTAGCAGGCAATGCTGATTATGCCCAGACATCATAAACAGCACCACAAGAGTTGTCATTTGATTAGACAGCCCTAGAAAGTGCCATCATCAGACTTTCAGGTCAGAAAGATGGTGCATCGGCCAAGCTGCATAGGAACAGGTTCACGAAGGTGAAGGGCGCAACAAGAAGCATGATCTAGCAGGCAGGAGGGAGTAAAAAGATGGTGCATGGTGGATCAAGGAATGGCAATTTTTATCGCACTGGAATTGAAAAGCAGATACCACAGCTGCACTGGCTGAATGAGTGAGAGAGAAAGAATCAGCATCAGAGATGCCAAGGAAACCTTGGGTAAGAGTATGATCAGGAATAGGTAGTAAGTGCAAGAGATGCGCACAGGAGGACACAACTTGGAACTGCTACGCACCCAGAAGGATAAGTCTTGGAGGGGAACATAGAAGTGCAAATGGCTATACATGGAGGAGGGTGGTCAATAGAGGGGAGTGCGCATGGTGTCAGCACGGCTCCCAAATTCTATCCGTTTGACAGTGGGCCGTGATCTGCATGCGAGGTTATGGAGAGGGAGCTTATTTGACAAGGTCCTAAAATGTAAATCACCTTTCAAATGTTTTCTCTGACGTACAGCACATTCTCGTGTTACGCTCTTACAAATGCAATTTGACAGTATTGAGATTCATGGTAAATCGATGTTTAGTTGAATGGGTGTATGTTCATTACTTCAAACATGTAGAAGAAAGTTGGTTAAGAAAGACTGGTGATGATGAACATGACTAATATAGGAATGTGTGCAATCTGCCGACACCAAGGCGGTTGAAAGGAGACATGAAAACCCTACTGCCCACACAATGCCCTTTTCCAGATAATACTAGACAACTGCTACAGTGGCTTCGGTTTGTATTTACCACTAGAATGTCAAACGATAAGGCCCAATTAATAATGTGGATGCAAAGGAATTACACAGGCTTGTGTGGAATTGCTAAATCCAGATTGCTGCACTTTTTTTTGCAGTTTTATACAGCATCCCCTCGACCCAAAAGTATTGGAGCGCTTTACATGACCACCAGTTACATTACACGAGGACATATTCTTAACTTGCAAATGCACTTACGCTCCATATGTATTAGTTAGTTAGTTATTTACTTCTAGCATTCATACAATGCGGACCTAGCCACATGGGCAGCGAAAAACTTTGCAGAAAGACAAATAATAGTAAAATGAACAAAGGAGGTAGGTTAACGGAGAGAACCGTGAGGAGAATTGGATTAGAAAAAAAGCAGAGACTGTCCAGGGGAAAGCATTCATAGCTCAGTTCTGAACTGCTGAGTTTTCGGTTCCTCCTGAAGTAGAAAACGTCCTTGTTGGGCCTCATGCCTTCAAGCAGGTTGTAACGTAGTGTACATGAAGCGCTTTAATGAGAAGTGGGGTGAACTCTACTGGCGCAATGTTTATTATATTTAGAACTTATTTCTGAAAGATAAGGATTTTCCACAACCAATGGCCTCTATATCCATCTTTTAGTCGTTTTCAATACGGCTCTATTCAGTCTAAATTCCATTTTCTCACCAATGTATTTACCAGCTGACAGGCAAGGTTGCTTTGAGAGGCCCACGCTTTGTAACTGTAAGATTTTTCTTGGCTCGCACATCTCTGCCGGAATCGAATTTCCTGGTACGATGCCCCATGTTAATGGGGCTTTGTTGTGAATCGTCGGCCCCCATAGAGCAGAGTGTCTCGGAGTCCACGCTGCAGCGGCAGTCTCCGAGACACTCTTTAAATTGCTGGGTATGTGGCCGACTCCCACCTTATCAGAAAACGAGGGGAGTTCTGCCCCTCTTTCCTTTTCCGTTCTCGCACAATGGTTCGTGCGGAGCATGGTTTGCTTTAATGTCATCACTAGACAGAAAGTCCACAGTTTCCTAGGGCGACTGGATATGGGGTAACTTGAATAAAGTAATGAATGAGGCATGTTTTCCAGACGAAGACGGTCTTCCCCAAAGGAAAGGGACCGATCTAGAAAATGAAGTGTACGAGCAAGGAAATGCTTCCCTTAACTTTATGATTCTGAATGTTCAGTCCGAGAAAAATACAGGTCCACCGTTTATATCAGTCCTACCAGTAAAAGGTGAATTGTGCGTTAGAAAGAAAGGATCGGTACATTTGGGACACAGTGAATGTAATACTGTAGTCGAGTTTACTGATAAAGGAAAGTCTACTTTCAAAGCTTCCCGCCATTCCTATTTCATTTGCGGTCAGACAGCCTATGTACATCTGCCCTTAGACTGGGGTGGGACATGTTATATAGCATTCCTGCTGCCACCCGTCTTTCTAGCCTCATCCCATTATCATCGAGATTCACGACTAGTACATGTCAGACACAGGAGGGAGATCGATTCCCCAGTGATTGATCAGACTGAGACAGCTTAGGAACAATATACCGATTTCAATAAAGGATTCTTTTTCTTCATAGGTCCCGTCCAAAATAGTAAACTAATACGCAGGTTAACAAGAACTCTAGAAGCAGTAGTGAATGAGACTACAGCTGCCCTGGCAAACTTGACCGAGGAGCAGTCTGGCATGCGACTTGTTGTTCTTCAGAATCGCCTTGTTCTTGACGTCATCCTGGCAGATAGGGGCGGGGCTTGTAGAGTGATCGGCTCCAGTTGTTGCGTGTTTATTCCTAATAACGCGCCATCCGTGTACGCAGTAATAACAAGGCTCCACAAGATAGCTTACGAGATACATCAAGACCCCGGCACATGGACTTGGTCCGGTTGGCTCTGGAGTGTAATATCAGCATGGGGATGGAAAGTGTTGTCGTTCCTAGGAATGATACTGCTTATGATATTCAGCTGCTGTCTCTGTCTGCAATGTGGCCCGGCGATTTGCGGCTTGTGTGCCACTGCCTGTATTCCCCATCCACGTATACAAAAGAAAAAAGATGAACAATTGATGCTGTATGATCAGATATACGGTCTCATGAATATAAATGTGTCCTGAAGGGCACAGTAGGGGACAAGGAGGGAATGAGGAAATAGAAAATTTTACGTGGCCAATGTGCCCCCTGCGTGTACCCCACGTTTAGTGAATGTTCATGTCACCCATGCACTTTCCCTCTCATGCTGTAATAATAATGCCTCTGCATTTCCGTTCCATGTTAGAGTGTCAGTTACCAAGCCTTCCATGAAAAGAAACGTTAATTCTGCACTGAGGCCTATGTTGCCCATGTTGCCAATATATTTACATGTGCACGTTTTAAAAGTCGAAATGAACCCGTTTTGTGGCCCAGCCGAGCCAGGACCCGAATTCAGGCTCCATGCCTCCAGACACTTTGAAAAGCTGTAGCTCAGTTATGTATCCCTGACCTCTCGCATACTTTCTGCTCAGCCGTAAGGGGCCCAGTCCGGCCTGCCAAGACAGTACTTTGTTCACAGTTATCTGCTCTGCTCCACAGAAACACATTCCTGCTTAGTGAAGAAGGTAAACATAACCCGCCTGCAGAAGATAGAGCCCAGCCTTTCTGTCTCCGTTTAAGTGATTTACAGAGCTCGCTTCCATAGAAGGCCCATGGCCCCCACGCAATGCACGAAGAAATATATGCACACACTGGCTCTTAGTGATGAGCTTAGTGAAGAAGGTAAACATATCCCGCCTGCAGAAGATAGAGCCCAGCCTTAATGTCGCCGTTTAAGTGATTTACAGAGCTCGCTTCCATAGAAGGCCCATGGCCCCCACGCAATGCACGAAGAAATATATGCACACACTGGCTCTTAGTGATGAGCAACCCTTGCTCGAGCGACCTTTACTTCAGACAATACATCCTCCAACCTTAAGATATCAGATCATATCAGATGTGCAGGTCGTCCTGACACTCAAGGCTCCTCTACTAGAATGAAAGTCAGCTCCCCTTCAGCTTCCCCCAGTTACACGTCAATTGCACGTCATGACCAAGTGGCGCACACAAGTAGGGTAAAGGTTCCAGCTGATCATGCAGACCTCCTTCATGTATCCACCCACCTATGACTCACCTATGACACCTCAAGGGAACGCCCACGTGTACGCCTTCTTACACGCCCTTTTGCACGCCCATGTGCTCTTATCTCTCCTTTTCGCCTGCTCCGCCTGGAGCGCTCCGCCTTCTCTATGCAATGCAATGTATGTTTAACGTATAAATAATGTACTCTGTGAATAAAGTTTAGATGACGATCCTTCCTGAACCTAAGTGGTGATGGAACCTGATTCTCCCTTAACTCGAGTTACTGAAATAAAGCCCGTTTGAATCGGACACCACGGACTCTGCCTCTAATTATATGCATGACCTTTTGTTTAAGTATAGAAATTCCGACAGGGTAATATTTTATTTACCACAACATACCCACTCAGATACTCATGCACTCCCTCGCATATCCATTCAAGGAGTTATGCCCTCACTTACAGACTAACTCAGAGAGTGACGCTATAAGTAAGTGCATGAGTCTAAGTCATAGATTCATGCATACAGTTCCAGACCTACTTAGAGACTCTTACACCTACTCACAGAACCACCTGGGTACTCATCCACCCACTAACAGACCGACCCAGATACTCATACACCCAATTACAAACTCACTCAGAGAGTCACACAGCCATGTACAGACCCACTCAGAGACTCATGCACCCTCTTACAGACCCACTCACGTATGTAGTCACAGACCCACTGAGACACTCATACACCCACTTACAGATCCTCTCAGACATGCATACACACACTTACACACCCATACAATCACTCTCACACTCAGTCACAGACTCTCTCAGAGACCTATGGACTCAGTCACTCACTGAAACACTAAGAAATTCACACATCCACTCACAAACTCACTCAGATATACACACACCCACTCACTCACCCACTCAAGGCTCATGCATCCACTCACAGACCCACCCAGACAATCCCCGTCCCAGTCACAAGCTCACTCAGACACCAATGCATGCCCCCATTCACTCACTCTCTCAGATATTTATGCTCTCAATCACAGATCTATTGAGACACTCATACACCCACTCACAGAGTCACTCAGATACTCATAAACCCCCGCACAGACCCACTCACACATCCATACAGTTACTCACACACCCTCTCACAGACCCACTCAGAGAGGTATGCACTAAGTCACTCATATAATCAGAGACTCACACATGCACTCACAGTCCCACTCGGAGACCCATGGATTCACTCACAGAACCACTCAGACACTCACGCTCCCAGTCACAGACCCACTGAGAGACTCATGTACTTAGTCACAGACCGACTCAGACACTCTTGCACCCACTCACTGACCCACTCAGACACCCACTTAGACACTCATGTATCTACTCACAGATCCAGTCAGGCAGTCATATACTTAATTACAAGTGCACAAAGGCACTCATGCGTCTACTCACAGACTGACTGAGAGTCATGCAATGAATTACAGACCCATTGAGACACTGATGCATCCACTCTTAGGTGCCCTGAGACAGTCACACAGTTTGTTACAGAAGCATTGATAGACTGATGCACCATGTCACAGATTCACTGAAATAGTTATACAGTGAACGAGAGATTTACTGATACAGTGATGCATGCATGTATAGATTACACTGAAAAAGTTATGCACTGTGTTATAGAGATAGTAAGGGAGTTGTACCTGCTATTATACAGTTATTTATATAGTAATGTGTTTAGTCTGTTGGTTAAAATCAATTTTGCAGATATAAGTTTTGAATGTGGTGGAGGCTATTGAATGTCTGCATTTGTTTTGTCATTTTGCGACATTCGCGGCGATCGCAGCTACCATTATTATCGCGACACTCGTCACAGCGAAAACTGAAAATAGTCTTCAAAGATGAGTTTTCTGGACACTCACTTCAAAAATATGAGTTTAAAAAGTACACTAATAAAGCTCTACAGTTAAATATACTGTAGAATGTGCCTGTATATATGGTTTACACTTTGTACAAACCATGCGCTCTTCGCAACTACCGACGTCACCGCAACCATGGCGGTAGTTGCGAATAAGAATTATTTTTTGAAAAGATGGTTTTCTCCTAAATTGATCACAGAAAGAAAAGTTAAAACAATATCTTACTAAATATTCAAACATAAACTTTATTTAAAAAAAAAATGTAAGTGTCTTTTTCAGTATGTGAAATACATTTGCAGATTCTCCACAGGTAATGCGACAATGTTGTGCTGACTCAAAACATTCTTAAAATGATGTCACTGACCGTGTCATGAGTGATGTAATATGTGAGATCACAAGCAGTGCATTGCGGGGCGCGAGTTATGGTTAGCTCATCTAACTATTCCTTCTGAATTTCTCTGGTTTTGTACAAGTGAAATGTTAGCCTAAGTATAATGTCCCTGTAACCTTTGCGGTTTTTCAGTGAATTTCTAATTTAAAAAAAAAATCTAATTCCTAACTAAAACTGCCCTGTAACCTTTGTTTTTTAGTGAATATATATATATATATATATATATATATATATATACATATATAGATATAGATATAGATAGATAGATAGATAGATAGATAGATAGATAGATAGATAGATAGATAGATAGATAGATAGATAGATAGATAGATAGATAGACAGATAGATAGATAGATAGATACAGTACTACATATATATGTATATCTATTACCTACTGGCGGTCGCTAGTAGGTAGTTATAGTTAGGACCTAGTTACCATAGGAAATCCCCAACATTCTATTGGGAATAACTTTGGCGCCTGTTGAGGAATGAATGTGAAATTTTCCAAAATTTAGGCCAGCTCCGCTACGCTCCTTCCCTGGAAGGTTCGGTAGGATTCGTCATGTGGGGGCCGAGAAAAAAGGGGGGTCCCAAAACATGTTTTCCCCATGTTATTTTCCATAGGACGTTTAGACACGGCCACAGCCCGAACTGCTGAACGGAATTACAGCAAACTTGGCAAAATTGTAGGGACTGGTACGCAGAAGTGCCTTTTCTATATTTGGTGAAAATTGCTCCAGTGGTTTTTATGAAAAGTAAGTTAAAAAACACATATATATCTATATGCGCGCTTCGAGCGCTTACCCGTACGCGTACCGGGGAGCGCACCCGGCGTGCCACAGAAGTGCGCGAGCGGAAAGCTGATTGGCTCTCGGGTGTCTGTCAACATTCCAAACAGTCCGCAGAGTCCGCCATCTTGTGTCTCGGTAGAATCGAGATACAAGAGGTGAAAAAAAGGGGGAAATGATTAAAAGGGGGCAGGCTAGACACCCCCTGACCCCCTAGGTTTTCTGAGGGGGGCCTAGAAGGACCACGAAGGGCAAAAAAACTTTTTTTGTTGTTGAACTTTTCGCGGAGTGCCCTCCGGGTGCGCGTACAGGTACGCGTACCACGGGGAAAAACAGAGAAAAAAATTTAGTTTAAATAATGAATTTAGAGTGTTTAGAGGTAGGGTAGCTCTGAAAAGAGCTGTTGTGTTATCTGGGTGAATTAAGTACCTACAAGTAGTATTTTTTAAAAAATAAACATTTTTAATAATTTTTAATTACTAAATATAAATTTATTGTTCTGAATTTTTGTAATTTGAAAGAACTTCTAACATTAATTCGTCAGAAATTTTGTCATTGGTAGTCTTCAAAGAAGAACTCGTTATAGTTAGGAATTAGCTTTTAAAAAACCTTTGAAATTCACTGAAAAAGCCATAGGTTTAACATTTGTTATAGTTAGGAATTAGCATTTAAAAAACCTTTGAAATTCATTGAAAAAAACATAGGTTTCACACCAGTTATAGTTAGCTGAACATTTTACTCATACAAAACCATTGAAATTCCCAAGATATAGTTAGTTGGACTCACTATAACTCGCGCGCCCGCAATCCACTGCTGATGATGTCACATATTACATCATTCCTGACATAGTATGTCCACATATGAGGCCAGTAACATCTGGCTCCGTGGCCCCCTGTTATGGGGTGGTGCTGCTCGGCGGCAGGACCGCCGCCCATAGATCGCAGACTGCAACGTGTGATCTATAAAGAGTGGACCAATCAGAACCCACGATTTTGAATATCAGGAAGCTGCAGTCCTCCATGCCTCTTTTGACCGCTACTGCCTCTGAGGAAGGGTTGATCTCGAAACACGTCAGGCAGCGGTCTGCTGCTTTTTAAAGGACTGGACAATGCGAGCTGTTTGTACCAAATAAAGGCTTGATGGGGAACAAGCGGTTTGTGACTCGAGTGCTGTTCAATTGTTGGACTGTGGAAAAAGGTAGGGCTAGGACCTTTCTCAAGATTTGCCCGGCGCTAACCGCCCTTGTACCATTCAAATTACCAAGCAATGAGGCAGGCGCCGGAGACCAGAAGGCAGGAAAACAGAAGTTTATTCCGACGGAGCAGAACACATCAGATCAGACAACAAGGTATCGTCTCGAGGTGCTCTAACAGCCTCTCGGAGGCCTGGCCTCTTATACACTGGTTTATGGCATGTGACCTTTCTTTATTACAATCAGAACATTGTGGCATGAAGGAAAAGACATCCCCGTAATCCTCGTGTCAATCCCACCCCCATATACCTTCACAATAGAGGTCCTCAACCTGCTGATAAGAGGAGGGGGTCATCACGCAGCTAAGTGTTCCGTCGAGTCTTAGGATGTGTGCGCCTGATCATATCACAGGGGGTGGGGAGGCCTGGATCAATAGAGGGTCCTTTGAAGGAGAGCGACCTCATACAATAAGGGGCAGTAAATGATATCTCCCGGCTTAGGCAATGGCCTCGGACCTGAGTGGACAGCTGGACACGGGGTGAGGGGTCATCAAAGGAGTGGTATTCATGCCGTGTGGACAGACCAGTGCGGAGGGAAGGTTTATCAACAGAGGGGCATTCATGGGAGGAGAGGAGGCGTTGGTCAGGCGCTGGCGTGACTCCCAAGGACAGGGTCATGCAGAAGGGTCATGCTCATGAGGGGGAGGGAGGGGGAGCCAGGGTGCGCGGAGGATGCTTGCTGGGTCAGAGGGGCGCGCTGGCGATTGATCGTGGACAGGGAGACCATGATATCTAAAATGGCTGCCGTGCACGTAGTACATAGGTGACCTAAAATGGCTGCCGTGCACGTAGTACATAGGTGACAAGCTGGCGCAGATGATGTTCAGATCGCAAACTAAAATTCCACAGTCCTCCCTTTTAACATGTCTCGCCAACTTGTCAGTGTGGATTTATCCCCATAAGGCCACGTATTTCTACTTCATAGAGGGGGCTCATGTGCTCATTTCGGAAGTCCAAAGTCTTTGGGCACATACAGTTAGAAACAAGGCCGCACAAAGGTGGCAGACATTGGATACCTAGGCAACACCCACATAATATCACAACAGGTATCAGCACGAAGGAAAACAACTTCCAACCCCAGTTCTTCAAAGCGTCCCAAAACCAGCTCCCAAGCGACCATCCTTCCTGTTCTTGGTGAACCTCTGAGGAAAGTCTGTGGAGGTGTTCAATGGCTTTGTAGACTGAGGGCGAGCTGTCTGGCACGTAGGTGCAGCAGCTGGATCCGATGATGCGGCATGCTCCTCCTCGGTCGGCTAGGACCACGTCTAGGACAAGACGATTTTGAAGGGTCACAAGGCGGACCGCCTGAAGCTCCGCAGTGTTGTTGGCGAGGATGCCATCCGTGATGTTGATCCTTGTTTCTACTGCCTGGGTCAGGTGTCGGATAGCACGGCTGTTTGCCATTGGGCCCCACAGAGGAACAAGACCCTTTGCTGCATCCAGGAACTGTGCTCCGGTGGAGTCGGCTTGTCCAAGGTCGTCTGCACGCCTCTGCCGGTGATGGTTGGCAGGGGCTACATATGTGGGTGGAAGAACGAAGGCAATGTAACAGATACCCTTCCAACCCTTCGGGAGCCAGGTGTAAGCTTTGGTGCCACACACAAAGTACATGTTCGGAGAAGCAACAAAGGAAGGGGGGTCAGCTGAGTCCAATGTTCTGGTGATTCGGCAGGCGCTGTGACCCACCAGCTGCGTTCCATGGCCTTCGAGACACACGAGACCTGTGACATTGATAACAGACAGGGCCACAGTCAGAGTGGCGGTAGTTTGTTTTTGCAGATGAGTGAAGGTGGTTCTGGCTGGATTGTGGAGCACCTGTACTTCGACTCGTTCTTTGGCTGGAATGTCTTTGAGGAAGGTGGCGCCTGCGAGCGCAGGACACAGGGCAGCAGGGGTCTTTCCTGTTTTGTTCAGCCAGAACCCAGAGTAGAAGTGTGACACTGTCCGGCTGGAGGTGGCGTTGTCCTTGTGGCTCTCTTGCATGAGGATCAACCAGGCGAGGCAAGAGCCGTGAACTGAGAAGGGTGAAGGGATGAAGGGGATGGAGTGTCCAGTGGCATGCGGGAGCAACCCGCAGATCCAACAGTTCGTAGCATTTGCAGCAAGGTTGTGTTGGTGCAACAGTTGCACGAAGGAATTGTTCCAGAATTCCCTGCGCCTTTCTCGGAGCTGAGGCGACAGGGAGATTAGGTGATGCTCTTTCAGGGGTGTCGGTTGTGCAGTAGGTAGTAGTGCCTTGTGGGCCGGTGTGCTTTCCTCCAGAATCCAGAAGGAGGTCATGAGGAGGAGGCAGAAGAGGAAGACAATGAAGAGTGCGATTGTCTTTGGTTTGTGCAAGTTGTCAGTCTTTGGGTTTCTATACTGGGTATTTCCTGTTGCTTCCATCATCTTCTTGTCTGGCGCTTCCATCATCTTCTTATCTGGCGCTTCCATCACCTTCAAGGGGCTCGGTAGTGGGCAGAACCACAGACTTCGTTTAACTTCTCTCCCGGTAACCCTTAATTGTGCTTAGGTCACCGTTCTGAGATTCAACTTAGTCCGTGGCCTACTTAGCCGAAACTCCCTCCTTTCGACGCAGGAAATACCCTTCTCTGGATGGCACAGTGGGATCAGAGAATTTTGCAAGTTCGAGTGCCTCAGTATCGGGATAACAGTCCAATATCGGTCGGTCTTTGCTCAGGAGATCTTCTTGGGCGCTGACGTTTTCTGTCGCGGTCAGGTTTGCAGAGACCTTCCGGCAATGATGCGCGTGCAGCCAGTGCTTCTTCCCCTCCACTCGGAGTGCCGTTCGGGTGGTGATCAGCACTTGCCAGGGGCCCGTCCACCGAGGTTCCAGACTCTTGGTTCGCTGGAAATTTCGTATCAACACGAAATCTCCCGGTTGGATGTCATGGCCGGGGCCCCTGGAAGCATCGGGGATGGCCTGCTGCACCTGTTGATGAATGACAGACAACGTTTTAGTTAACTTGCACAAATAATCAGATAGTAGGACGTCTGGGACGTCATGAATGGAGGTCGGTTTGGGAGCAGTCCAGAGATTCATCGGTCGCCCAAACACGACCTCGTAGGGGGTCAAATGGTGCTTGGTGGGAGTGGAGCGCATCGATAACAAAGCCAGTGGGAGGGCATCCGGCCAGTTAAGTCCAGTGGTGGCCACTATTTTTGCCAGTTTCAGCTTCAGTGTGGCATTATGGCGTTCCACTAGACCGGCGGATTGGGGGTGGAAGACCGCATGAAACCGTTGCTTCACCCCCAACCCCTTTAGGATTAGTTGGATAACCTCAGCTATGAAGTGGGGGCCATTGTCGCTCCATAAAATTCGACAAAGGCCATAGCGAGGGAAGAATTCCTTCAGTAGTACTTTGGCAGTAGTCATGGCAGTGTTGTCACGGGTTGGATAGGCCTCCACCCATTTGCTGAAGGCACATACGATGACTAGTACATACTTCAGGTTTTGGCATCTCTCTAGTTGGATGTAGTCCATCTGAAGGACCTCAAAGGGGTGATTGGGGGTCCCAAACCCTCCCCGGGGTACTACAGTTCCTTTCCCGGGGTTGTGTTGCAGACAGATAAGGCACTGCTGAACTAGGCGTCTGGCTGAGTCAGGGATTTTGTCGTTGTGCCAGACTTTGGAAATGAGTTCGATCATGGGTGCAGATCCTATGTGTGCGGGGGAATGTGCCATCGTCAGTATGGGGATCAGATATGAGTTGGGCAGCAACCATTTGTTTGCATCCTTCGTTCGCCAGCAGCCCTCCTCATCCTTCAAACCCACCCTTGCCCACTTAGTCAGCTCGTGAGGGGTGCTGGCCGACTGTATGTCTCTGATCATTATCCTTGTGTCACTCCATGTTTCTGCTTGTGACCTGGTCATGTACATGCGTGTCACCGTCCTATTCTCAGCTGTGGTTCGTGCAGTGATGTCGGCCAATGCATTCCCTTGTCCGACTAAGTCTGTCACCCTTCTGTGTGCCTGACATTTGATCACCGCTAATTGTTTGGGGAGGAGAACTGCTTCAATCAGAGCGGAGACTAGATCTCCGTGGAGGATCGGGGTGCCGTGGGACGTCAGGAATCCCCTCTCCCTCCACAGGAGTCCAAAATGATGGACCACTCCGAAGGCATACTGGCTGTCCGTATATACGTTCGCGGTGGTCCCTGCGGCTATGATGCATGCTCGGGTGAGGGCTATCAGCTCTGCTGCCTGGGCAGATCGTTGTGTGATGCAGGCTGTCTCAACTACTGTTCGGGCTGTCGTTACTGCATAGGCGGCTGAAGTGGTGCCATCTGGGAGTTTGATGCATGAGCCGTCTACCCATAGCTCTCCATCGGGGTCAGTAAAAGCAGTGTCTCGGAGGTCAACCCTACTCCTAGTTTGTTCGTCCGTGAGGGTCACACAGTCGTGGATGGGAGGAATGTCGGGGTCATTTTCAGGCAGGGGTAACAATGTGGCGGGATTCAAAGTCGTGCATCTCTTTAGTGTGATGTGGGGTGCAAGCAGAGTCAACTCGTACCCTGTCAGTCGTGCGCTAGTCAGGTGTTGGGTCTTTGTCTGGTTCAAGAGGGTGTCGACTGCATGGGGTACTAGCACTGTGAGGGAGTTTGAAAGTACGATTCCTTCGCTCTGGCGGATGGAGACAGCAGCGGCAGCTACCGCTCGAAGGCAGGCAGGTAAAGCTCTGGCTACAGGATCAAGAGTGGCGGAGAAGTAGGCACAAGGGCGCTGCTTAGGACCAATTGATTGAGTTAGGACAGACAATGCACACCCCTCCCTTTCGTGGGTGAAGAGGGAGAAGGGTTTGGAGTAATCCGGCGTTCCGAGGACGGGTGCTGAGCAGAGTGCATCCCGTAATTCCTTAAAGGAGGCTTGACACTCCGTGGTCCAAGGAAGCGGGGAGGGGACATCTTTGGTCAGCAGGGCAAGTAATGGTTTCACAATGAGGCTGTAATTAGGCAACCACTGTCTGCAAAAAGAGGTTAGGCCAACCAAAGAGCGGACCTGCTTTTGTGTTTTTGGGATGGGGGTGTCTAGGATGGTTTGGATTCGGTCGGGTGTAAGTTTCCTCCCTTCCTTGGACAGGAGATGGCCTAGGTAAGTCACTTGTGGCTGGCAGAACTGTAACTTCTTTTTGGAGACTTTATGGCCATTTTCTGCAAGAAAGTGTAGGAGTTGGACGGTGGCTGTCGTTGCAAGTGGGGTGGTGTCGGCCGCCAAAAGGATATAATCGACATATTGGATCAACACCACTCCCTCTGGTAGCTGGAAGGCATCCAGCTGTCTTTTGAGGGCCTGGCTGTAAATGCTGGGACTTTCAGTGTACCCCTGGGGAGCTCTACAAAATCAGTACGAGCGGGATTTTAAAGTGAAGCCGAAGAGATAACGGCTGTCTGGATGGATGGGGATAGAGAAAAACGCGTTCTTAAGGTCGATAACAGTGAAGGTGGTGGCAGTGGACGGGATGAGGGTCAAAATGGTGGTGATATCAGAGACTACAGGATATTGGGGTACAACCACTTTGTTAATCTCTCGTAAGTCGATGATGAAGCGGTACGCTTTCTCATCTCCTTCACCTTGCTTCTTAACAATAGGTAGGATTGGGCTGTTGCAGACGTTGCTAACCACCTCTTCAACCACTCCTGCATCTACCAGAGACTGAATGATCGCTACCAGTGCCTTCTCACCCTCTGGCGATATCCGATATTGCGGAAGTTTCGGGAGCATAGCGTCCTGTCGTACAGTTATGTGAATAGGATCAATCATCATTCGCCCCACATCAGAGTCATTTTTGGCCCATAGGTACGGAGGTCAAGCAAGGACATGTCAGCGTCAGTTATGGAGCACATGTGTCGTGGGGGACGGGATCTGGGCAAGTCTGGGTTGTCGTACAGGATGACTCGTATTCCATCTGGGGAACACCTAATGGTAGCTCGAAAATGTTTCAGTAAGTCAATGCCCATAATGGCGTCAGGGGAGTTGGAGGAAAGAAGAAATGTCGCGTCAGTGGTGTTGTTTTCTAGGTCAAAGGTAATAGATACGGACAGGGGGTTAGTGGAGGGCGTTCCATCGAAACCTATCAACGTTATGTGTGAGCCAGACAAGGGTGCCCTTGGAATCAGTCGTTTTGATAACACACTACGTGTCGCCCCAGTGTCTACCAAGAATGGAGACTCTGTACCCAGGACCTTAGCGGTGACATAAGGACCTTGCTGGTCAACACAGAGCTCGACTGGATCCCTCCCTTGCCCCTGGCAGTCCTATGCAAAGTCGGGGGCATTTTCACCTTCGGACAGCTGATATTGGTTCTGTCGGGGACGGTCAAATGTGTTCAGTCTCCCTGATCTGTCATTGCTGGTGTCGTTGGTGCTCCCTCGTCCTTGTACTCTATTTCTCGGACCACCTGCCACATCCCTGGAATCCCTATTTCTATTCATCTCTAGCAGAACCGGACACTGGGATTTCCAATGGCCGAACCCTTTGCAGAAGGCGCATTGGTCATTGCTAATGTCTCTACGTCCAGTGTGGGGTGCTGGGGTGTGATCTTTAGGAGGTAGATCTCTGGGGGTGGTTGATTGGTAGTTCCCCCTTTGGTGTTCCCGTCCTACCGCTATACCCTGTATCTGGGCTATCATTACCCTTTCCTTTAAATCTTTCTTCTTTTTCTCGGACGCCCTATCATTCTCATTCTTTTGGTGTTCGTAATACTGAGCCATCTGAAGGATAGCTGCGGGTTTGGAGGCCCCCCAACTACTCTCACTCGTCTGCAGTTTTTGGGAGACTTCTTGTGTTAGGCCCTTTACATAATTTTGTACAAACAGGTGCTGTCCGGTTGCGGTGGTCATGTCTTGGCCACTGTAGTCGGAGAACACTGTCTCGAATCGGGAGAAGTATTCTGACACATCTTCCTGGGGTTTCTGTCGACAGGCCGTGACTATCGACCAGTCTACCTTTCTTTCCGGGACCAGTGTTTTTAACTTCTGAACTAGTTTGTCTGGGAGTTCCAGTATGTCTTTTACTGGTTTCCTTCCAGGCTCTCTTTGTCCATCTAGTTTACCGAGTTGGTCCCAGGTATGTCCAAACAGATCCGTGTGGTCAGCCTTCCGGATTTGCTTCCACACATCAGCTGGCAGACATAACCCAAAGAACAAGTCAATGTCCGCTAAAGTCATTATTGTCGAACCCAAGGCTGTGCCTAATTCGGTATAAAATGCCGTCGGGTTCTTTCTTAAATCGGGCAGGGTTTGTTTGAAGGTTAGGATATCTTGTCGGTCCCATGGTTGGTAAACCCAATTGTACACAACCCTCCCTTTTGCATTTTCATTATTAATATCATCGCTTGTTCCCTGGCCCCGTGGCGGGATCCAGTAAGGGGCCGCTTCTCTGATAGGCATCATAGTATTGGCTACTTCTACCGAGGTCGTTTCAGGGACGGTAGCCTTGGCTTCTGGTTTTTGTTCCGTGAGGTGGCGGAAGACCTCAAGCATCTGCATGAAGAGCTCCGTCGCCTCGCGTTCAGTCCCATCTCCAACATCAATTTTCCTATACAGTGTTGTTAGTTTAGCGGGACCCTTACTTTGATACCTATCTTCATATGCGTTCAGGGTGTAGTAGCTGAATCGCAAGATGAAATGCCGTCTGTGGCTGTCGGCATGTGAATTATATACGCTCATTGTATAATCTTCGCTCTCCCTTCGTTCTACTAATGTCTTTGCTATTTTGTCGATCCCATCCCGCTCATCTTTGCTCAACCTACTTAGTCTGGCCGGTGATTGTTTGCTAGCCTCGGGATCGTCTGACGAAGTTGTTAATGTGGCTGGTGCGGAGGCCGTGAGGGCCGGTGCACTAGCGCTAGGGTCACTTTCACTCACACTCGGGGCTTGCAGGCTTTGTTGGCTGGGAGCATATGGAGGGGGCATGTAGATGATTGGGGGACCTAGCAGTAACTCATCGTTTGCCCGTTGTTTGGAGGGCAATTCAGGGTAGAGTGCAGAGGGGGTCCTAACAGGACATTGGCCTGTCGACCCTGATTCTTGGTTTTGTGTAGCTTCTTTTCTTTCTTTTATTTCCTCTTCTAGTTGCTTTGCGGCTAGGTGGGCTGCCTTTTGTAATTCTTTCCCTATTTTTGCTTCTTCTCTTTTCTTTCGTTGTTCCGTTTCTTTGCGCCACATGCCGATACTGTCGAGCATAGTGGGCGTGGTCTTATTCTTCTGGAGCGCTATTTCTAATGTTCTTATTTTATTTTCATTAAAGGAACCTATCAGTGGCCACTGACTTTCAGGGTTCTTTTTCGTATATTTATGCCATAGTTTAGTGTAAGCTATAGCGACTAGTCCATACTTAGTGAACATGTCCTTATTAGGGGTGCCCTCCAGTGGAGCTGGATGGTTCATCTCTAATAAGCGGTCCGGGCTAAACAGGCTACCAACCAGTGGGGAGAAGATAGGCATGACGGATTACAACGGGGACAAAAGTCTGCACTACCTATCTTATCACGGCGGGCAAAGACTAGACAGAATATTTCTATTCTCCGTTGTTTGCCGGCGGTGAATACCTCAAACGAACCAATACCGAATAATCGGTCAATCAAAACAATCCAGTGGGGAGAATAAGTGGGCACGAAAAGTTATCGTTACCTACTCTTTCTCTCCCTGCAAAGAGAGACCTTGTTCTTCCCTGTTTGCAGAAAAAGAATCTCCAGACAATAATCCACGAACGACAGTTCGGGAAACAGTGGGGGAGGAAGATAGGCACGACGGATTACAACGGGGACAAAAGTCTGCGTTACCTATCCTTCACTGTTTGCAAAGAGAGAGCCTGTTGTTTTCTCCGTTTGCAGACAGCGAATCTCCAGAGGTTTCAACAAAGCGTAATACTAGTATTATCCAAACAAAAACAATCTTTTCTCAATTCGTCGTGTTTACACGACCTTACCCGGACCGCATGGACGGTTTCCTGTCCTCTGGATCCAGCGCCCGATCGTCCTCTCTCCTTCGTGATGTTCGTGGCACTCCTGATGGTTCCCAGTCAGGACCGTAGATCACTCGAGAGAGGTCTGTTCAGAACTAGTGAAGGTCGGATGATCGGCTGTCAGACGAGGGTCTATCGGACACGAGCTCTTCCCGATCGTTGCAGTCGTTCACTCTGTCATCGGGACCTCTCCCACTGGATCCACGTGTCGCTGATGGGCCCCACGCTTTGGGACGCCAATTGTGGAAAAAGGTAGGGCTAGGACCTTTCTCAAGATTTGCCCGGCGCTAACCGCCCTTGTACCATTCAAATTACCAAGCAATGAGGCAGGCGCCGGAGACCAGAAGGCAGGAAAACAGAAGTTTATTCCGACGGAGCAGAACACATCAGATCAGACAACAAGGTATCGTCTCGAGGTGCTCTAACAGCCTCTCGGAGGCCTGGCCTCTTATACACTGGTTTATGGCATGTGACCTTTCTTTATTACAATCAGAACATTGTGGCATGAAGGAAAAGACATCCCCGTAATCCTCGTGTCAATCCCACCCCCATATACCTTCACAATAGAGGTCCTCAACCTGCTGATAAGAGGAGGGGGTCATCACGCAGCTAAGTGTTCCGTCGAGTCTTAGGATGTGTGCACCTGATCATATCACAGGGGGTGGGGAGGCCTGGATCAATAGAGGGTCCTTTGAAGGAGAGCGACCTCATACAATAAGGGGCAGTAAATGATATCTCCCGGCTTAGGCAATGGCCTCGGACCTGAGTGGACAGCTGGACACGGGGTGAGGGGTCATCAAAGGAGTGGTATTCATGCCGTGTGGACAGACCAGTGCGGAGGGAAGGTTTATCAACAGAGGGGCATTCATGGGAGGAGAGGAGGCGTTGGTCAGGCGCTGGCGTGACTCCCAAGGACAGGGTCATGCAGAAGGGTCATGCTCATGAGGGGGAGGGAGGGGGAGCCAGGGTGCGCGGAGGATGCTTGCTGGGTCAGAGGGGCGCGCTGGCGATTGATCGTGGACAGGGAGACCATGATATCTAAAATGGCTGCCGTGCACGTAGTACATAGGTGACCTAAAATGGACGCCGTGCACGTAGTACATAGGTGACAAGCTGGCGCAGATGATGTTCAGATCGCAAACTAAAATTCCACAGGACACCCCAGTGAGCGTGATGTATGGGCGGCGGTCCTGCCGCCGAGCGGCACCACCCCATATCAGGGGGCCACGGAGCCAGATGTTACTGGCCTCATATGTGGAGCATGAACCTTGGATAAAAACAGAAGCACTGTCCGGGGCTCACTGAGGGCTTTATCTGAGCATTTATGTAAAAGAGGCATCCATCTGAGGAAATAATAAGGACTACAACTCCCAGACTGCAACGTGTGATCTATAAAGAGTGGACCAATCAGAACCCACGATTTTGAATATCAGGAAGCTGCAGTCCTCCATGCCTCTTTTGACCGCTACTGCCTCTGAGGTAGAGTTGATCTCGAAACACGTCAGGCAGCGGTCTGCTGCTTTTTAAAGGACTGGACAATGCGAGCTGTTTGTACCAAATAAAGGCTTGATGGGGAACAAGCGGTTTGTGACTCGAGTGCTGCTCAATTGTTGGACACCCCAGTGAGCGTGATGTATGGGCGGCGGTCCTGCCGCCGAGCGGCACCACCCCATAACAGGGGGCCACGGAGCCAGATGTTACTGGCCTCATATGTGGAGCATGAACCTTGGATAAAAACAGAAGCACTGTCCGGGGCTCACTGAGGGCTTTATCTGAGCATTTATGTAAAAGAGGCATCCATCTGAGGAAATAATAAGGGCTACAACTCCCAGACTGCAACGTGTGATCTATAAAGAGTGGACCAATCAGAACCCACGATTTTGAATATCAGGAAGCTGCAGTCCTCCATGCCTCTTTTGACCGCTACTGCCTCTGAGGAAGAGTTGATCTCGAAACGCGCCGGGCAGCGGTCTGCTGCTTTTTAAAGGACTGGACAATGCGAGCTGTTTGCACCAAATAAAGGCTTGATGGGGAACAAGCGGTTTGTGACTCGAGTGCTGCTCAATTGTTGGACACCCCAGTGAGCGTGATGTATGGGAGGCGGTCCTGCCGCCGAGCGGCACCACCCGATAACAGGGGGCCACGGAGCCAGATGTTACTGGCCTCATATGTGGAGCATGAACCTTGGATAAAAACAGAAGCACTGTCCGGGGCTCACTGAGGGCTTTATCTGAGCATTTATGTAAAAGAGGCATCCATCTGAGGTAATAATAAGGACTACAACTCCCAGACTGCAACGTGTGATCTATAAAGAGTGGACCAATCAGAACCCACGATTTTGAATATCAGGAAGCTGCAGTCCTTCATGCCTCTTTTGACCGCTACTGCCTCTGAGGAAGAGTTGATCTCGAAATGCGTCAGGCAGCGGTCTGCTGCTTTTTAAAGGACTGGACAATGCGAGCTGTTTGTACCAAATAAAGGCTTGATGGGGAACAAGCGGTTTGTGACTCGAGTGCTGCTCAATTGTTGGACACCCCAGTGAGCGTGATGTATGGGCGGCGGTCCTGCCGCCGAGCGGCACCACCCCATAACAGGGGGCCACGGAGCCAGATAATACTGGCCTCATATGTGGAGCATGAACCTTGGATAAAAACAGAAGCACTGTCCGGGGCTCACTGAGGGCTTTATCTGAGCATTTATGTAAAAGAGGCATCCATCTGAGGAAATAATAAGGACTACAACTCCCAGACTGCAACGTGTGATCTATAAAGAGTGGACCAATCAGAACCCACGATTTTGAATATCAGGAAGCTACAGTCCTCCATGCCTCTTTTGACCGCTACTGCCTCTGAGGAAGAGTTGATCTCGAAACGCGTCAGGCAGCGGTCTGCTGCTTTTTAAAGGACTGGACAATGCGAGCTGTTTGTACCAAATAAAGGCTTGATGGGGAACAAGCGGTTTGTGACTCGAGTGCTGCTCAATTGTTGGACACCCCAGTGAGCGTGATGTATGGGCGGCGGTCCTGCCGCCGAGCGGCACCACCCCATAACAGGGGGCCACGGAGCCAGATAATACTGGCCTCATATGTGGAGCATGAACCTTGGATAAAAACAGAAGCACTGTCCGGGGCTCACTGAGGGCTTTATCTGAGCATTTATGTAAAAGAGGCATCCATCTGAGGAAATAATAAGGACTACAACTCCCAGACTGCAACGTGTAATCTATAAAGAGTGGACCAATCAGAACCCACGATTTTGAATATCAGGAAGCTGCAGTCCTCCATGCCTCTTTTGACCGCTACTGCCTCTGAGGAAGAGTTGATCTCGAAACGCGTCAGGCAGCGGTCTGCTGCTTTTTAAAGGACTGGACAATGCGAGCTGTTTGTACCAAATAAAGGCTTGATGGGGAACAAGCGGTTTGTGACTCGAGTGCTGCTCAATTGTTGGACACCCCAGTGAGCGTGATGTATGGGCGGCGGTCCTGTCGCCGAGCGGCACCACCCCATAACAGGGGGCCACGGAGCCAGATGTTACTGGCCTCATATGTGGAGCATGAACCTTGGATAAAAACAGAAGCACTGTCCGGGGCTCACTGAGGGCTTTATCTGAGCATTTATGTAAAAGAGGCATCCATCTGAGGAAATAACAAGGACTACAACTCCCAGACTGCAACGTGTGATCTATAAAGAGTGGACCAATCAGAACCCACGATTTTGAATATCAGGAAGCTGCAGTCCTCCATGCCTCTTTTGACCGCTACTGCCTCTGAGGAAGAGTTGATCTCGAAACGCGTCAGGCAGCGGTCTGCTGCTTTTTAAAGGACTGGACAATGCGAGCTGTTTGTACCAAATAAAGGCTTGATGGGGAACAAGCGGTTTGTGACTCGAGTGCTGCTCAATTGTTGGACACCCCAGTGAGCGTGATATATAGACCTGGAGACTAACTACCAGAGCACAGTCACCAGGTATGGCGTAAGGGGAAGCAGGAATACCCTTTGGCCCTAGTTCGAAATTCCAGCCGGTATCTCCATCACAACTAAAACCTCCCTATGTCTCATGCCTGGAATGAGGGATAAGAGGCTGTACCCAGAATTACTGGGACTAGTTCCATATGTAGGTACTGAATTTAGGCTTGTTTTCATGTATATTTTCTGCTACATTCAGAAGGAAAATATGCGTTGAAAAACATTTAGATTTGAAGGGTACATTCCTACTACTGTTGAACCTTGGAATCAGGTAAGGCAGTGTCTCCCATGAAGGTATCACTTCTACTGAGAATGTTTTTGTATTACACAACTGTGTCATGGGTATTGGTACACTCACTTCTATAATATCTAGTATGCAAATGCAATGTTAGCTCCCACATGATGTAAAGTCAAGGCTTCCGTATTTGCATGAAGAGTGGCCTCATAAATATGAAGAAATGCCTTTCCCTGTGCATCAATGTAAAAATCACAAACGTAGCCACATGGACAAAAAGACCATTAGGAAAATCAACTAACCTAACATTATCTAAGATATAGTACACAGTCAGTCAACCATTGGCAACTCCTCCACTAAGGCAAAGAAGCGTTGCCCCACTGTTCAAAAGGAAAAATTAATTAAATGATAAGAGCTTATTGTTATGATCATTTTTTTTTCCTATTGAAGTCAGTGGCTCCTGGGGTCGGCGGGGTTGGCCAGAGCAGGGAGAGGAGTGGTTTGCACTCCTTAAATGGGCATGACTGCTTGGCTGGCCCATTTGCGCCCTTTGCATCTTCCCCTCCAGGTTTGCTTTACAAAGCCTCCTGAGGAATATGCAAAGCCTCTAAGTCCTGTAATAGCGGGGCAGGAGTGGAACAATCAGGGCATAATTTAGAGTTTGGCAGACATGTTTTTGTCAAAAAGCAACCCAAACCCTCATTCTACCCACCTCAGTTATAGAGCGAAAGACCTTAAGGTAATGTAGACGGAACCCCCTTTGGCTCTGTAGATGAAAAGCTTCCTCTGATTGACCGATGAGGTAAGGGCCTTAGGAGGAAGGACATGGCACTGCAAACCCCATTTAGGGTGGATGGTGTAATGTCCTTTTTCTGTTCATCACTGCTGGGAACAACACGACAGTGAGGGATAGAAAAAAAACATAATGACCCAATCATGCTGGGAGAAAACTTCAAGGGTATGGGGGTCATTAATTTTTTGTTTTTCAGGAGCATACTCCCACTTTCAGAATTTGTTTCTGACAATCAAAAACTTGGGAAAAGTTTGTTAGACAGCTGCCGAAATTGATCAAGACCATCCACTAAACGTTTTGCACATTTAAAGTAACCACTGTGACAGCGGTTTGGTCTATATACAGAGATGACCAGTGGACCGGTGGTCATTTCTAAATTTGGTGGATGGTAGTTTGTCAGGGTGATGGAAGTAATGTCCTCCGCCACCCTGATGGATGGAGCGCTGTCCACCAAACCATAAATCAGACCCTTAGTGTCTATGCAGTGAATCCTGTACTTTAAATACTGAGGGAGAAGAAGGAGCCACTTATGAAGCTTGGTACAATATGTGACTGCACCCACTCTTGTGGTGGTCCTTGGGATCCCCAAAGTGCATGAATGGATACCTAAGTGAAAACAAGGAGTGTTGGATGAATCTCCAACTGTTGTTTCTCTTCTGCATTGTCTGGAGTGAAGGATCTTAAAGCATTGTTGTTCATCGGTTAACTGAGTGCACAGCCTCAGGCTTTGTCAAACGCACTAGTTGAGAGTGTGCATTGATGCAAATTAGAGCTGTGCACCCATTAGCAATCGCGTACCTTTTGTCTCTTGCCACAAACATGTGTACATGGGGCAGTGTGCACACTTGCTAAATATGTATTCACATGCTCCAAAGCATATTGTGTTATATGTCAAGATAGAGAGAACAAAAATATTGCAATACAAAAGTATTGTGATCCAAATATCAACCAGTAGCGGCCCGTGGTGGGAGTGCTGCCAGGTACTGGTGTGGGACAGGGGAGGGGAAGGGTGGGGGGTCGTAAACTATGGATTACGGCTGAGTGGAGGTAAGTAAACATATAAATAAATAAAACTAATTTCGTTGCGCGCGCTGCATCGCCAAATGTGATGCAGCGCGCACACCAATTTTTTTTGTTTATTTATATGTTTACTTACCTCTAATCAGCCCTAATCCGTAGTTTACTACCCCTCACCCTGCACCTACCTCACCACACGTCACCGCGCAGCAGCACTCCCACCATGGGCTACTACTGATATCAACTACCAAAATATTATGAAGGTTAGTGCATGTAGTTTTAATTTGTTTTACCTTTATCAATGATTTATGTCAATTTATATTACAATAAATGAAAATGTCATGTTGTTTATTCCCAGCTATTTTGTATGCCCATGTTATACTGAGCCATGCACTGTACTCGCACTTCTTACATATTTTCCCTCCTTCTTGTTTTGGCAGTTCTAAGCGAGGATTCACAAAAAGTCTAACTCAGCAAATGAGGATCCTCTCTGTCCTTCTCATAAGAAAGCCCTGCACCAACTGAAAATCCCACTTCATGAATTTCAGTTTTTGTCACATGTATCTTTTCCACTGTAGCTTATGTCATAAAAATGCATAGAAAGTACTGAATAGTGGGAGGGGTTAGCATTACAACTTTTTTTTACTTCAAGTAGGCGTGGAGGTATTGGTTTTCTTTAACAACAGCTAAGTATAGATTTACAAATCTTAAATCAACGTCTACATATGTTAAAATATATACATCTTCAGGTTTCATATATGTGGAAGTATAGGAAACCTACACATACGTATATAAAGTTATCTTTATATTTTTTGTTCATATTCTGTTCACAATATCTTTGTAACTCAATATTTCAATTTCGCTATATGGGTCGAAAACGGGTGCTTATTTCACGATGCCGGCATAGAGCTTTGTCGATTCTCCGGACTTAGTAAAGCTGAGTAGCGGTCTTTCACGATGGAGTGCTTAATGTATAACTATCTGAAATGGAGGAAACTGGCCCTCGGGGAACCTCTTCCTTCATATCAACTCCTTGGACTTACTTTTATTGTCAAATCCCTACCCAAGAACAAACTACAATGCCACATTCTCCACACAACGAACAATAAACCAGAGACCCCTTCATAAATTACCTAAAATGAATGGGTTCCCTGCTTTTTGGTACCTCTACCTAGATTATCAAATATCAATCCAAGTTCAACATTCTATGAGAGTGGTGAATAGAATTAAGGTTTGGAACTGAACATACTTAATAAATTACAAAAATCGGGGCTACTCAGGTCATAACGCAACATGAAGCAGGTCTTTCCAAAGCGGGGAGGAGATTTTTGGATACATAGCTCCAAGAGTCTAATGAAGTAACAAACCTTTTCTTTCTTCCATTCCCAATGATTTTCCATGATCATTTCCTAAGTCATTATTAGAGAACAGTTCTTTTTCATGCGAACCATTTGTGAATGACATTTTTATTTTCAGCAACTGAACTCATCCATTTGCCCATCGATCAAATAGTTTATTTTTTAAATAATGCAGTATTGGGAAAACAGAGGTATTGAGCAAATATGTTAATATCTTCTACTGTTTTTGACATCTAATAAAATCCAACGTACAAATCGCAACTGGGCGTCATCAAAAGGGTTGAAACGCACGATTCCTATCAAAAGCTATGGAGCTATGTTTGAAACTGAGATAAAGAGCATTTATATTAACACAATGTTTTTTGTCACTTCGATATTTGATTAAGAATGACACTGAATGAAAATAAAAAAGGAAAGAACCAATAGGGGGAGGGGAATGAAGAAAGGGAGGAGGCAGGAAAAGAAATCTGTAATAGGGAAGGGCAACAGTTACTTTTTCCTCTAACCCCATTTTGCGAAATTTTCTCAGTGATGGAGGAACCTCGGTTGGCTAAGTGGAACACTATATAAAAAAAGCAAGATAGGACCAAGGGCCAAATGTAGGTGGCCGTTTGAGGCAATTTACCGAGCGGTAACGGCCGATTTTGGCCGTTACCGATCGGTAAATGGGTGACAGGTATGTAGGGGGCATTATTTTACCGAATCGGTAAAATTACCGATTCGGTAATTTTACCGATTCGGTAAAATAAAAATTCGGTAATTTTACCGATTCTGAGGCACCCAGATGTAGGTGGGACTCTTCAGAGTCCCACAGGCCTTACCGAATCGGAATTTTACCATCAAATCCAATTTGATGGTAAAATACCGATTCCGGTGTGCATGCACATGTGTGCATGCACACCTATGCCATGTGACAGGCAGACCTGCCCTTAGGGCATGTATGCCTGCCACATGGCACCCGAGCCTGTTTTGGGGGTGCCAGAGGGTGTCAAAGGGACACCCCCTGCACCCTTGTGAAAATCGGTATTTACCGATTCGATAAATACCGAATCGGTAATGCCCATTCATTCCTATGGGCTTCAAAGCCCATAAGAATGAATGGGCATTACCGATTCGGTATTTAACGAATCAGTAAATACCGAATTCTTCCGAATTGGTATTCCAGCACATCTGGAATACCTACATATCCACCCCTTAGATTTACCGATTTTTAATTACCGAATCGGTAAAATTCGGTAATTAAAAATCGGTAAATCTATTTTACCTACATCTGGCCCTAAAAGTAGGGAATCCCATAAAATGAAAAATAAGTATGATCTTTTTCAGTCACAAATGTGTGATTCGATTATGCCATGAATAAAGAGTCATAATGTTAAAATAATTAGTACATAAACACACAGTCGTCAAACTTGAATCCAAGCAAAATTAGGAATTGTTGAAACATGTTTAAAAGATAAAGGGCCAGATGTAGGAAGCCTAATACCGGTCGGTAACGGCCAAAATTACCGGATTTTGGGCTAGATGTAGGTAATTATATTTTACCACTTCTAAAATACCGAATTTTACCGATTCGGTATTTAAGAAGTGGTAAAATAGAAGGGGGCACATGTAGGTATTTCAGAATCCGTAAATACCGCATCTGTAAGATTCGGTATTTACCGATTCGGTAAATACAGAATCGGTATCCCCCATTGATTCCTATGGGGCTTGCAGCTCATAGGAATCAATGGTGAATACCGAATCGGTATTTACCGATTCGGTAATTACTGATTCCTGCAAGGGTGCAGGGGGTGTCACTTTGAAACCCTCTAGCACCCCAAATACAGGCATGTGTGCCATGTGGCACACATGCATGCCCTAAGGGCATGTCTGTCTGTCACATGGCATAGGTGTGCATGCACACATGTGCATGCACACCTGGATTCAGTATTTTACCACCCAATTGGATTGGGTGGTAAAATACCGAATCTGAAAGGCCTGCGGCACTCAAAGATGTGCTACCTCTATGTGCTTTTACAGAATCAGTATTTTTACCGAGTCTGTATTTACCGATTTGGTAATTTTACCGAATCTGTAAATACAGATTCAGTAAAATACCGATTCTGTAAAGCATGCTCCTACATTAGAAAACCCTAATACCAGTCGGAAACGGCCGAAATCGGCCGTTACTGACCGGTATTAGGCTTTTCAGATGTAGGAGGCCACATTTCAGGATTCGGTAATTTACTGAATCGGTAATTTAAAGAAATCGGTAAATTACCGAATTCTTAAAATACGGATCCGGTAAATTACTGAATCTATAATGTAGGGAGCACTCAAGTGAGTGCTTCTTACATTTAAGGATTCGTTATTTACCACCAACTATTAGTTGGTGGTAAATAACGAGTTCCTTTTAAAAAGCAATTTTTTGCTTTTTATTCAGTGCCATGTAGCAGGCATACATGCCCTTAGGGCATGCATGTGTGCCACATGTGCACCCATGCACTATTCAGGGGTGCAACAGGGTGTCAATGTGACACCTTGCCACCCTTGAAAGGGTTCCCCCTATTACGGATTCGGTATTTATCGAATCGGTATTTACCGAATCAGTAATTCCCATTCATTCCTATGGGCCTCCAGGCCCATACGAATGAATGGGAATTACTGAATCGGTATTTACCGATTCGATAAATACCGAATCAGTAAATACCGATTCTTAATTACCGAATCTTACTGATTCGTTAATTTTTACCGAATAATTATCTACATCCCATTTACCTATTCTTAAATACCGAATCGGTAAAATCCGGTATTTAAGAATAGGTAAATTGAGATTACCTACATCTGGCCCATAGGGCCTTTTGCACAGAATGTAAGGATTGAGATTACCTAACTGTGATTCTTACCGAATTGCAATTAGGAAATCTCACAAAAGATGTCCTAGGAAGCGTTTCCTAATTGCTTCGCAAACAGTCCTACCTCATGAATATTAATGACGCAGGTTGCAATTTGTGATCCATTTGGAATCTTGCCAGCACTGGGATGGTGGTCTTATGAGGTCAGCAGACCACTATGTCGGTTTTTAATGAAGCAAAATATGTTATTTAAATGTAGCCCGTTTCCTTAAAGGAAAACGGGATGTGTTTAAAAAAAGAAAATGAAAATTTAAAGTGTCACTTTTTAAGAGTAGGCAGTGGTCCGTGGGACCACACTCTGCTCTTAAAAAATATTGATTTCAACATTCAGAAAGGGGTACCATGAGGATCCATCCCATTTGCGAATTGTTAACACCATCCTTGAGGTGTCTGTAAAAAATTTATTTTTTGTGACCATAGTTCAGTAGCAAAACATTCATACATATCACTAAAATTAGGTATGTGGAAGGGATGTCCTAAACACGCCTCTTCAAAATATCACAATGCTTAACACAAATTACGATTCAGTAACATGTCACGGAATCGCAATTTGTGTTTTTAACATAGGAAAAAACACTTTTGCGGTCGGAAACAGATTGATTCTGAGAATCGGGCCGTTTGCAGCAGCAGAAATGCTTTTGCCCATATGGCCCATAGATCATTTTGGACAAACAAAACATAGTTTCTGAAATTTTAGAGCGATTATTTAACGCCTTAAACCGATGTTGGACAGTTACATACTTCAGGTGGTAAGATAAGAATTCCTATGACTTTTGGAGCAAGGAATTCTAACACATATGCCAACAATTTAAGATAAAGTAACACAATAAATTTGTACAGTGACTTGACAGAAAATGTCTGAAGGAAGGCGATTCAAGCTTAATCACTTTTAAAAAATTTTAACAGCAAAAAATGTAATTAATGACACCATCTGCCCTTGTTAAAAAATATGCATTGGCAGGCCAATTCAACAGAGAACTAACTATATTGAGTCGTCCGGTCAAGAATGCACCTCTGGCTAGCCACTGAGGCTTGCACGGTGCTGGCGGGGTAAAAGCTCTACTCCCGTAAACACTGTTACTGTGCAGTAACACTCTAGTAGTACCATGCAATTGCAAGTTAATGACCATTGAGTGGTGAATAACTATTCAGACCTGTTATTCCGGTTCAAATTCCACACACTATTCCATTTTCCATGCGGATTATGGCTTCTATTCACCACCTCCTCTGAGCAGGTGGGTAATGGAACTGGAGGTGAGAGGCAGGCGTTTCCGGAACAGGGAAGACAATAGTGAGGCCATGGAGGCCATGGAGCATTCTGTGCTCCACCATGTCCTACAAGAAGGTGGGTTGGGCCAGCAGCAGGAGACCTGCTGTGATTGCAGCCCAAGCCTCAGGAGATTTTACCAGATAGACTTCCCAGCCAAGAAAATCAGGCCCAGTGTTTTCGCACCCAGGAACAGTGGATGTTAAGATGGGAACGGCCCCTAATTGATGTAGAGTTGTGTCCCCTGCCCACGTGCACAAACTGAGAGAATATGTAATCCTGGTTTTTGAATTTTGGTCTTGCAAAACACTAATCTAATGTGTGTGTTAAGGCCTAGGCCCAGGCCTGCTGTTCACTGCAATAGATTCTGGACTTGTACTAATCATGAAGGGGTGCAAAAGATGGGCCCTCATAGTGACAGAAGGACTTTTGTTCCTGTCATGGGTATCATGCATGTGGCATAATGTATGGAAAGCAGTGATGGCAGTACACTGTGTGGATAAACGGGACACCCCCGGGTATTTCTGCGCTCTACAAATCACATAAAAAAATAAAAAAATAAAAAAATAAATAATGGCCAGGCCTTTTTACCTGGGTTATGTGCATGCAAGTTTGCAGGGCCATTCATTTGAAAGTTCCACTGGTCATAGGGAACCCAGACTCCTAGCACTAAGATCATGAGTGCTGAGCATGTGCTTGTGCTAACATGTAGTAAATGTGTGCCTGAACGAACCAGAGAGTTACATGCTTTTGGGTTCCATTTTAGAAGACTCTGGACTTAGCATGTTTACAAGATGGAAGTGGGGTTGCTTTTGGACAAAGCAAAGCTCGTTTCTGAAACTTTATGCAGATTATCTGACCTCTTAAATATCTGTAAAAAATATAGCTCCTTTTGAGCAAATCCACCCATGCTTTCTGAAACTTTATACAGATTCTTCAACTGAAAACAGCCAGTGCTGGACATTTACATTCTTTAGGTGGGAAGATGGAGATTCCTATGACTTTGGAAATAAGAAGACTGTTGTACAACTATTCTGTTATAGAACGGGAGGCTCTTGCAGCTGCGTGGGGTGTAAACTATTTTAGAACTTATTTGTGGGGTTCACGTTTTATTCTTCGTACTGACCACAAGCCCCTGCTCAATGTTTTGGCCCCTGGAGGAACTGGCAAGGGTTCGCCCAGGCTTGCTAGGTTAGCTTCTCGTTTGCAAGATTATCAGTTGGAACTTGAGTTTGTGCATGGTTGGAGAAATATTCAGGCGGATTGCTTATCACGTCTTCCTGTGCCTTCTGGTAAGGGACAAGATTCAATGGATGTTGTGTGTGATGATACTGCTGTTGCTTCCCTACAAGATGTTTTGTTTTGGGGGGAGGGTTCCTTTTCTGCTGAGGAATGGTCAAAAGGCATGGAAGAGGATACTGTTCTAAAGGCTGTTGTTGATCTTGTTGTTAAAGGTGCAAGAAGGGAGAGTACTCTTGAGCCTTCAGTTAGACCTTTTCTTAGAGTCTTAGGTGAGTTGTCTCTTTGTGGTAAGAACGTATTGATGAGAGGGGATCGCTTCATCCCTCCTTGTACCTTGAGGAATAGGATTCTCAATCTTGCTCACGAGGGTCATTTGGGCCAGACCCTCACCCAGCGGCGTGTGAAGGAGAATTTCTGGTGGCCGCAAATTGATGCTGATGCTATTGATTGTGTTACTAAGTGTTGCCTTTGCAAGGAAGGAGAGAAACGTTTAAAGGTAGTTGGTTCTCATTCTATTGGTAACATCTCGTTCAAAAATGTGCCTAGACTTCATTGGTCCAATGAATGAGTTACCCTCTAATCAACGTTTTGCTGTGGTTGTTATTGATTGTTTCTCTAAGTGGTTGACGGTTCGCTTCATGAAAGAGATCCCTACCGACTCCACTATCAGTTTTCTTAAATCTGTCTTTATGGATGAGGGTTTCCCGTCTGTGCTGATCACTGACAACGGCACCCAATTAACCTCTGCGAAAATGGCTTCATTTGTGCGTGAGTGTGGTATCGCTCATCATCGCACATGTCTCTACAATCCAGAGAGCAATGGTTTATGTGAGAGGGTGAATCGGTTGGTGAAAGGCGTGCTCCAGATGTTTGTTGCGAGTAGATGTTTTTCGAATGAGCGTGTTCAGGAGCTTGTGTGGGCCTATCGCTCAACTCCTCACAAACAAGCGGAAAAGTCCCCTTTTGAGTTGATGCGTGGTCGTCCTCCTGTTTCGAGGTTGACTCCTGCGTGGTTGAGAGGGTGTGACAGTCAATCTTTCTAGCCTGACTTAGCTTCTTTACCAATCTCAGTAGGTGATCTTGTTAAGGTCAAGCCTGGTCGGTGTGCTAAGGGTCTCTCTAAATTTAGGGGTCCCTTTGGCGTTAGGAAAGCTTATACTCATTTTGTGCTCCTTGATAACGGGGAAAAATGGAATTACAGGTGAGTGGCGCTTTATCAAAAGCGTGGAATGGTTTCACGGGGGGGTTCTTCCTGTCTCGTTGATAAAAGTTGCAATGGTTACATGTTATCTTCTCAGGGAGATTCAAGTGCTTCTCAGGGAGATTCAAGTGCTTCTTCTCTGCCTGTTGTACGGGAGGAGGTGGGTAGTGGTGATGCTTCTTCTTCCTCATGTGGAGTTGGAGCTTCTACCCCTGCTTCGGTTCCTGTTCATTCCTCTCTTTCAAGTATTAATCTGAGGAGTCCTCGCTCTCGTCACCCACCTGTTTACTTAAATGATTACATTCATTGAGAGCCTTTTTCTCTTTTTGTTTTCTTTGTTTTGTTTCTTTTCTTTTGTTGTCTAAGGGGGGGAGATATGTTGTACATTGCTTAGCTTTGCTTAGCTTCTCTTCCCTGTCAGCCTTCTAGATTGTCTGTACATTCTCCCTGTGATGCTCCTGTTTGTTCCATCTGGTGGCAGTTAGAGCTTGGCCAGATGGGGTACAGTCCTACTTACTTCTGTGCTGCAATAAATACCTTACCTGCCAACCTTCAGCGTGTCTGCTCTTCAATCCTGCTTACTACAAAGACGCTAGAAGTGTTGACATTCCGGAGATGAAGGGGGAATATCAATCCAAGAAGAGACAGGTTTCCCTTCGAAGTTGTTCAGGTACTTTTCGAGCCATAGGGCTATTAGTCTTCCTTTACTGTCATACGGAGGATGGTAGCTGGGTGAAAGATGGAAAATGCTGAGTTTTTGTCATAGAAGAAGGATTCCATTGAAGGGGAGCCGACCTTAGGCTCCTTCTAGTTTTTGTCAGAAGTCACAAATAGTCAGGATGCAGCCACTCACATCTATTTTGTACCACAGTGATGAGTGCCCCACCTGGAGACTTCCTTTCCGTGAACAGCATCACTGAAGATAAAGGCTGGGTCAGAAAGATGGCCCGGCTGAGACACATGAACGAGACACTGACCCGAACAGTTTTGAAAAAAGCAGCTGTGGAGCCCACATCCTTTGTATGTGAAAACCATCTAAAATTGTGAGCTGTTGACCCTTTTGGTGCTCCAGTTCCAAGTTCTCTTCAGCCAAGGAGGGGGTGCTTGGCAGAGTACTCAAAAAACTACTGCGCAAAAAAGGGTTGCTGTCCATCTGACAGTCAACTCTCCGGCGATCAGGGAACATTACTTGGAGCCCGATCTGAAGGAGTGTGTCCTGTGAAACAAGGAGTTCAGTCAGTGTGAGAGGAAAGGAAGCCCCCACTGGGCCTGAGGAGCAGACTCAACCATGTCTGAGGAAGCATGGATAGCTCCATTTTGATACGTTCAACATAGATTCGCTTCACCACCTTTTGACAGTTGCCACGGTACCCTTTTAATGAGGCCTTGAACAAGCTTTTATCATTTTTTAATTTTTCTCATTTCTAAGGTGTAGTGTTCTACGAAATTAAACTAGGAGGATACAATCAGCATATAATTACCCCCTCCCCACATAGTTTTGAAAGAAATATGTGGTAAAGGAAACTTGTCATACAAGAATTCAGTAATAACAAGTGGCACTACAATGCATAAAATTAACAACAATTTCGTTTAGATTTTTTTCTACAATTTAAGGCAATTTACTGAAGAAAGCAGCATTGTTTAATGTGGGAGACTGCAGATATATGTCCGTCATTATATTAATACGTCCAGTATTTATTGTATGGAAACATTAAGAACAATGTGGATATAGAGTTTATTTGTATATATTACGATTCTTCCGCAACTTTTGGCTGCCCTGATTAGGTATTATTACCACGTTTTTTTCTTGGACAGAAGACAACTTTAAAGTCATTCTAAAAAAGACAGGTCAGGTGACAGTTTCCCTAAATTGTCGTCTTTGTAGTGATACATATTTTCTACATATTTACATCAAGGAGCAGACATCATAAACATTCTTAGTGATCAGACGATCCCTGGTGAATCCAAGGATTTGAAAATGTGATTGCTGATGGAAATTGCAAGTTCTATTATGGTTCTCCAGACCGGCATGCAACCCATTTTTGACATGGAGGGTGCTAAATACCAAAGGTGGTGACTTTTTCATATAAATATCTTTAATAAATTAGGTACTTTATAATTTTATTTATGTCTTTGTATATGTGTTTCTGGGAGACCAAGGTCCATTTTAAAACCAGAACACGTCAATACCCACTAGGCAGGCACATGCAAAATAGTGGTCAAAGAATTGGATCCTAAATTAGGAATACATCTTTTTTTTATATTATTAGTAGCTCTGATTGAAAATTGACATACGCAGACATGATTGTGACTGTGTGTTGCCTTTAATGTTTTTACAAGATTTTAAGCATAGTATGTGCACAAAACCTTAATGCCTCTTTATGATTTTTGTAACATATTTCTTGGAAGGATATATATGTAAATAAGGCTTATGATACATTCACAGCACATAGTCTCCTTGTGGGGCTTCTTATCTGAGTCAGAGAAAGGAGAATCATGTGCAGATATTGATAACAAGGCAATATATCAATTTAAATCTTAAATGTTGGTCGTGTTCAACTTTATGTAAATCAGACGGTGGCAATTTGTTCCTACATGAGAATCTTTCTTAAGCTGACCTTATTTTATTATCCACATTTGCGTATTATTATTGTGATAGTACATGTATAGCTGAACACATAGAAAATCAACCTGGTCCTCAAGGACTATTCCATTTCATTTTGTCAGACATTTATTTACTTAATTATTTGGGTATTTCAAAAAGCACTAGAGGAGATAACTATGTACAGTATTGTCACAAGAAAGGAAATTAGAGTTCTTTTACAAAGGTTGATTCCCAACCTGAGTGAATTACAGTTAAAATGTAAGTCTGAAGAATTCAGTATCCAGCAATTTTCTGAAACAAGGGTATTTGTTTCATCATCTCAAATAATTTGTGGTGGACAGGTGAGCAGCAGATCATGGTTGGAGAGAAGTGAATGGTTTCCTAAGATACTTGGGGCCTTTGCCCCGCGAGGCTTTCTGGATGGTACAGTGTACCTTGAATGTGATCATAGTTTCAAGTGCAATCCAGTTAAGATATTTCAGTGCAGACTTTTGGTAACATTTGCAGAGATATAGGCACAAACAGGCAAACCTGTTTTGATAGCCTTAACAATCTGGCAAAAATGTCTTAAGGGCTTGAGAAGATCAAGGCAGATACGTTACCACAGTAAGGGCATGTCATCTTAAACGCTCCAGTCCAGTCAATCCAGTGGGAGGATTTTGCAAACTACAAAAAACTAGAGGTTAATATCTGGGCCACATTGTGGGCTGGAGGTACAAACAAAAGCTCAACACTTATCTACAGGTTTCTGGCTTTTTATGTGGTTGATAGCGGGATAATGAAATGTTGGGAGCAACCAAGAGCTTGTAGAATGGGGTCAGTTTCTCTCATTACAAAGATTTCATTTCAGCTTTATTCATGCAGAAGAAGCCCTGCTTCATCCAATGGAACCCTCTTCCGCAAGCAATGGTGCACACAGTCCAAGCACATGTTGTTATGATTAATATGTTGGCTATCTAGCTGGGAATGGCCATGCAAGTCATTTGGTTTATAAGAAAGTTTAATATTCATTTGATTGGATGGGAGTCCACCAACGAAGTAAGACCACACTAGTTAAGGTAAAACACAGTTTTGATCATTTAAACTTGGGCTCACTCCTCAGTAGCAATGGTACAGAGCAGACAGACTTAGCTTTGGGAAATTTGTAAAGTATTTAGCAGTAACAAAATATACCACAACCAATTTAGAAAAATAGAACATTTCACAATGTTCCAATTAGAGGAACCGGTGATAAGATTTTTTTTAAGTTTCAAACCACAAAGCACCAAGAAAAGTAAAGCATTCATCATTGGTCTCTATTCATGGTTGACTGTGACCTAGCCGTGATTTCACGCTGACCGCGATGGAGCACAAGTCAGATATGCCAAGCAAAGTTTATCTCAGTCAAAGATATTACCTCTGACTTAGACTCTGAAATGGAAGGCAACATTGTATGGCAGGAAAGGACGCAGGCTGTATTTGCCAAAGTACTTTAGAAGATAACCACTGGACGTGTTGCTGCTGAAGCCATCGTTTTTTTCAGGAAAAGCTCCAAGCAAAAGTAAAAAAATATAAAAAGTCCCAAGATTTCAGTGTTTTTGGAGTAATTCCTCTAGGTTACTTTCAAGGATCCCAGAACCTCGAGAACAGCACTTAGGAGCCAGGACTCACACCAGCAGAAGCCACCAATAGGGTCCAGCTCCAGTTGCTACTGGTCAGCTGGAGGCCTCAGGAAAAAGGCATCTTACGGCCAGCTGACCCTCTGGAGTCCACTTGCTAGTCCTGGCATTAAGTGGGAGCAGGCCCTAGCCTTCTGGTCTTCATGCATGTCTCAAACAGCTGGTCCCATCCTCTTCTGATCATTCAGGGGTCCAGAACCGTTTCTAGCAAGAGGGTAAGGGTGACTTCTGGATATTGTACGAAAGGGAGAACATTTATCAAGGGCAACGCTTCTCACTTTTGCAGCAGAATATTCCTGTCCCATTCTGCCACTGAAGGGACCGTATGTGCCATCCAGGGGTGTGTTTAGGGCAATAATCATTCTCATCCTCTTTAGCTATCCAAGATTGGTTCTATGGTTTTGATACCAACTCCTCCTCCCACTGAGTTGGTCCCAAACTGGCCACAGATGGCCTATTGAACAAAAGGCTTTCCTTCCCCATTTCTCCGTTTACACTAAACTGTGAATGGACAGGCCTACCATTGTTCATTTCAAGTTAACCATGTTCACGGATGCTCCTCAGCTGTCCTTTCTGAGATGTATCTGTCACATACTTCACACCAAGGTCTTCCTGTGAAATGGTCTATGCCATGTAAGGGCTGTTTTAAACATTGTGTTTGCAAAGGGGCTAACTCTTAGCATGGGACTACACATAGCCAGAAAAGCCACATGGCTGAATTAATACCATAAGGAAGTGTCAGGTTGATCAAGAGGAGCAACCTGCATCTTGGAGCCGACATTTGCCATTAAGTGCTAAAACATTCTGGGTCCTGACAGGATGAATTTCTCGACATATTGCTCTACATGACCCTTGGTGTTTCACACATCCCGATTTTATGTGGTGGTGTTGCTCTCCTGTCTTCTCTGTGGTAAATTAATTGGCTGGCCCCATAGATTTGCATTCATGGTTAGGCCCAGGCAGTCACATGTCACAACTATTTACCAAATCTGACCCAAAGGAGCACACAGGAATTCCGATTTCTAGACTGCATTTGTCTGCGATAGGCGAAACCAAGGAGGTCTTTGAGCTAAAAACTGAGGTAGTGGCTCTAGACTCTTTAGGGTCGATCAGGCTAAACTCTCAGGCAGAATCAGACCTGCAGGAGCATGTTAGGCTTTTGGAATGCAGGGAAGAAGACTCCGAGCAACAATCCCAGAGAAACAATTTATGAATCATAGAACTACCTAAGCGAATCAAGGGGTCTAGAGTGTGCCTATATCTCGTGAACTAACACAGATTCCTTGAGGTAAGGCCCAGACCTGTCACGCTCAATGGAACTGTAATAGCTTGTTTTCTCACCTACAGGGCCTGGCACATTCTACTCCAATTGGCATGACAACATAGTACCGACATGGTGGAAAACAGCAACATTTTGATTTTCCATATTTCACTGCCACAGTACAGCAACAGCAAAACTCACTTCTTAAGGTCAAACAGATTTCCCCCCCAAAAAAGCTTGTCTTAAATATATGATGCTTTTCCCACCTAATGTGAAGATAATTGATGGGAAGCGTTTACATTTTTTCATGGAATAAACGGCTGCAGAAACTGGGCTAAGCGCTGATCAGGAAATTATGAAGCATAGCTTGTTGAAATATCTGACCAGATTATGTGGAAAAAAGAATGTAGAAGACGGAGTCTGTGAAACAGGCAAAGGCAAAAAGAGTAAAAGTCTGAAAATGAGCAACTAAGAATAGTGGAGGATTCTCTGACACAGTAGCATTGTAATGGGGTCTTGCACTAACATGAAAAAAAGGGACATGAATATTGAAACTCAATCAAACATCACCCGTATGACATCTGTTAGACCTGGCATAATTGGTGTGGGTTTCCCCAACATTTCTGCCTTTACCTCCTGTGTTTTGCTGAGTGTTGGACATCATTTTTGCTGGTCTAGATGCTTTGGACACTTTGTCACTGCTGTTCAGTGCCAAAGTGCTAGTGTTCCCAGTAAATTGGTGTTATGGTGTAGTGTAGTTCATATTTTCCCTATAGGCACTGCGCATTGGAATAACATAAACAGCAGTGTAGACGCAGGAGTGCGGTTTTCTAGGTCTCTACTGACTATGTTAGACTTAATTTAGGTTTGCGCCAGCTAGCTCAGAGGTCACTGGAAACTTTCTTGACTTAATAGGAAGTGATCAGCTTCCCTGGCTCAGACAAGAAGGGATTCAGCTTCCGACAACTGCATTAACATGACAACTTTGCTCCTCAGAATAAGAGTCAATCTCTAGAGTTGTGTGAAACAATAGACTGCTATTTCACTCAGTCAGTTGTGCAGAATTACTTTCACCAGTATGCAGAGAATAGAGAGACGGGCGTTTTCAATAAAAGATATTATTTATTGAGCAGTCTTCCTTCTCATGCAAGAGAAATTAATTGCCACAATTGCAAGACTTGTTATTATAAAAAGTACGTACAGGCAAAGGAGTATTACGACATAATACTGTAAAAGCATTGATAGGGTTTCTTAGCCATAAGATGGTTAAAATGAATAAAATATATACATTCATATATACATTTGGCTAACGTCCTCAACTTCTAACTACGCCTACCCCGGTGTACCTGACCTAAGCCTAATACATGGGAGGGAGTAAGTAAGTAGCAGTTTAAGTTAAGTTGGTTTTGCCAAGGGTTTGCTTCAAGAATTCTCTCTAAGGGTCTAGTCAGCACCGTACCTCTGGAATAGAATGTTGAAGGTCTGGTATCTCCTCTCTGGACTCGATATTCCAGTTACCCGCAAGGGTAGGCTGGAAACGCCGGAGCTGGATTTTCTCAGCAGAAGAAAAGACAGCGTCTTTCCCAGCGTGTCAAAGAGGAGGAGGGGCAGCGTCCGTGGGCTTCTCGCATCTGCTGGGCTCTGCAAGGGACAGCTGTTCTGCTCCAGTATTCACCACCACCGTTGTGTTTGCTTAAGGCAACGTCTGTATTATTTATACCTGAAAGGTGCCGAGTTTGACGTAAGTTTTTGGACATAAGACGTCAATAAAGATGTCACTAAGAACTGGTCGTTCTTACAGTGCTCGCAAGAGTTCTATTACTAATCAAAACAAAGCAAGCGGGGCTTTCCCAGGTTGCTGGGGGTTTGAGCTGTCGAAAGAACTCGGTGTGTTATCTAGGAATCTAAGGAAGTGGCTTCTGCTGTGTCATGTACTGTAATGAGCTGCAGAGACGAGTTACTGAAATATGGCTCTGATCGTTTATGCCATTATGGGGATATGTATTGATTATAGCCGTATAGGGGCATAAGGTCACAATATTGATCGGGGTCCTAGATAGAACACAACATTTGTGATTGTGATTGGTGATTCTACGATTACCATATTTGATTTACTAGTCAGTTCCTAGTACAGTGCACTGTGTGTGCCCAGGGCTTGTAAATCAAATGCTGCTAGTGGGCTTGCAGCATTGATTGTGCCACACACATAAATGCAAATGTAACTTAGATCTGCCACTGCAGTGTCTGCGGGCAGTTTGGTACAGCCGTGTTGACCTGGGAGAGTACCCCGACTTGCCAGGCCCTAATCTTCCCTTTTCTTACATGTTAAATACCCCTAAGGTAGACCCAAGGTAGCCCTGTGGGCAGGTTACAGTGCATGTGAAAGGTAGGACATTCCCTGATGTGTGTGGCATATCCTGATAGTGAAAAACTGTCAATTTTGTTTTTCACTATTACAAGGTTACATGTTCACACAGAATAGAATAGGGAGTTTGTTTATAACATCTTCTAAACATAACTATCCCTGGGAACAAGGTAGGAAAATAAAGTTTGATATTCCTGACCTCAGAATGTTAAAAGGCTATCTGTCCCCATAGGATAAAATGAGGAGTTTGCTCATAGTCTCTTATGAGAATTTCTGCCCATGGGAACAAGATAGGAAAATAAAGTTTGATATGCTTGAACTCAGATTGTTAAGAGGGATCTTTTAGTGAGGATAATTTTTACATTCTAGGTTTGAAAATACCACTTTTAGAAAGTAGTAAATCATCCAGTGTGCCTCTGCTAGGTTGTGTATTGACTGTCTGGCTTTGGACTGACAGGGGCTGGGGATGTGCATTCTGTTCAGACAGCCACTTGGGGGGTTGAGGTGTGTCCTGCCTTTCCAGGGTGAGTCAGGGCTGGGTTGAATAGAACTGGCTACTTTCAGAATCGGGGAGGAGATTTATTTGGTACCGGAATGGGCCTGGTCGGCCAAGGACAATGCTGTTGCCACCTCCTGCCAGGAACCTGCACCAGAGCGGACGTAACTGGGTTTGGCTCGGCAAAGAGCTTCTCTGGCACTAGAGAACAAAGGATTTTGGATTATAAAAAGAGAGGCCCAGCCCCAGACTTTTAGATCACATCTGTGAATCAAGAGGAACCTTTGACAAGGAGAAGAGCTGGAGAAACCGAGGAGGAATACTGCCCCTGTGGTGTTTGCTGTCTGGGGTTGGCCTACAGTAGCTACTTTCTGCCAAGGAAAGGAGAAAGATTTGCTGTTTGCTGTGTCCCCTGTTTGAGGAAGATCTTTAAGGGCTTGAAATTGAGCTTGCATCCTGTTTTGAAGTCTCAGCGACTCAAAGACTTCACCCCCAGTGCCCCTTGAACTCCTTTGCTGGGAGTTGTGACCTGCTGAGAGGTTGCTGCTAGTTTTCTGGTCCTCTGGTGTTTGTTTTCAGACTGGAAACTGCAAGAACTGTGAAAATTGACTCATAGCCTGTTTGTGATGCATCGCAGCAGTGCGAGAAGAATTTTCTGATGCATCGCTGCTGCCGAGGAATTGACGCAGTGCCTGCTTGCAGCTAAAGTGTCTGCCGTGTGAGGAATCCTGTGCACTGATCTCTGGCGTCCGAGATCACAACACTGATCTGACGCAGGTTCTGTTGTGGAGAAACGGATGCATCGAGGGTACGCAACTGAAATCATAACAGCACATCCTGCGTCTTCACGCATCGCATTGTACCTGTTTTGTCACGCATCGCATCGAAGTGGCAAGTTTGTTGCATCATTGGGGACGCAGTAAGAAACTGATGTATCACTTCCCCATGCAGTAAGAAACTTGGCACATCACCTCCTCTCTGGTAAGGAACTGCCGCATCATCTCCCCTGCGCAGCAGTAAGGAACTGACTAACCCTGGGCGGTGAACTCCACTCCGCTCACAGAGTTTGCAAAGTTTTCCGGATTCCGCGTCACGTGTAGCTTGAAGAGTTTTTTCCTCACTCGTGTTCGTCCACGTCAAGTTGGTCAGCAAGGAAAATCCACCTCCCGGCGAGATGTTTCCTTGTTCACAATCGTCAACATCAATTTGGTGAACGTGAACATGGAAAATCAACCTCCTGCTGAGATTTCCCAACGTGGAGGGGGTCAGGTTTCTCATTTTGAATGGTCGCAAAATGGTTGCATTGAGAAACTGCCTGTTCGCATTGAGAAAGCTGCTGCTCGAGTAAAAATCTACTCGGGCAGCAGAAAAGGAAAGCAGGGACCGCTTGTGCCGTGCAAGGTGCTGTTTGCAAGGACTACAGAGTACGGACAAGCATTCGTCACTGTGCAATCACCGCAAACAGGATTTTTCTATTATATTCTGCCGCTTGCGGAGCTCCGCGTAGTGCGACAGAGTTTTTTTTTTTGCACTTCATGGAGTTCTGCGTAGTGCATCTCTGCAAACTCCGCCCAGGCTTAGAACAGACACATCACCTCCCCCGGAGCAAGGAACCAATGCATCACCTACCCTGAGTGTAAGGAACCAAGGCATCACCTTGCCTGCGACCCTTTTTGCTTGCATTTCTCAACGCATCCAAGGTACTTTGTGTAAAAGTGTTGCATCCAACATTTTCTTGCATCAGAACTGTTTCTACCTTTTAATAATCATATTTGTAGGATGTGAGGGTGATCTGGCTGTGACATCTGTCACCCCATTGATCGCTAGGGTTGATTTGGCTGATCTGGCTGGCTAGGCGGGTGTCCCTTCCTCCCTCACCGCTCCATGTGCGTCCCTCCCTAAGCTGTGTGCTTGGTCGCAGCGGATCGCTCCTCCCCGATAGAAGAACCCTTCTCCGGTCTGTCTCCTGGCTATACGAGTAGCTGCGCTCCCCTGCTGGAAACTCCAAGTACGTCTCAAGAATCATATTTTTAGTACTGTATTGTGGATTTGTGTTGTTTGGTCTTGTTTTGGTTTAGATAAAGATAACTTATTTTTCTAAACTGGTGTGGTGTCAATTTGTAGTGTTTTCACTGTATTACTGTATGTATTCACACATGCTTTACATGCCTCTGAGATATGTCTGTTTGCTCATGCCATGCTACCAAGGGGGTAAGCAGGGGTTGTTTTAGAAGTGTATCCCCCTTATCCTGACTAGAAACAAGGGTCCCTACTTGGACAAAGGTACCTACCTCTGCCACTAGAGACCCCCATTTCTAACAATGTCCAAATACTTTCTCGATCATTCTCGTAGCATGCACTGCCCTAAACTGAGGATGGACAGTCCAGCAGTCCCTTTTTATTTAACTCTGGTGAACACCGTTTGAGGCATGTGGGGCTGTGGCTGGGGATGCAACACTGAATGCTGTTTGCATTCTCAGAAAAAGGTTGGGTGTCCGGAATTATTGACATCATTCACATCATTGTTCAGAAAAAGAGTTCTCATATGTTCAGGGCTGTTATTCCTCACCCACATGCACACAACTATGTCTTTAGTGTGTATGTATAAACTATTATGTGGAAAGTGAAGGGAATTAGGCAATCTGAAACAGAGGTGAAAAATACAAGCCTACCTGTGCAGATGCGAGTCAGATGTAACTTGTATCCGGGAGGCTCACTCTTCTACACCATTTGCCCATACTATGCCCAAAGCACACAGGGTTGAACACAACCTGATGTAACTTTTGTTCCACAGCTCTGGCAGGTCTGACTGTCATCAGGGGCCTTCAACCCAGGTGCATTGCATAGTTCAGTCTTCAATTCATCAAATGCCTTCTGACACTCTTCAGGCCAGATCACCTTCCTGGGCTGCTTCGTAGCAGGCAGGGTGTCCCCTGTGTCTATGTCAAGCACACAGACAGGCGTCAGCCCAGGGATAAGTGAAAAGAGATGGGACAATGTCCCCAGCAGCTCTTTACACTCCTCCTGCTGTTGAGGTGTCAGCTCAGAGGCAAGCTTAACTCCCTCAAATGAACCATCCTTCTCATCACCTTGCAATAAGTCAGGGAGGGACTCACTCTCCTCTTCCAACTCTTCAGCCATTGCAAGTAAATAAACTGTGTCATTCCTGGGAAGACACACCACCCTCTCTAAGGGTACCTCCACGACTGGTAGGGGAACCAAAGGTGCCTTTGTTGGGCCACCAGACATGTTGCTGGCCTGACAGACCAGACAGATATGCCAAAACTTCTCCACATCCTGGCCAGTTCCTGGCCAGTAAAACTGCCTTTTGTCTGTCTTTTGTCTTTTTAATGCCCAAGTGACCAGCTAGAGGTACTTCAGAGGTACTTCATGGGCTAGCTGCAGCAGGAAATTCCTGTGCAGCTGAGGAACCACCAACCTTTTGCTTGCTCCTGGCTCTGGGTCAGCAGGCTAACTGTCAAGGAGTCCATCTTCCCAAGCCACCTTGTGCTTTCCGACTACTCCAGTAGAGACCTGTTCCTGAGCAGTTATCCACATGCCAACAAGTGTAGGACACTCAGCCTGTGCCTTACAAAACTCCCCAAGGATCGGTCCTCCTGCCACAAGCAGCTCCTGCAGCACTGGCAGGGACCCAGACTCCAACACCTTATCTGCCTCTGGATGCTCACCCTCCTCTCCAACCGGAGCAGGCGGTGCAGACATCAGGACAGGTGCCTTCTCAGAATCTGCCCTTAGTTCTTGTTCTGGCCTGTTCCCCTCTAGTGTTTCTTCCACTAGGTGGTCCCCACTTCACTAGGAAGCGTTTTTTCAGTCTGTGCCCTAGTGAGCACAGCTGATAAAATCCCGGCCATGTAGGCCTCATGGCCTGGTACTAACCCAGGTTCAACAAGATCATTCCCCAGAAAGCAACCAGCACCCTGCTTCTCTCTCACCCCGACATTGACCATGGCCTTCTTGCCATTTACCCCTACCTGCACTCTCGCAAGAGGGTACTCCATGTCATCACCACTAGCTACAAGTCCATCCCCCTTGGAACCAGGAATGATCTCTTCAGGTTTGAGATATTTGCATTCAACCATAGTCCTGTGGGCACTAGTATCCCTCATGGCAGGAACCTTCCTTTCATTGATACTTGCCATACTCATATACCCCGTTGAGTTAGGGTGAATATGCTTAAGGGCTTCTGGGTCAAGTTCCCAGAGGTCCCCGTTGACTAAGTTAAACTCACTTGGGCCTCTCTTCATGTCTGCCCCCACTGAAAGCACACTTGCTATCACGGGTGCCACTGGCACCACGTCCTTCACTGGGCAGTATAGCTTTATGTGTCCCTCTCGGTGGCACATATAGCATTTAATCACCATGGGAGTTAAAGGACCCTTAACTCCTTTCCCCTCCTGGTACTGACTCAAGGCCCCGTTCCCCTTAGACTCTGGTCCTGACTGAGAGCCTTGGGAACCTTTCTGGCTCTTCCCCTCTGATTTAGGGCCAGCCTGCTGGGAGTTCTTCTCCCCCTGGGGCTTGGAAAGGGGTTGCCCCTGCCCCCTGTTCACTCTGTTGGCAAGCCACTTATCTGCCATCACTGCAATTTTCCCAGGATCCCTCCCAGGAAGGTCAGACAGATACTGCCTAAGTGGGATAGAGCACTCCTCTCTGAGACGCTCTGCTATCATCACCTGATTTAGGGACTGGTAATCAGTTGCTTCCATCCCTCTCACCCACTCATTCCAGTCTCTTACTATGTCATGGACCCAATTCTCAAAAGGATCCCCCTCTGCCTTCTTGTTCTCACTGAACCTCTGCAAGTACTGGGTTGGTTTCAACCCAAACCGCCTAATCAAAGCATCCTTCATGCACTCATATGTCAGACTGTCTTTCTCAGGCATCCTTTCAATTACTTCAGTCCCTTCCAGAGGGAGGCGACTCAGTAAAGACGCTGCTTTGGACTGACCATTAAGACCTTGAGCCTTACATGCTAGAAGAAAGGCACGCATCCAACTGAGAAAATCAGTGCCAGGGACATACATGTGTATCAATTATTTTGGTACCTTGGTGGTATTTTCCTTTCCCTGGGACTTTGAAGTAGAATCACCATCCACAGAGCTAACCCCTCTATCAGCTGCTAACTTGAGCTTCTCTTTTTCCAAGGCTACCCGGTCTTTCTCCAATTCCCTATCCTTTTCTTTCTCCTGTCTCTCCCTTTCTTTCTCCAGCCTCTCCCTTTCGCTCTCCTTCTCTTTCTCCTGTCTTTCCCTTTCTTTCTCCAGCCTCTCCCTTTCCCTCTCCTTCTCCTTCCAAGCCCACTCTTCCTGTCTTACCCTTCGCTGCTGCATTTCTGCCTGGAGGGCCATCCTTAGTTTCTCCCTCTCAAACTCCTTTGCTTTCTCCTCTGCTAAATCCCTAGCTCCTGGAGTTTCAGCTGAAATTTAAGGGTCTCTGCTTGCTCAGTCCCTCCTAAGGAGGCAAATCCTGGGGCAGGGAAAAAGGTAGCTCTGGAGATAGGGGGAGGTGACAGTCTAGAGGCAGGTCTATGGGAACGCCTTGGGGAAAGCCTTGGGGCTGGTGTAGGAGAAGCCTGCACTGACTGACTTGGCAGGCTTGTGGTAACAGTGTTCTCCAACTCTTGCACAACAGTGACCTCTTGCTGAAAGCATTTTGTCATGTGGCTAATCAAGTGCTCCCTGTCCTTAGACCTTGGGACTTTCCACCCCCTATAGTCACACATTTGCTTTAATTGCTCCACAGTCAAGTTCTGCAGTTCGAATTTCTCTCCAATGATATCTGCCATTTTACATATAGCTTATGGGTATCTGCTGGAATTATCAACTGGCCTCAGTGTCCACTGATTTACAAAAAGGGGGCGGGGGGGTGGTGATGAACAGAGTGTCTGAGTTAAACAGACCACTCTTACCCAGTCCAAAGATCAGGGCTTGATCCATCACCGTTATTTATCTCACTGCCCCATCCCAGCTCAGAACCTGGCTATATGCAAATCAGTCTGTCCCTGGCCCAGTGCATCATGGGAACAGGGCAGACTAAACTACCAAGCCAATTCTTCACCAGAAAGGAGACAAGCTACCGGGGACCGGTTTCTGGCATTTCAGCCTTCTTCGGCCCGGCTTGCTTGAATCCTGATGGAGCAGTGAGAAAGGGACTCATGTCTGAGTATACCCTGCCACACCTATAGTGGCCAAAAACGATTTACAAAAAGGGGGTGGTGATGAACAGAGTGTCTGAGTTAAACAGACCACTCTTACCCAGTCCAAAGATCAGGGCTTGATCCATCACCGTTATTTATCTCACTGCCCCATCCCAGCTCAGAACCTGGCTATATGCAAATCAGTCTGTCCCTGGCCCAGTGCATCATGGGAACAGGGCAGACTAAACTACCAAGCCAATTCTTCACCAGAAAGGAGACAAGCTACCGGGGACCGGTTTCTGGCATTTCAGCCTTCTTCGGCCCGGCTTGCTTGAATCCTGATGGAGCAGTGAGAAAGGGACTCATGTCTGAGTATACCCTGCCACACCTATAGTGGCCAAAAACGATTTACAAAAAGGGGGTGGTGATGAACAGAGTGTCTGAGTTAAACAGACCACTCTTACCCAGTCCAAAGATCAGGGCTTGATCCATCACCGTTATTTATCTCACTGCCCCATCCCAGCTCAGAACCTGGCTATATGCAAATCAGTCTGTCCCTGGCCCAGTGCATCATGGGAACAGGGCAGACTAAACTACCAAGCCAATTCTTCACCAGAAAGGAGACAAGCTACCGGGGACCGGTTTCTGGCATTTCAGCCTTCTTCGGCCCGGCTTGCTTGAATCCTGATGGAGCAGTGAGAAAGGGACTCATGTCTGAGTATACCCTGCCACACCTATAGTGGCCAAAAACGATTTACAAAAAGGGGGTGGTGATGAACAGAGTGTCTGAGTTAAACAGACCACTCTTACCCAGTCCAAAGATCAGGGCTTGATCCATCACCGTTATTTATCTCACTGCCCCATCCCAGCTCAGAACCTGGCTATATGCAAATCAGTCTGTCCCTGGCCCAGTGCATCATGGGAACAGGGCAGACTAAACTACCAAGCCAGAAACCGGTCCCCGGGAGCTTGTTTCCTTCCCAGTGTAAGAATTGGCTTTTGTAGTTTGGTTTGCCCTGTTCCCATCATGCACTGGGACAGGAACAGACTAATTTGCATACAGCCAGGTTCTGAAACTGGGATGGTGCAGTGAGCTAAAAAACGGTGTTGGATCTAGCCCTGATCTCTTGACTGGGTGAGAGCTTTCTGCTTAATTCAGAGACTCTGTCCCTCACCACCCCTTGTTGTAAATATTTTTGTCCACCCTAAGCGTGGAAGGGTATTCTCAGATGTGAGACCCTTGCTCATTGCACCATCAGGATTCAAGCAAACCGGGCCGAAGACGGCTGTAATGCCAGAAACCGGTCCCCGGGAGCTTGTTTCCTTCCCAGTGTAAGAATTGGCTTTTGTAGTTTGGTTTGCCCTGTTCCCATCATGCACTGGGACAGGAACAGACTAATTTGCATACAGCCAGGTTCTGAAACTGGGATGGTGCAGTGAGCTAAAAAACGGTGTTGGATCTAGCCCTGATCTCTTGACTGGGTGAGAGCTTTCTGCTTAATTCAGAGACTCTGTCCCTCACCACCCCTTGTTGTAAATATTTTTGTCCACCCTAAGCGTGGAAGGGTATTCTCAGATGTGAGACCCTTGCTCATTGCACCATCAGGATTCAAGCAAACCGGGCCGAAGACGGCTGTAATGCCAGAAACCGGTCCCCGGGAGCTTGTTTCCTTCCCAGTGTAAGAATTGGCTTTTGTAGTTTGGTTTGCCCTGTTCCCATCATGCACTGGGACAGGAACAGACTAATTTGCATACAGCCAGGTTCTGAAACTGGGATGGTGCAGTGAGCTAAAAAACGGTGTTGGATCTAGCCCTGATCTCTTGACTGGGTGAGAGCTTTCTGCTTAATTCAGAGACTCTGTCCCTCACCACCCCTTGTTGTAAATATTTTTGTCCACCCTAAGCGTGGAAGGGTATTCTCAGATGTGAGACCCTTGCTCATTGCACCATCAGGATTCAAGCAAACCGGGCCGAAGACGGCTGTAATGCCAGAAACCGGTCCCCGGGAGCTTGTTTCCTTCCCAGTGTAAGAATTGGCTTTTGTAGTTTGGTTTGCCCTGTTCCCATCATGCACTGGGACAGGAACAGACTAATTTGCATACAGCCAGGTTCTGAAACTGGGATGGTGCAGTGAGCTAAAAAACGGTGTTGGATCTAGCCCTGATCTCTTGACTGGGTGAGAGCTTTCTGCTTAATTCAGAGACTCTGTCCCTCACCACCCCTTGTTGTAAATATTTTTGTCCACCCTAAGCGTTGAAGGGTATTCTCAGATGTGAGACCCTTGCTCATTGCACCATCAGGATTCAAGCAAACCGGGCCGAAGACGGCTGTAATGCCAGAAACCGGTCCCCGGGAGCTTGTTTCCTTCCCAGTGTAAGAATTGGCTTTTGTAGTTTGGTTTGCCCTGTTCCCATCATGCACTGGGACAGGAACAGACTAATTTGCATACAGCCAGGTTCTGAAACTGGGATGGTGCAGTGAGCTAAAAAACGGTGTTGGATCTAGCCCTGATCTCTTGACTGGGTGAGAGCTTTCTGCTTAATTCAGAGACTCTGTCCCTCACCACCCCTTGTTGTAAATATTTTTGTCCACCCTAAGCGTGGAAGGGTATTCTCAGATGTGAGACCCTTGCTCATTGCACCATCAGGATTCAAGCAAACCGGGCCGAAGACGGCTGTAATGCCAGAAACCGGTCCCCGGGAGCTTGTTTCCTTCCCAGTGTAAGAATTGGCTTTTGTAGTTTGGTTTGCCCTGTTCCCATCATGCACTGGGACAGGAACAGACTAATTTGCATACAGCCAGGTTCTGAAACTGGGATGGTGCAGTGAGCTAAAAAACGGTGTTGGATCTAGCCCTGATCTCTTGACTGGGTGAGAGCTTTCTGCTTAATTCAGAGACTCTGTCCCTCACCACCCCTTGTTGTAAATATTTTTGTCCACCCTAAGCGTGGAAGGGTATTCTCAGATGTGAGACCCTTGCTCATTGCACCATCAGGATTCAAGCAAACCGGGCCGAAGACGGCTGTAATGCCAGAAACCGGTCCCCGGGAGCTTGTTTCCTTCCCAGTGTAAGAATTGGCTTTTGTAGTTTGGTTTGCCCTGTTCCCATCATGCACTGGGACAGGAACAGACTAATTTGCATACAGCCAGGTTCTGAAACTGGGATGGTGCAGTGAGCTAAAAAACGGTGTTGGATCTAGCCCTGATCTCTTGACTGGGTGAGAGCTTTCTGCTTAATTCAGAGGCTCTGTCCCTCACCACCCCTTGTTGTACATATTTTTGTCCACCCTAAGCGTGGAAGGGTATTCTCAGATGTGAGACCCTTGCTCATTGCACCATCAGGATTCAAGCAAACCGGGCCGAAGACGGCTGTAATGCCAGAAACCGGTCCCCGGGAGCTTGTTTCCTTCCCAGTGTAAGAATTGGCTTTTGTAGTTTGGTTTGCCCTGTTCCCATCATGCACTGGGACAGGAACAGACTAATTTGCATACAGCCAGGTTCTGAAACTGGGATGGTGCAGTGAGCTAAAAAACGGTTTTGGATCTAGCCCTGATCTCTTGACTGGGTGAGAGCTTTCTGCTTAATTCAGAGACTCTGTCCCTCACCACCCCTTGTTGTAAATATTTTTGTCCACCCTAAGCGTGGAAGGGTATTCTCAGATGTGAGACCCTTGCTCATTGCACCATCAGGATTCAAGCAAACCGGGCCGAAGACGGCTGTAATGCCAGAAACCGGTCCCCGGGAGCTTGTTTCCTTCCCAGTGTAAGAATTGGCTTTTGTAGTTTGGTTTGCCCTGTTCCCATCATGCACTGGGACAGGAACAGACTAATTTGCATACAGCCAGGTTCTGAAACTGGGATGGTGCAGTGAGCTAAAAAACGGTGTTGGATCAAGCCCTGATCTCTTGACTGGGTGAGAGCTTTCTGCTTAATTCAGAGACTCTGTCCCTCACCACCCCTTGTTGTAAATACTCAGTGTCCACTGAGCATGAAGTCTAGTGATCCCTCACCTCTTGCCACCAATGTTAGACCCAGCTTCCTGGGCACCAGGGCACTCAGGGGTAACTGCACTCCAATCGCATCAACTGGAGTGTTCCCCCACTGGTGTCCTGGGGCCTCAGTACTAGTGGACCCAAAACTGGATAACCAAGTACTCTTCTCCAGCACTTGACTCTCTCAAGGTAGCGAAACAGAGCAGTCCAAGGCTTACTCAAGGAGGTAAGGTGGGGTTAGATATTCAGAATACAGTGTAAACCGTACCACCAGAAATAAACTCAATGTCCAGTCAGTCTTTACTTTTCATAAAAGAAAAGTTGTTTAATACACACAAGAGAATTATACCACACATAAAACTAGGATAAACAGTGAAAACCAAATGTCTCTACAACCCTCTGGGTCAGAGTTCAGACCCCAAACAGTATTATAGCGCCTAGACTCTAAGCACTATAAAAAACATTCGACATGAGAACACACGATAAGCATTGCATATTACAGACCATGTTACACAGGGCTGCTCTCATTCACAAGAGCCTTGATACCAATCTTTGGATTGAAAGGATATATTTTCAGCATATGATGTGAAGTCAAATGTTCTTGATCAGCCCCATAACCCCCCACCCAAAGCAACAGAAGTGCCCTCCCGTCGTGAGTGAGGACACCGCTCTAGTGGTGTCAGGGATCTGATCACAGGTGCCTGATGTCTTGGCACAGTTTACGGGAGTCCTACTAGTCCAGTAGCCACTAACTAGCTGTAGGAGGGTAGTGGCTGGACAGAGTGCCAGTTCACTCTGATAACCTCAGAGATTACAAAAAGAAAGGTGGGGGCCTGCTTCACTGGCCTCTATTCCCAGTTACTGCTTGTACAGGCTCCCACAGCGCAAGGGAGGAGCTTAGAGGGGATTTGATCTCACCTTCAAAGACTAGAATCAAGCTTCCTCTTCTTTGGTTTTTCTTGATGTGCTGCAAGCTTCCTTCCCCCAGCCTCTGTGATGTGCCGCAAACTTCCTTCCCACACCAAATCCTTTGATGTGCTGTAAGCTTCCTTTCCACGCCTTGGGCAGCTGTCTGTAATTTCCTTGGTCAAAATTGCATGCTCCCCCAAGCCTCACAGAAACAGTCTTCAATGTTGCTGGTGCTGTGGATTCAGACGCAGTGAACAGTGTCTTATCTCCTGCCTTCACACTGCGGGTCGTGCCTGGCTATCTTCAGGCGGACCTGGTGTGGCTGCTTCTTCAGTCATAGACCAGTCTTGAGCAACAGCTAACCACTCACGCCAGACTTTTATCACCTCTGGTTGATGGCTCATCCAATCGGAGGGTCTGCTACTTTTGCATCCTGAATACACTTCCAATCACAAACCATTCATGGCGTGTTGACTGCATGGGTAAAGCATGGGTTCCCTTCCTGGTATCAGGCTGTGCAACTCCCTAAAGAGGAATTTTAATTAACTCCAGCCCAGGAGGCCCTGAACAGTGGGGGAGAGTCCTCTTCGCAGAATTAGTGCAGCTGAACCCAGATAAGAGCTGAGTGTCTACCCCCAGCCTACCAGGCCTTTCCAGGGAAATAGGGAGGGGCACGGGGGAGATGGGATGTCCAGCAGAACAGCCTGCATTCCTCACACTGGCTCAAATCACCATTCTTGCCCAGTACACCCACGGGCTCTCAAACACACATCAGGTATACAAAGGCAACAGGCCCACAGGCATGGCAAACTGCCCAGACCTGGTCAGGAGGGTGCCTAGGGACTCACCCCTCCAGACTATAGATTTATTGCTGCCACCACTTTCAGTCTACCACAGCCTTAATAGAGAGGGCAGTAGCCACACTCTGAAAAATAGGGGTGCCCTAGGTATGCCCCCTCGACCTCAGAGCCAAGCTCTAGGGTCTCAATCCATGTAAACAGGGAGACCCTCAGTGGACATGTTTGATTGTCATGGTCACTGAGGTGGGGATCTAGAAACCATACAGTAGCTTTTGAGTGACTTGCCTGGAAATTTATCACAAGGCAGGGGAAGCACTCGCTCCAGAGATATGCAGGAGACTTCCCGTCCCAAAACTCACATTTACAAAGGCTGGCCTTCTGCTGGTGTCTGTCCCTGAAAAAGCACATACACCAGCCGCCTTGTACAAAGCACAGCCTCACACCAAGGCAAGTGTGCGCTGGCTACTATAGGATTTGCACTTGCCTCAACGACAGAGTATCCTTCCACATATCCAAGAGGAACCTCCGCATCACTTGACTTGCCTTGGCAGAGGTCCCCCGCACCAGCAGGACCAGAACAGGTGGGAAAGCCTTCTCCTACATCGCAGCCAAGACATGGAACGATCTCCCTGTGAACATCAGAGGTTCCCCAACCCTGCACACGTTCAGGAAGGACCTCAAGACCTGGCTCTTTGACTGACCATGAGCTGCTCACCCCGAGTGCATTGAGAACCTCACGGGTGAGTAGTGTAGTAAAGGAAGTAAGAGAGTCCACTGTAGTTATAAGTTCTTTAATGTAAGTTCCTTCCAAGATAACAGGTACAGAAGTAAGACAGATAAAACCTCACCAGGAGCCAGCTCTCATCAGCTCAGCCTGAGTAGATCAACTGACGTTAAGAGCCAGAGAGTCACCCCAGGCATTCTATGATGTCATCAACATTCTAATCAGTAGAGCACCACAGAGAAGTAGTTTACTACAAGTAGCATGCTTTATAAAACCCTGATTGATTGATTGTCTATCAACATTCCTGTAAAAGGTCTGAAGAGATTATACATGCTGGAGGTTCAGACGCATTGGATGTGTGCACTCCAGCACAAATGCTATGGATCTGTTCCGGGGTAAATCAACTCGTTCTGCCGTGTTTGTGCCAGCCTCCATTTTAAAAGTGACAAGGGGTTTGTAAATAAGCCCCCCAGTTTGGCATCTAAGTAGAACGGGCTTTATGATCAAATCTATAGTGCTGATGTTCATCCTTCCACAGTAATGCCCCCTTGATGCAAAGAGACACAAAGCAGTTTTTGCACTAAGAAAAGTACACCGTTCCAAAGCAAAACACTTATTATGCTACATCGCCAATCCCAACTGTCACTTTTACCCACTAGGCATTGTTTTGTGTCACCGGTGCAGGGCCGTAGTAATTCTGGGCACACAGCTGGACACTTCTCTTTAACTGTGAGACTGGTCGACCTTTAATGCCATTAATGTCTAACTCGTTTAGTAGTTGATTTAGCTGGTTACAACATTTGTGGTTTTTGAATAAAACATTCAAACTAACATGGTGCATAACTTATTTGAAAGTGGGGTATGACAATGGGTGTTCCAGGAAGCTATCACTTCTTATCCAAAGGCAGAAATGGAATGGTTCAAGCCACAAGTCAAAAACATGAGATAATTCAGATGTTTTATATATGTATATATTCCCTTCGAGGAACAATATTTGATGAAATACCTCGACTAATTGGGTCTGGGATTTCTCAACTTTTCGCTCCGGGACATTAAATAATTCTTTAAAATCCCACATGAACTGTATCCAAGAATAATTAGAAGGAAAAACAACGAAAATAAGTGGAATTTGAAGTACCCATGTTTTAAAGTACAGCACAAAAACAGACACAGAGCACGTCATGTAAAGTCCTAATGTATGACAGGGGACTGTACATCGTCTCATCTAAAAGCTTATAAATATCAAATTCAGGTACCTCTGTATGATTTTGAAGGCAGCTGCTGTGTCCCCACTCCCAAGAGCAGATTTCATTAAAAAACAGCACAGATTTCCTGGTAACCTGACATAACCCCTGAATCCGACAGGTGAAGGGCATGCTGCTTATAATGCTTTTTCATCCCACGCAAGAACATCAGCATAAAATCAAAAACTCCATGCTTTTTCCTAGAGTCTGATATCTTTCAAACTTTAGCCCCAGATTTGAGATACTCCATCTTAAAGCGGATGCCAAATATGACCTCATTTCACATCTATGTACCTGTTGTAGATTATATTCATGCTCATGATCGCTTAAAAACAGCTGTTGCTATTGTAAACATGATTACTGTAGTGTCCTGCAGAACATGTTTTAGTGTTCAGGAGTGTGCTGTACCTACACTCTACACCCACATATCACAGGCATCACCGGTCAGGTGACCTTGCTAATAAAAGAGGTAGCGAGTATGTGCCTCAGGCCAGTTACCAGTCCTTTACCACAAAGTTGGTGTCCATCATTTTCAAAGTATGAGGGCCTAGAGCCCACTAATTTACAATGGAGACAAGCAGTTCGACCCCCGCGTGTACAAGGGCAGAGGTCTTCCAGATGGTTGTGGGTGGAAGTGTAGCCTTTGTCTATTGCACCCAGCACCTGCTACCAGCATGGTGCTACCCATGTACCGCAGCTGCCTGTCTGCTATGACCCCCTGTAAGGCAGAAGTGGACCGCTGGGCCTGGGGTCAGCCCCGCGGGCAGAAAAATATGCAGTAGGCAAGGCGAGAAAGCTGAGTATGAGTCGTGGCCTGCATCCTGTCTGAGGTGTCTGCATGTGGCTGACCAGCACATTGTGATAACACCCAGTCTGGTGGTTAAAGAATAATGTTCTGTCTCTGCCGTTCCGACACATGAGGGACACCCGGTGCAGCATGGGGAGGAAGGCCGGCACAGGGTCACACTGCAGGGCAAATAAGTCTGCTGTGACCCGCTTAAGCAACACTGAGCAACTGGCATGTGGTGGTGCCAATGAAGGCTAAGAAGGAAATGGGACAAGCAACCCTGCTGCACCAATACTGCAAGCCCCCCCTCTGGCACATGAAATGCGTGTGGACAAGTGAGGGCACCAACACTGTGACACCTTGTGTAGCTGCAGTGCCGGCATCCCCATTGGCTGTCAAGGGTCAGCGGTATGGGCCTGGGCTGTGGCCTGTGAGGAGAGGAGCCACCAGGCTGTGCATGGCTGCATCTATCTGGGGCCCAAAGGTGACTGCAAGGGTGGGCAGCCCGACAGTGTTTTGGACGCCTGTGAATATGTGGGCCAGGCCTGCCGCTCCAGAGTTATGCAACACTGCACCTCTAATTATGCCAAATCAGCTCCTGCATAGGGTAAAAGGTCCACAGCATCAGGAAAGCTACTGCGGCCTGAGAGAAGTAGCGGCTGCAGCGCCAACTGGCGGCAGCTCAGCAGGGCCGGCTCTAGGCATGTGCAAGCTGTGCACCTGCACAGGGCCACCAAACCCCAGGGGCCACCACACCAATATATATCCTTAATATATTAATCCTCTGAGGATGGATACATATTTGCGTGGTGGCCCCTGGCAGGGATTTGGCGGCCTCCGGCTCTGTTCCACTACTAAACACCCTGACCCCCTCCCCTCTTTACTGGCCTGCGCGCTCCGCCCCGCCCGGACTACCTCTTCCGGGTCTCCTACCTACGCTCCTTGCCCAGGGCCACCATGAGCCTAGAGCCGGCCCTGAGCTCAGTGAACCGCTCCAGCGCTGTATATAAACCTGCGAAGCCCCACATTTGTTCCGACTGCACCTGCAATCAAAGACATGGCTCGCATTATTCCCAAAGGTGCATTGACCTTCCGAAGTAACTGCAGTGTCACCCACTGGCCATTTTCCCCTCTGCACCAGAGGACTGCTTAGTAAGACTTTAACTTTACCTGCAACGGCGGGAGGAAGGCCAGGGAAATGCAGGGGGGTCTGCACCTGAACTGCTCAGCCCTAAACCCCGCACCTGTAGCACTGAACTGTCACCTATGCTGAGTGTCCTCAGATGCCCCTGTGGGCTGCCTAGTTGTTACAAGAAAGAGTGCTAACCCCCAGTGAAGACCTTCTAGAAGCCTAAAGCTGCTAAGCCAAGAGAGCTGTGAAGAGTCAGGTTACATCCAAGACAACGGAACTGGAGGCCGCCAAGCTTCACGCAATAAAGCCCCAAACAAGCAAGCCCACAAAAGGCAGAAGGAGAATACGCAATGTATGCACAATTCCGCAAGCGAGGAAATTGCGCCACACACCCCTCGTGGTGAAAGGATATCATCTCAAGCCAGAAAAACACAAAGCGACAGAAGAGGGTGCCCATGAAGAAGGACCGAGAGCGCGAGGTCAGTGGTGCAGCGAAGCCTTCACCTACCAATCTGACAGCACGGGCAGAAGCCCAGGACAGAAAGAGAGCTCTTCGAAAAGAAGAAGCAATGATGAATGGAAGAGGTCACCCCAGTAGGTTACCCACTGCACAGAATGGCCACAGTTGGCCCAGCAGTGAGTATGTCACATGAAGTGACCAACCCTGCCAAGCATGCCTGAATGGAGGCAGGAGCAAACGATGCAACGGCACAGGGTCGAGGAGCAAACACCACGCCCCCATGCAAAGAAGATGTAAGAAAAATGACCCTCTATCCACGGATTGGAGCACTGAGACGATCCCAGAGGAAGGGATTGGGTCTGTGAGATACTCACGAGGAGGAGAAGCATGTCCTGATGACAGGACAAGAGCCAAGTCATGCCGACTGGACGCAACCAAGGAGGTCCTGAAAAAGAGAGCACCACCGCAAGAAGCCTGATTGGAAGGTAGAAGAGAGTGGCCTGTTGCCACGTCGTTAATGAGTGTACAAGGAGAAGAGAGTGGCATGATGCCACAGCATAAAGGAAAAGAGGAGAGGAAGGTCTGTGACGGACCCGTCACATGGAAGATGATAACAACCACAAGTGTGCAGAAGAATGAAGATGAGTGACCAGCATCATCACACTGAGCAAGACGTTGCCACTTGCAGCAATTTTTGTCCAGTGGTAAGATTGTCATCATTACTATGAATGAATGAATGAAAATGTATTGTTTGGTTACTCAACACCATTACATTAAAACCAAAGTACAAAAATGACGAAAGTTAAAAAGGGCAGGGAAGTCATCTTCTTTAAGGCAGATCTGTATAATAAAATCTGAGTACTTGTGCGCTGAAAGGGGTAGTGTCCATAGTCTTGCAGCCCAGCATGCGTCGGTTGAGACTCTGGTCATTTTACCTCGAAGTGACCATCAACTTAGTGCGAGTCTGTTGAATGAATTTACCAAATGTGGCCATCTGTTTTACGGAGTTCAGTGTGTATAATTGATGAACCGTCTCCTTTGTGGTACGCGTCCCCAGTTGTAAGATGATGGGCCTGAGGTAAAGGTTGCGAGCTGTGCGCAGGGCCGGGCAGCAAAATAGGAGGTGGGCCAGAGACTCCCGTTTATATTTGCAGAGCCTGCATTCCTTGGTCGCTGAACCTGTCCGTTCAGTGGTGTATAGTTGTCTGAGGGGCAAGGGATGTAATCTGTAGGCTAAAATCTTGTGTAAAGCTCGACGGCCCACCGCCTGTGTGAGATGGTGTTTAGAATTGTGCACTGTATGCGGCAGACTTAGAGATTCATGGAGGCCTCTCTTTGCCAATGACTCCAAGTCCAATGCATGAGAGCAAATGCAAACGTGTTTTTTGATTGCATTTTTGATGGCAGGATAATTGATTAGCTCGGAGTCCCAGTTCTCCGTGGCTAAATTGAGGAGATCCTTTGCCGCGGTAAGGGTTGCTGACCAAGGGTTTCCAGGTTCCAGGAAGATGTTTTTTAAGACTGCCTTTAATGTATTCTCATGTGCCGCTGTTGTAAGGTAGAAGTATTTGCTCAAGGCAGCCATCTCTTCCAGCTTTTGTTGGTTCAGAGAGAATTCTAGTCATACAAGAGTGTTTCTAATGCACGCCGGTAGATGGAATAGTCTCTTATATGCGCTGCAATTAATTTTTTCCAGGTCGTTGTTTAGTTTACCAGGAAACGCTTGTAGGGCGTAATTAAGGGTTGGCATTAGTTTTGCTTTTAGCACTCTTTGGATTGCCATTGTGGTGGGGCTGTGTAAGGTGGCTTGTAGTTTACATAGGGCGTAGGTGATTGTTTTCCCTTTGGATTGAATTTTCCTTAGATGAGCATCATTACTAGGTGCATCACCATAAGTCATCTAAGGAGCATCCCAACACCAGAGTGGAGCTGTATGCCTGCAAAACAACCAGAGGCTAACAAGGCATCCCTGATGCAGTGGAAGGCTGGCCATCCAGAAACTGTCTGTGAGCCCCCGTGAACCTGAGACCTGCCGAAGAGAGCAAACTTGGCCATTGGACCATCCACCCTTCAGGTTGCTTGAGGCTTGGCCATGGCCCTGTTAGAAGTTTCGCAGTGACCCCTATGCCTAGACATTGAGATGCTCCGCACATCCCAAGAAGTCCAGTGGCAATCCAGGGGCAAGAGCTGAAAGGAAATTCCGGTGAGAGGGGAATCCCAACAAGAAAGAGGCCTCTGCAGCAGCTCTACGATAGGCACCAGGAAGCACTGAGGTCCACCAAAGACTATCGGCTGCAAGAGTGACTTGGATGTCGTCCTGTTGGCAGTTACTCAGCGATGCCTTTGCACGTCCTACGAGAGCTCCACACAGTTCACACAATCCTGTGACAGACCGTCAAAAAGGGCCTCAAGGAAATTTCTGTGAGAGGGGAGTCCTGGCATGAGAAAAAATTCTGAAGCTGCTCCAGCAGTGGGCACATGAAAGCATCATGACCTTCACGGAAGATTCTGATTTATCAATGTCGTCCCCAGTCTTTGCAGATTTGCTGTCCATTGGAGCCTGAGCACCTTCAAGAAGCTCTCTGCAGCGAACTCTAACACTGCTCCGGATGCACCCACATTGGTTTATGAAATAGTGTTTAACACTGTGAGACCAGGCCGGTATGAATGACATAGCTGAGGTGGACTAAAACCTCATGGACATGCTGTCAAGAAGTCCAATGCTGCCCTGCGGATGACCTGAAGAGACTCAGTGGTGCCGTGTTGTGTTTCTTTGTTTTTCCTGCAGGCAGGACTTATTCGTCTATTTTCAATAAAGTTTAGGAGAGGTGTAGTGTCCTGCTGGACTCGTTCTAGTGTTCAGGAGTGTGCTGTACCTACACTTTACACCCATCCATCGCAGGTATCAGCGCTCAAGCTACCCTGCTAATAAAAGTGGCTGGGCACACGTGCTCTAGGCCGGTTACCAGTACTACATCACATGTCAGTGTCCATCATTTTCCAAGTATGTGGGCCTAGAGCCCACTACTTTACATTTACCTCTATACAATACATTTTGCAAATATTTTAGAAACAGTGCTGGGTAGAGGAGAAGGGTGGTGTAAGTTTAATGTTTTTTTTCTATTCTCGCTTACAGACCTCTTGTCTAAGATTATATGTAGGGGACACGGAAACACCGCCTAGCCTGCCGTGAGGGGAACGGCCAACCTGTTTACAAACTTACCCCTGCCCTGCACCAGAACAGCGCCGTGAGGGTAACGGCTAGCGCACACACCGCCATCCACCCAGTGCAGCAGCAGGTGGGGAACTACATCACCCAGCTGCCCCGGGGGTGGACGCGGCGGTCGTGACGACGGACATGCGCCAGGAGGCGCTTCATTAGCAGGGAACGCCTCTCGCCCCGCGAGTCGCGCGCGGTAGAAGCCCGGGAAAAGGGCGGGCCGTCTGTGGCCGTCAGTGGACTACAGTGGTCGGGCGGGCCACCCCTCTAACTCCGTGATTGTGGTGAATTTAATACCCGTTATCATGGAGTCAGTAGATAAAGTTGTCGCCCAGGACGATTTCCCATTTCCCCCTCCCACATTTGAGTCCCTACTTGAAAATGCTCTTAACCTGGTTACTATCGAAATCGCTGATACAGAAAGAAGAATGTTTCTGAGCTGTACCAACATCATTACACAGCCAACATCCTCACTAATAAGCCCAAGGATTCCTCTATCGCCAACTGTTGTAATCACAAAACCTGCATTGGCACCCACATTCCCTGAGTCTCTGTTGGCAGAGGCGGCCTCCACAATAACAATTGCCTCTCAGGAAGATGTTATTGCTATTGGGACTTTGGCAGCAAACAACAAACTGGGAGGGGAAAAGCGTAAAAGAGGTACAGCCAAGCCAAGCGCAAACAAAAGAAAACAACCGTTAATCAACAAGAGCCAACCCACGCCACAGAGCTTGTGGAATAAACAAAAATCCTCTGGGGCACAAACTATTCACATTGACTATAAAGACTCAGTGGATACGGATGACATTCCCACCGCAACTACTAGTAACCCAAGGGGGAACTCTAATACGATATGGACACAAACTACATTAATGGGAGATAACAATACCTTATCTAAACAAAATGGAAATCTTATAGAAACCATAGTTGATACTATTTCTAATCGTTTAGAGAAGCAAATGATCAAACAGTTTAATAATGTTTTTAAAAGCCTTGACAGATTAGAAAACCTGGTAAAAAATGAAGAGGCAAAAAGAAAGGGGACTGTCACCCTGGATCAAATTAGGGCAGATCGCCTGTTGAAAGAGCTTGAGTCTGTTAGTAACACCCTATCGCATGGAAAGCCTGATGTTTCCCCTAAATTAGTCGGGGGCCTCAGTATCCCCGGACCACAACCACCTACTGTACCACCTACTACCCAACCCAGACACACCAATGGCGGGAATAACTTGGCAACATCAAATCCAACACCTAAACCCGAACCCCCGCCCGTACCCCCAAAAGCAGCTCCTCCTGCTACTGTTAATTCAAACATCACTAACCAGAACAAAGGTTCTACCCAGCCAACTATAGCAGTGAGGTCAACCTCAACCTCCGATAACAACAAGGGCACGGGGCAATCTGGGAATGGCAGGCCATTCAAACATCAAGGGCCTGCCCTGCATCTACCACCTGATGCCTGCTCCTTTGTTCTGTTTCTAGCAGGTGTACCACCATTGAGGGAGGAACAGGGGGAATCATGGGTCCAACTACGCAATAAATGTATCGATTGGCTAACCAAGCACAAAGGGGTCAGATATGATATCTCTAGAGAGATCTTATCAGCTCGTAGGGTGTCTTGGGTTGGGCCGTTAAAATCCGGGTACTGTAAGATTCTTACTTAACAGAAACAACAATTGTTCTGGTATTTCCACTGTTGCAACCTTACTGCCTCTAAGCTTTTTCTATAGACCACCAATAATGCAATTCCAGCCAGCTCCCTTCCCTCTTAAGATGTTTAACAGGTTTGCACCTTTATCGGATTTGGACATGTTAGACTGACCATCAGTGACCAACCCGGACACCATGAGTATAGATAAACTTTCTTTGGTACCCAACCTTGAACCATCGGACGTTTTACCACCTCCCCCGCCAACTGTAGTCAGACAACAATTTCCAAACCAAAGAACTATTGTCCAGGACTCTGAACTATCTCTTGTAAGTTGGAACATAGCGGGTCTTAGTTCGAAATTGAAAATTAAAGAGTGGTCAGATTGGGTTTCTACAAACTGTGATATACTGATGCTACAAGAGACTTGGTGCACGACCATGCCCACAGTGGAGGGCTTCAGCTGCCACAATTTAACGGCATCCGCTTCATCTATGGGACGCCCTAGTGGGGGCCTATCCATCTGGGCTAAAATAAAAACCGGGGTACAAACTAAATTGATCCCTACTCAGGGTAAATGTTTTATGGCCGTAAAATACACTAATAGTTTGAAACTATGTTTAATTAATTTTTATAATAATGATTTTGTGACCCGCCCAAATAATAATGTTTTGATTTTATTTAATTTTATTGATGAAATTATAGAGGGGCAGAAGCATGGGACCTTTGACGGCATTTGTATTGGAGGAGATTTTAACGCCCATATGTACCGTAACAACCCACCTTGTAGAAATGGTGAGGAATTGAGAGATTACTTAGCCTCCCATGATTTAATGAATGCCATGGAAATTGCCGGCATAGGAGCAAATAACATGTTGACACCCACTTATATTGGTCAGGGTTGTGCTTCTACAATAGACTATATGTTTATTTCTCCTTCACTAAGTGACATAATTTTAAAAGCGGAGGTCATTTGTTCTGTGTATAGTGATCACTACCCACTCAGAATGTACCTAGAAAATTCACAGAAAACAAAGGATGCGTCGAGAGTAGAAACTGGGGTACAAAATCTGGTAGTATCCACTGACAGATTAAGATTGGTATGGAAAGGGTTCGACAATAAAGACATTTTAGCAAGAGTCATTAATAAACACCCAACGTTAATTGAGAATTGTCTGTCTCATGATAGATCAGGCCATGATGTGGTTGTTTCCTTTAGTAATCTCTGTTTGGCTATTAAAAGAGAATCCTCGAAACCAGCTTGGCCCAATAAAGATCATGGCCCCCGTTGGTTCGATTCTTCATGTTCTAGGGCTAACAGAGAACTGAGGGAGGCCCTAAAAACCAAACCAAGGGAGCCATTACTCGTAAGAGACCTAAGATCGAAGTATAAAATTACACTACGTATTCGATCTGAGGCCCTAGTGATAGATCATTGGGAATCTCTTGCTCGCACTGCGACACTAAAAGATACTACGGGTTTCTGGAGAGAGGTCAAGTCTCTGAGATCCTTTGGTTCAAATATTAAACCAATTAATTGTAATATAACTGGAGAGGCGTGGGTGGAGCACTTCTCTAAAATTTATGCTACATCAGGGCTCCCCCCAGATATCGTCCCCCTACCTAAGACTGCTGGACCCCTGAATATTTTACTATCTGAGGTCGAGGACGCCATAGTTGAAAGTGCGAGTAATAAAGCACCCGGCCCGGATGGTCTCTCGATAGATCAAATGAAATCTGAAATCAGCTTTTGGGCCCCCTTACTATGTAATCTATTTAACAACTTATCTGACAGTTCAATTCCTGAATCATGGTCAAATAGTGTTATCGTACCCATATTCAAAAAAGGCGACAGAATGGACCCTGCCTGTTATCGCCCGATATCACTGATTGACAACACACTAAAGGTCCTTGGGAGGGTAATTTTTAATAGGATTAGGAATTGGGCAGAGGATAATAATGTTTTACATTGCAGTCAACTCGGTTTTAGAAGCCATGTGGGTACCATTGAACAATGTCTAAACTTGAATCTGATCATGGCTAAGTACACTAAAAATCCCCGTTGTACCTAGGATTTATGGATTTAAGTTCAGCATTTGATTTCGTTAATCGCTCTAGTTTGTGGTCACTTTTGCTTAATTATGGTTTGGCTGATTCTTTGGTGTATCTACATAGGGACTTAAAGGCCAGAGTACGTATTAATAATGAGGGCGAAGTCTCAAATGATATTTTAATCGGCAGGGGAGTTAGACAGGGCTGCGTACTCGCCCCACTGCTTTTTATTCTATATTTTAATGGGTTGAGCAGCAGCTTGAGTAAGATCACTAAGGATGTCCCAATCATAAATGGCAACCCCATTACTGCCCTGCTGTATGTGGATGACGCAGTATTAATGGGGCGTACACCTAACGCTTTGCGTACCTTAATTTCCGGGTTTGTTGTTTTTATGTCTGATTTGGGTCTTAACACTAATTTAAAAAAATCATTCATTATGAATTGTGGACCCAAAAAATATAACATCACCTCAATTAAGTCAGGTGAAAACATCCTAAAATGCACAAGCACTTTTCCCTACTTAGGGTTGTTATTTTCTAATACAGGTTCGTGGCAGCCACATGTTGCTTATGCGAGAAATAAAATTGGTAAATCCATTAAGTCGATCCTATCTCTCCGGCAACCCAAACAGGCCGACGTCACTACCCCCCTGTTAAACATCTACCGTACTCAATGTCAACCAACGGGGACTTATGGAGCAGAAGTGTGGGGCTATTCCAATAGTACGCCAGTCCAGATAGTGGAAAACAGATTTTGCAGGAAGGTTCTGGGGGGCTTTCCATGCGCCCCTACATTTATCTGTCATAATGAGCTTAAGCTATTGTATGTTGAGGATTTTATTCGATCTAGGCCCGCTCTCTTCTGGTTAAAAATATGGCTAAACCCAGCGGCACATCTAACCCGCAGCATAATATCTGACTGCTTACAAAGTGAAAGATTTCACTTTGTACCCTGGTTGAAAGCCGTTGAGAATAGCCTGTTGAGCTTGGGCCAGGGCTCTCTGTTTAGCTCCCCCAACACTATTGTTCACGCTCACAAGAACATTGTTAAACGGGCACTGCTTGCTTTATATAAGGAGGAACGGATAAGATCTGAATACCCTAAATCCGCAGTTACCAAATACTTGTCCTATGCTGAATCTGGCAATGATAATCCAAATACACCTCGAAGATATCTGTCACTAACATTAGGAAGATGGAATAGGAGCCTTCTGTTCCGACTTCGGGATGGAAGTGTTGTAAACCTATTAAGCTTCCCCCTCGGGTATAATAAAAATATAGAACAGTTGGATTGTCCCTGTTCTGAGGGAGGTAAACAAAGCTTGATACATTATTTCTTTTTTTGTGGTTTCTATAAACTTTATACTCGCCAATACTTAATGCCGTATTTCAGTAAATATGACCTACGGGACTTTACTCAGGCAATGAGAACTTTACAAATGTTGCCCACAGATCGGTGACAAGGTCTTGGCAAGATGGCCGTGGGTGGGTTGTGGTGAGCAGTCGCACCAAAACCTCTCTCCCATCCGGACGCAACAACATGAAGTAGCTGGGCGCTATAATGATAGCGCTAGACCCTTCGGATGGCTGTTGACCTTGCTCGTAAGAAAGTCGGATTCAGAGCTGGGGAGTGCGTTTTACTCAATCCTGCACAGTTAATTACTGGTCGGCTTAGAGACAGGGTGGTGGCTGAATTCGGCAGGCTCACAAGGAAACTGAGAGCACTCACAGGTAGCCTGCTGAAGCAAGTTAAGAACATATCAGAACAAGGAATAAAGGATTTAAGCGACTCGCTGCATACAAAAATGCCACTTAGATCTGCAAAGGTTGACAAGATGAAAACTAGAGACGGGATTGAGATCGGTAAATCAATCCCCACTGAACTGGAGACACCCATCGCGCTGAAGACACAGATACCGGTGAGGAACCCAGGCGCTATTAAGAAAGTGATTGCGCCTCCGACAAAAAAGAAACCGGACCAAAAAGGGAAACCACTGGGCGGAGAGGAGAGCGCTACAGCGAAATGGCGCACCAAAGTATCAGAAAAGCCAGCGATTTTGAAAATAAAAAATAAAGGAACCCCCCTTAGGCAGCCCACCTTACCGGAGTCATTTACCCGTCCAGCCAATTCAGAGATGGCGGATTTGGCAGCAGGAGCCCCCGGCGATGCAGAATACGATCCTGGAGTCAGTCAACGGAGCGTCCTCGAGGACGCAGCGGCAGCAGCAACAACGGGAGTTGGAGAAGTGACAGATGCCCTGCCGGCTGTTACTAGGCAACCGCTCTCTGCTAGCTTCGAACAGAACGCTGACAGGAGCACAGATGAGAAGGCAGATGAGAATGCAGGGCAGAGGGCTGAGAAATGTGCCGTAAAAAAAGGAGAGAAGGAGACTCTGCAGAGGACGGTGTTTGAAGAAGGGATTACTGTGGATAAGGAAAGCGGTAAGGGGGAGCCAAGGGGGCAAGAAAATGCAGATATTTATTTATTTATTTATTTATTTTGTGTACTTATAAAGCGCAACCTATCACCCAGAGGGCATCCTGGCGCTTTGAACTTCGGCAGACACACAACTCACTGCTCAGACAATTTTCGGGAACAAATGCGTTTTCAGCGCTTTCCTAAATGGTAGGAAATCCTTATGGCTTCTCAGAGAGAGAGGCAGGGAGTTCCAAAGTCTGGCCGCCGCAACACTAAATGAGCGGCCACCCATCCTGACTCTCTGGAACCTCAGGACCACCAACAAGTTGGCTGAAGATGAGCGAAGGGGCCGCGAGGCAGCATACCAAGCAAACATGTCACGAAGTGGTATTGGGCCCTGTTGGTGTACGGCCTTGAACACCAAACACGCGGCCTTGTACATCACTCGCAGATGCACCGGGAGCCAGTGCAGATCTCTTAGAGCCAGAGTGGAAGAGCTAGATCTAGCCCGCGAGAGAGCCAGCTTGGCAGCCATGTTCTGCACCCGTTGTAACTTCCCCACCAGATTTCTTGGGGCCTCCAGAAGCAGCGCATTGCAGTAATCTAAACGACTTAAAATAGTACTGCGAACTACCTCTGGCCTGGCCTGGGCGGGGAGAAGGGGCAGAACTTTGCGCAACATGCGTAACAGCATCATGCACGTAGAGATGGTTTTGTTTACGTGCAGGTCAAGCTGTAGGTTCGGGCCAAAAATAACCCCCAAGTTGCGGGCTGATTCTGCCGCCGCTACTGGTTCCGGGAAGGCAGTGGGCCAAAAGTTCTCTGGAAGAGCCCGCGGAATTCGGTCACTGGAGCAGTGGAGCACCTCCGTCTTAGAGCTGTTAAATTGGAGGGAGTTGGCCCGAAGCCAATCCGCTGTAGCTGCCATACAGCGATGAAAGGTCTCCAGTGAGACCGCGTTATTACCTTCCAGAGAGAAGACCAGCTGGGTGTCATCGGCGTAATTAAAAGCCGAGACACCAAAAGATTTAATAAGCTGGACTAGGGGGCGAAGATACAGATTAAAAAGTATCGGGCTGATGGCCGAGCCCTGTGGGACCCCCTGTCCCACTTTCCGTGACTCAGAGCGGAATGGAGGAAGCGAAACCAGCTGTAGCCGGCTACCCAGATAAGAAGCCAACCAATCTCTTGCGCTCCCTGTGACCCCGCACTCCTCCAGTCTTCTGATGAGGGTTTGATGGCAGACCGTATCGAACGCGGCCGACATGTCGAGCAGCACTAAAAAGGCTGCCCGACCACTGTCGACACGCGTCCGAAGGTTGTCCAATACGGTGACCAGTGCTGACTCCGTCCCGTGCCCGGGGCGGAAGCCAAACTGTGCCTCGTCAAACCAGCCGATGTTCTCAAGAAAACCAGAGAGCGAGCGGGTCACCCATTTTTCCATGATCTTAATAGGAAATGGGAGCAAAGAGATAGGTCTGTAGTTGGAAAGACAGGCAGGGTCTAACGTTGGCTTCTTGAGCAGTGGGGATACCACTGCTAACTTCCAGCAATCAGGAACCCAAGCCGACTCCAAGGACTGGAGGCAGATGGCGTGCAACGGCGGAAAGAGTTCTGCATGGAAGACATTCCAAAATTTGGGGGGTAGTGGGTCGAGCGGAGAGCCCGAGGCAACCGTTTGTGCCAAACTGCATAATTCCTCATAAGAGGGACGGGGAAACTGTCTTAGTTGGGGTCGACTGGATAAAATATCCGGAGCACCCAAGCAAAGACCTAGGTCACTCGGATGGGGTCGACTGGGTGTTCCGTCCGGAGCTCCCAGAGTGGGACCAGATGTATCCACCTGGGGTCGACTGGAGGGGTCACCCGGAACTCCCACTCCAAGCGTAGCCTGTGTAAGACCTGCAGCATTCGGCTGGGGTCGACTGGGTGACCCGTTCGGAGCTCCCGCGTCAGAACGAGACCCGCCTGACCGGGGTCGACTGATCGGGCTAACCGGAGCTCCCAGACCGAGGTCTGCTGGCAGAGGGTTTTTTAAGCCCTCTAGGATCTTAGCACTAGCAGTCTTCTCCTCAAAAGCACCCGCCAGTGCATCGCACAGGGTTTGCGACGCCACGACCGTGTTGGCCACACAAGCTGGATGAGACAAGTCCCTGACAATTTTGAACAGGGCTTGCGATTTATTAGGCGCCTTATTCAAGGTGGATTCCATGCCCCTTATACCCCAGCAAAGCAACCCTAAACGAGGCCTTTGCCGATGGCAAATACTGCTTCCTCCACGCCCGCTCAGCACTTCTACAACCCAGTTTAAGCAGTCGTAGCTCTTCCGTATACCAGGGACAAGCCCGGTTCACTCTCCCTCGAGACTGACGAAGAGACACCAGCTTATCCAACGATTCGGTGATGGACTGACATAAGGAAAGATAACTTTCCTCCACCGATTTGCTCAGACAGAAGTTGGCTGATAGTAGTGCGGGTAGTGAGGATGACTTAGAGAGACGAGACCAGGGTCTACCCAGTTTCGAGCCTCCTACCCCCGCAGCTTCCGCAGGGTAGATCCCTAAAGCAAGGGAAAAGTGCGTGGTCTGTCCAGCATTGGCTTAAGATATCGTTTACCGCTACGGATTGAGCGTCAGCGAATATCAGGTCCAAAATGTGCCCTCCTCTATGAGTCGCAGCACCTACCAGTTGCTGCAACTGAATGTTGCCGAGAGCTTGACAAAGTGTCGAGAGCGCCCCATCCAGAGGTCCACCATGCCAAAGATTAAAGTCCCCCAGGACCAGCAGCTTAGCGTGAGAGTTCGAGAGATCATATATCAGATCAGATATGTTGCAGGCAATCATGCAGGTGGAAGCAGAATTATTGGCTAAATCCCCTAACCCCACATGGGGAAGTTCTGTAAGTTTGGTGGCAGAAAAGGTAGAAGGCGGACATCCCAGGGAGAAGGAAGATGTATGCTCACTGGAGGGGGAGCATTTCTTCTCAGTAAATGAGGATTCCGACTCTGTACAACAGGAGGGGGAAATAACAGATGAAGAGGAGGAAGAGGAGGAAGAGGAGGCGGAGAAGGAAGAGGATGAAGATGAAGAGGATTCATGGTCAGCCTCTACCTCCTCAGGAACTGATATAGGCAAAGACTCTACACAAAAAAGGAAACAGATAAGGCGATGCAGGCACGAAAGATCGCCCACAAGAGGAGCTGAGAGGAGACTGGATTGGGACTATTCAGCAACATCGCAGACATATCAGGAAGAGCAAGAAACAGGCCCAAGGCAAGATGATGCACTAGGAATGGTATTCAACATGTTGAAACAAATTCAAACTGAAGCGAGATCTACAAGTCGAAAAACAAGACAAGACTTCAAGAAGATTCAAACGACGCTTCGGAAAACAAACAAATTATATGAAGGCTTGGCGGGGAGAGTTGCTGAGGTGGAGGAAAGAACAGGCAAGATGGAGGATGACTTCCGCAGCTTTAGAGAATTTAAAACACAACAGGAAAAGAAGGCAGACGATTTTCTTTGGAAGATGAAGGATTTTGAAAATCGTCAAAGACGCAATAATGTTCGCATTTTGGGGGTGGCAGAAGGGCTTGAAGGGCAGGACCCTAGGGGGTTTGTGGTCAAACTACTAAAGGGTGCATTTCCTGAGTCCCAGTGGCAGTGGGAGTCAGAGATCCAGAGGGCGCATAGGTTCCTCTTTGTCCAGCGTAAGACATATGGAGCCGAAGGAGGCTCTAAAGCACCACTCCCCAGAGCAATATTAGTGTATGTTGGAAACTTTCTGCTCCGAGAAGAAATTATTCAGAAAGCCAGACCTGATAGTAAAAGAACTGTGGAGGGTGTTACCTTCTTTTCTAGACCAGACTTTTGTCATGTGACAGTCGAGAGGAGGTGGAGGCTCAGGAAAATGATCTCGCAGTTTCAGGCCTTAGGATCAGAGGCATATTTGCTATTCCCAGCTAGACTGAAAGTGATCACAAAGGGTAGAGTCAGGATGTTTATGTCGGAAGTGAAAGCACAGGAGTTTATTCAGGAGTTGGGAAGAGAGAAGAAATAAGAGATTGATCTCCGTTAAGATGGTTGAAGATCTTCAAATTAATACTATGGACTTTTGAAGAGAGGGTTAAGCGGTAGAAAGGGGGGGACACTGGAGAAGGTGGGAGAGGGGTGCGACTAACACAACCAGGAAGCGGCCACACATAGGTCATTGTTGACCTATTTGCCTGTAGGGAGGGGGGTAGGGAGGGAAGGGGAGGGGAGTGGGGGGAGGGGGCGGGAGACCAAAAAGCAGTGGAAGTGTATAGATTGGCTATGTTTTTTAGCACACATTGATTACATATATAGTTTGTTGTCTATATCTTTGAATAGAGAAGGGAGGAGAAAGATTGGAAAGGGGGAAGGATGGCTAAAGAAATAGTTGGGATACGAAGAAAAGTTTTTTTCAACAATGCACAATGTCATGTAAGTTAGTCTCTATAAATGTATGTGGTTTAAATGATCCAAGGAAAAGGGCGAATGTAGCAGCTTATATTAGAACTCTACAAGTAGACTTAGTATGTTTACAGGAAACGCATATAGAGGAAAAGCAGATATATTTAATGAATCAATTGGGCTTTGATGTACTCGCAGCCAGTAGGCAAGGATCTAGGACAAGGGGAGTTGCAATCCTGGGGAGAAGAAGAGATGTGATAGTTAAAAGAAAGAAAGAAGACCAATGGGGGAGATGGGCTATGGTGGAACTATGTTTTAAAGGTCTCAGGTTAACATTAGTAACCATATATGGATCTACTGAGGATGATCCGGAGATATGGCAATTTATAGATACAGAATTAGCACAGTGGCCTGAACCAGTAATATGCTGTGGCGATTTTAATCTACATGACCCTACAAGTTCATTTATGAATACAGGAGCGGTGTACATTGGTAGAAAGAGAAAGGTATATAGGGCTATTGCCAACATGGTTAACCATAATTTTTTGGTAGATCCCTGGGTGATGCAACATCCACTGTTAGATAGCAGTACTTTTTTCTCTGCACCACATCAGGTGTTGGTAAGATTAGACTACTTTCTAGTCTCAAGGTCTTTGGCTTTGGAGACATTGATTTAAAAGCAACCAAGGATTATTTCCGATCATAGTCCATTAATATTGACAGTGAGGGTTCCGCAATCACAGAGTAAGAGGTCAACATGGACTTTTGAGAGGAGTCTTCTTCAAGATGCCGAATATAGGAAGCACATGGAGGGGTGGATTAGGTCCTTTTGGGAGATCAATCATGGTACTGCCTCTATAGGACAAACTTGGGATTGCTTCAAAGCTGGGGTTAGAGGAGAAACATTGTGCTATGTATCGACAAGACGCAAGAAAGAGAGGTTAAAGATTGAAGCTATCCGGCAAAAGTTGATCATAGAGGAAGGAAAATTAGCTGCTGCAGTAGAATCTAAATCCAGCTTGGAACACGTATTACTAAAATTGGTAGCATTGAAGGCAGAAGCTGTAGAAAGCTTTTCTAGAAAGCTGGCAGAAAAATACTTGGCTAAAAAAGAAGAGGCTTACGAGTGTAGTGAGAAAGTGGGTCACATCCTTGCGGTTAAAGTTAGACAGCAGAGGGCAGCTGCAGAGATAAAAGAGATATTAGATCCAATGGGTGTCACTGTCACAGATCCGGATAGGATAAGAGAGGTTTTTAGAGTATTTTACGAAAAATTGTACAAATGTTGCCCACAGATGAGGTGATATTTATTGTGAGTTGTTTTCTTAAAGCCAGTGTGAGATCACGGGCGAGTATGGAATATGCCTGACGAACAACAGTATTTTGTTTTCATTGCACATTTGCACTTTGTATACTATGATATATTTTGCACATAGTCTTCTCTAGATGCATGGCTGGACGCAAATGACCACTTTTTGTGAAAAACTCAAATTGTAAGCTGTAATCAAAATACCCGTATATTATGAATTCTTGTACTATGCATTTTGCACTTTTTGATACATATGTTGCTTCAACTCCATTGGAAAAGGCTGTTTTTTTATTATAATAGTTTAATGCATGTTTTTATCAGATTTTATTGTGTTTTAACCTGTGTGTACTTTTATGGATGTATTAATTCCGAATAAAGATCATTTGACTTGACTTTGATTATATGTAAACCGGATTCTAAAGTGTTTGGTGCTAAAAAGATAACTTGGTACGATTTTTTTTATTGAGAATAGTAAGCACCTTTATGAAAGAAATATCTACCGGGTTATATTTCAGGTTTATTGCATGAGTGTGTCAATATAACACTGTTGGAGCACTGCATTAAGATAGCATGTACATTCCTGATAAGTCTACAAAGCGCAATGATTTGCACAGAATTTTTGGAACGGTGCAAGGTTGATAGAGTGTTAAATTATAGTTGGCTTATACAGGGGTGTTGGGAGAGGGGTCTGTAATGTTCAAAGTCATACTTTAAACAAGGTATGATGAAATTAATTAACTATAGCAGAAGGGGAGGAAAACACCCTGCAAGTCAATGTCATGTTTTTTTTCTCACAAAGACTGTTAACTGGGTGGGACAGTGGGGAATTTTCTCACCTTGAGTGACACACTGAGGGCCTGGTTCACAAAGGTAACAAACTTTCGAGTAATATAGACGTTTGAGTAAGTTTACTACCTTCCGCCTATTCACAGAAAATCTGAGTGTAACCTAATACTGAAAGAGCTGCAAGACCTTCCCATAGAAAATAATGGAGGCAATTAAAATAAAACATCATAGTAAATGATGTTAAACTAAATGAAATTATTTAAGAGCTAAAAATATATAAATATAATTTAATATTAAAACATATAAAAATAGTACATATTGCTTCTTTAATTCTAAAATATTTTAATACCATGTTTTGAATAAAAAAATAATTGTAACAATGATTTGTATTAAACTCCAACTAAATTAATGAATACATCAGTTGTAATAATTCTTAATACATCATATTTTTTTTCTTTAGCTGGGAATTCATTTTTTTTAACCTTCAAAGAAATAATTTACTCTTCACTTGATATCTTTTCATTTATTTAATTTTTTTTACTCAAAATTTAGTAATTGGTGTTTTTTCTGTTATTTCCTACATTTAAAATAAATATATAAAATTAAATTACATTAATATCTATCATAAAAGGAGTTTTAATGTGTGTTTTTGAGCTATTTTTATTTTCCCTATACTTTACTATGCAGAGATATCTGCCCAACTAGGAAAGGTTCCCTGTTGTAAAGTAAATATGAAATACTATTTCCCATGTTCACAGATGCTTTTGTGAATTAGGCTCATTATATTTCTAAAAGATGTGCAAATATACCTCTGTATCAGCCGCGCCCCATGCAGGTTGAAGCGGTGGGGACGTGGGGCCGGGTGGGGGGTGGCGGATTTTGACGGACGATGACAATGGAAAATTAAACAGTTCACAAAAGGGGAAGGGATGTAGAGGTTAGTGTCAACTGGATCCGCCCTCCTTAATGTATACTCCATATAAAACCCGAGGTCTCGTGTTTGAGGACCCAGTCAAAAAGAAAAAGGCTCTGAAACTATATAATCAGAAATAGCCTTTAGGAAAGAAAAATGTATTTCTTGAGTCCCCTCACTCACCACGGTTTCCCCATGGTGACATGCTTCATCATCCCAGTTCTCTACAAACTGGGGCGTGCTATGACTTGCGGAAACTACGTAGGAGCACTGAAAAGGAAGACTATGTGTGGTGCACAGTATGGTGGAGTGGGTGAAAGTGATTAAAAATACCTTGCTAGTGGGCTAAAATACTTTATTATCTCTCCTAGGTTGTTATATCTAAAAGGGGGTGTTACACGGAAAAATGGGTAGGAGTTCTGTGTAAGATCAACGTGTTTCAAGCCTACCCCTAGCTCTTCATCAGGACCACACAGGGACCAGCCCTGTGTTTGCCACTCCTATAAAACCTAAATGTGGAAAATGAAAAATAAAATAAACCAAACGCTGCCACTAATAAAGCATGCGTGATTATACATACGATCTCTATGTCACGTATTGTATCTGTAACAGTAAAAAAGAACATGGTTAGAGAACAGCCCCCTCTCTCATATGGAGTAGGTGGGTACACATTTTAAAGTAATTCCATGCTGGTGATGTGCTCCTTAATGGGGTGTGCAGTCGCCCAGACTCGCATTGTGGATGTAACCTAAAAGGTATAAACAAGCTCGGCGAACATGCTGCGTGGTGTATGGTAAAAGTGAAAATACACGACATATATGAGGTGACTTACACATGACACACACACAGACCGGAAAAACATGATCTCCGATTAAAAGCACATACTTAGTAATGAGCATAACTGTGCTTCATGGACTCGAGGGGGGAGGTGTTTCCCTGAGAAAAATTCTGTTACAAATAGGAAGAGAACGGGTAGTCAATTGTTAGCGTTAGAAAAACTACCCGGGAAATCCATTTGAGGTTCCTGTGGAAGAAAGCGTGACTTACTTCAAAGTTGAGAAAAAAGCTATCAGACACGTATTCATGTCCCCGCATCTTAGAGTGTCTCCGGCGGGGGACTGAATAAATGTTTCCGCATTCTCCCGCGTCGAGGTCTAGAAACACCAAAGCACGGGAGATGTTGAGAAATGGCAGCCGCCGATGGCAAAGGTGCGGCCATGATGGTAGAAAAAGCGAGCTCGGCGCTATTCTAAAATAACTTGTACTAGATTTCATGTCAATAAGGACACCAAAGCGGCGAAAATGGAAATAGACTTTGCCTTGGTGTGTAGGGGCAATACAGGAGGTTGAGACACATGGGAAGTTCCCCATCCTCCTCACTCCATGTTTTACGAGTGTTCACTTCTGGTCCATTCCATCACATTGATGTTAACATTACCTTTCTAACCTCGTGTCATTAACACCTCTGACACCTCGTGACATACACTGGGCATATTCTGCACCACAACCTGGCTATTTTAAGCAGACATTCACTGTAAATATGCTCATTTGTATTTTTTGTAATTTTTATCAACCCATCTCTAACATACATTAATACAACCTGTACTGCCCCTATGCACCAAGGTGAAGTCTATTTCAATTTTCACCACTTTGGTGTCCTTATTGACATGAAATCTAGTACAGAGTAATTTTAGAATAACGCGGAACTCGCGTATTCTACCTTCATGGTAGTAGCCAATATTTTAGCAGGAGAAGAGACAGCCCATGCACTTTCAGAACTCTTTAATTTATTCAATAACTCGGGAAGCAAATTGTATACAAACTTGTCCACAAAAAACCGCTGACCACCCTCTACACTCAAATCCTGACCACTGTGGTCAATAAGCGTCTCTTCAAAATGAGTGAAGAAATCCGAGACACTTTCATCTTTCTTTTGCTTGCATGCGGCCAGCTCATCCCAATTTACTCGCACCGCAGGCATCAATGTCTTCATCAATTCAATTATTCTACCTGGAAGAGCCGTAATCAAATCCTCAGGTTTCGCACCACCGACCTGATTCGCGTCCGCGGCTCTAATAGCAGGCCAATCACCACCTAATTCAGCCAAGTGATTTTCCTTACGAATCCGCGCCCATATACCTTGTGGAACCACATTTCCAAATAGCATATCAATGTCGGCCAAATTCAAAATACAAGCATCAACTGTTTGGGGCAATTCTTTGTAATATCCAGCAGGATTTTTACGAGGGTCTGGAAGAGTGTTCTTAAGTGCCAGCACTTCAGACCTCTTCCAGGGTTCATGGACCCTTATACGCTGGAAATGAGCAGGGACTTGAGGTGGACCAAGCACCTCTTCTCTCAATACAGGAGGAACTTCACGCATCGGATAATTCTTACTACCTTGTTTATTGCCGGTATTAGTCTCGGAAACAGACAAGGACAAAAACATTGTACGAAATGCAATGAGTCTATTCACTGCCTCTTCCACCCGGTGTCCTACAATAATACCTTTATTAAAGTCAACCTGCAATTTCAGCAATTCCGAGGGAACTGTATCTGACTCCATATCTTCCCAACCTCTAATAAGGGTTTGACACATAACGTTGAAAACATATCTCTGCGTAGGCTCTGGCCATTGATAGAAGCAACTCATAATATCCTCGGTACTATATTCTAATCCCTGCTCAATCCATTTACGAGCAAGGGAGCCCAAAACTACTTTCTCGTCCGTAAGAGGAAGCTGACAACGAGATTGTCGTCTAGAGAAAGCTGGAGACAGATTAAAAGACCCAAGAAGAGAAGAAAAGAAACTCGAAACAGCATCTGCTATCCTCCTCTGCGAAGTAGGAGAATCCCTTAAGAGAATAGGAGGCATTACAGATGTAGAAGGCAGCGGAGACTGAAATGTAGCAGGCTGAAGAGTAGGAGCAGGAGAAGGCGGAGGCTGAATTACAGACTGTGAGGATGGAGCAGAAGCAGGCAAAGAAGTATTAATTGGCTGAGCCTGTTGCTGGACAATCGGCAACTGAGCAACAACTTGCTGAGCAACAGGAAGGGGTAACGGAGGTGCGGTAGCATTTTGGACATAGGGCGGAGGGGAATTCAATTAACAAGACATTAGGGCATCTTCTTCTAATTCCTTATTTTTATCTGAAGAGGAAGTAGGCAGCATCGGATAGCATCTATCTATCACCATACGATGTTGTCTCTCTAATACCTCCTTTGTACCATCTACTTCATTATCTTTAAACTGTTGGGCAGCCTGTAAAATCGACATGTCTTGTGCTTTCTTATCCTTTTTCGCTTGTTTAATTTCTTTCTGTTTGGCTTCTTTACGCCAAAGGCGAAAGGAGTCAAACATAGCCGGCCGGGCTTTTCTTTTAAACAAAATCGTTTCTAAATTGTCTAATATAGTGGAATCAAAACTACCATTCTGGGGCCATCTTAAAACTCCACTATTTTTTGTATATCGGACCCATGTCTCGTTAAAGGTAATGGGACCAATACCGTGTTTCGAATAGAGCTCATAAGTGGGAGTTCCAACTGAAGGAATCGGACACGATTCCTCTAACTGGGAATCCCTCGTACAACCTAAACAACAAAATCTCTTAAACTTACTCAGCCCAGGCATCGTCACTTCTCTAGACTGATCACAAACAACAAGGGGTATAGATCAGTGAAACAGTACAATCATACTCACCCCTTGGCTTCAGCTATTGCAATACCTGAATGTACCAAAAACAAAACAAAACAAAGGTCTGTGGGAGCGACCCACCAAATACTTAACTAAGTCTACACCAGCGAAGGTCCGTCTATCGTCTCGCTTTACCAAACGTCATCAGAAGGGTCCAAGGCAGGGCGACAGTCAGGGCAGCAGTCGTCAGCAGCCGTCGGAGAGGAGTAGCCGCGCTGTCAAAGACCTTCGGTCCACTTCTGACATACAGGGGTCGATCAGGTGGTGCACTTCCTCCGGAGTTTTCTTGCGGGGCTCCTCACGACCCTCGGGCTCAACCGCTACCGCTGAAGTCGCCCCACGTTGGGCGCCAGTTGGAGAACCCCAGCCTTAAGGCCCGGCGGCGCAGGGTACGTCTAAATCCCCGAGATTCACCTGCCTTATCAAATACAGAGATACAGACTCTTCGTCTGGCGTAGAAGATGGTATTTATTAGCTGCAGCTAGTACAGTGGTCTTAGAAGTCGTCAGTGCAACGAGGTTCAAAAGAGACTGCCACTTAACTCCGTGGCGCACAGGTTTATATACGATACAATACAATGCAAAAAGGCAATCACACAAGAGCATGAGCTGTAGACAAACGTTATAGACAATGTTTTAAGACCAAGGCAACTCAAATTCCCTGTTCCGTTTGTCACTCGACCCCTTAAGTAATTTACAAAATGAATCCACATTATTTGATTTACAAGCAGAGAAAACACAGCTGTGTGTCGTAGAAGGACAGTCGTGAAGCAAGAGAATGCATGAGACATGTAGCGAAGGACAGCAGATAAGATAACTTAAAGGAAACAATGGTGTGAATCAACATGTAGTCCGGACGGGGATTAATCAGCTCAGACAGGAATTAGTGTACTCGGCCAGACCCTGACACTCGTTAGTAAACATAAGCAGAGAAGCCACCTGACACGCAAAGGCAGAAACGACAAAAAAACATTGCGTTCGCCGAGCTACCTGAGTGAGGGCAACATAAAATGGCGGCAATCACAAAATGGAGGCTGAGTACGAACAAATTCGTAATTTTCAGAACCTCAGGCTCCCCCACAAGGTCTACAGGGTCAGGGGATTTCTGCCCTGCCCTTTAATATCTTATTTTCTTTTTCTTTCAGGATCTGGGGACTCAGTTTCTGAGTCCTGAAATGGGTGCCAAACATCTTTATTGACGTGAAGAATATCTTTTGATCTGACAGTTCAGGAGTACAGGAGTACAATTGAGTCTGCACATACATACATACACTTTGAACCTTCCCTTCACAAAAACTGCAGAACAGATATACACTAAATAAGATCTACCTTTCTGACAAATATGTTATAATTCCGTTCAGCAGTTTTAGCTGCATCACTGTTTAATTTTCCAGGGACAGGTTGAGTTGGCTTAATTTTTTTTGTGGAAAGTTTTGTGAAGATTCTTCAAACAGGGCAACGCTATTAGCAAACCAAACTATCAATTTCTTATAGAAACACTTTCCTAACTATAACTACCAAGTATTCATAGACAAATAGCACAGGCTTCCCTTCAAGTGATAAACATAAAATCAAATAAAAATACCACAGACTTCCCTTCAAGTGATAAACATAACCTGTTTAACAAATCTTAATATTGATAAACAATTGTAATTTTACCATCTTTGTAATTAATATTTTCTTTCCCAAAATTCTAATCAATAAATGGGAACTTCCAGGACATATATTGTGAAACATTTGATTACATCTAGTCCTTCTGTAGTAGCAACCGTGAAATATTGCCCCAGTGGGCTAGTCCTTTTGTAGTAGTTTATGACTACACTGTTTTCAGGGGCACTGGGAGTCATGTCGGTCGACTACCACTGCCCCCCCGCCCTGAGAACAAGTCGGCCAATGGCCGCCATCCCCCACCCCTCGCTCTTGCCGGCACCAGGGCGGAAAACTTAGGGGCCGCCCGTGTGGTGGTAGGGCTAGCTACGCCACGGGTTCATAGGAAAGAATGTTCTATAATTAAAATTCAGCAAACTAAAGGAAACACAGGTCCTATAAATAACTGATTGCCTAATTAATATTGTTCTAGAGCCATTTTTATATTACTAGAATTGGGCCCTAAACTGTATAATAATGGAGACAGTGGTGAGCTTGGGAATGATCCACTAATAGTATGGCAATTATTTAAGTAACAAATATGGGCGTATTAAAGACCAGTACTATTTATTTGCACTGATGAAGCTGTCAAACGTGGCATGGACCAAGCTGCACCTGGTACAATCTGTCAGGTATCATAAGTTACAATGAAGAGGTTACTTATTGTGCCATTGCTACAGTTGTTAACTTTTGAAAATAAAAAACAACTGTGGCTGGAGGACAACAGAATTTAAGTTACTTTGGGTATATTGTGAAATACTTAAAAAACCTACAACTGACTGTATTCTTTTTCTGAGCCTAAGACTCCAAGATTCAGACCTCGGTGGGCTCGTTGATGAGGAGAGCAGATGGGGCCAAATCACCTAAAAAACAAGCGCATTCTCCCACAGCAAGTGATATTCTTCTACCAAGCCCAGGTCTCCAAGACTAAAGCTCCTGTGGGCTTGTTGGTGAGGAGATGAGGTGGAGTCAAAATGCCTAAAAACCCTGGCATATTCTCCTGCAGTGAGGGGTACACCTGGGCTGCACCCGTGTGAATACTGGGCCAGGATGGGCACTTGTGAGTCAGTCAGAGTCTGGAAGAGGCTGAGCTGGACCACACCTCTTGGTTTTGTTTTTCCTCTGCTTCCAATATGGCAAAAAGGAAAACTTTTGCCATCTCCAGCAGTAAGTCCAACTCTGCTCCCTCCTCCTTTGTAAATTTTACTAACAAGAGATATGGGAGTTTTGACTAATTAAATAAATATAGTCGGGAAAGGATGGGAATGGTGAAGTGTACAATTTTGAAACCACCCTATTCTGGTCTTTCAGCGTTTATGGATACACATTATGCTAAATCTGTCAGTGCTCAGTTGAAAGAACATGTCTATGCTGGTCCCACAATTGTTGAATCTCCCCTAGAAGTCCTGGTCTCTAGTTCTCCACAAACTAAGAAGAGAAAGAATATAGTGCAATAAAAATTGAAGACAGTTCCCCCCATGAGGAACATTGTTAAGCAGACAGGGGAAAACCACTGGGCATTAAATATATTTCCCAACTGGAAAGCTTGATCAGGAGCCTGTTTGAATCAGTGTTTGTTACAATGAAGGCTAAAGGCCTGATTACGAGTTTGGTGGTCCGATAGATCGCCAAACCAGTGGTGGCATTGAGGCCACTGCTGCACTGGTGGTCCGACCGCCATATCATGTGTCACATGTATCACCTAATAAGGCGGTCAGACTGCCACACTACTGCCGCAAATGCTAGAGATCCATGATCCTGCTGCGGTGTTGCAGCGGTCACAGGCCGCAAAATGCTGGTGGTGCCGATGCAGCACCGCTGAGTATATTACGAGTTGTCTCACTGCAACCCTATCCCTGCCATGGAAAGGGGAGGGGGAGGCAACTCAGGGGGTGCTTATAGGGCCCACTGTCACCTCTGTACTGGTGGGTGCATTCAGGGTGGCATATGTTGTACGCCCCTGCTTATTTGCACCCCCAGTTCCTGCACAGGAAGACATGCACAGCAGCGTTCTGCTGCGCTGCTCCCACTGCACTGTCTTTCTACGGTTCTCCTTCGAGCCTTAGAAAGACACTGCAGTGGGCCACCGCAGCAGGACCTTCCACCAGGATTCCAATCATAATCCAGCGTGTGGTCTGACTACAGGTTTCAATCAATCAGCCAGGGTTGGTAAAGTGCAACTACTCATCAGTGCGGGTCTAAATGCGCAGGAGGGGTGGGGTGGCGACTCTGTCGAGTGCTGGGGTCATCCAAAGAGCCAGGTCTTGAGGTCCTACCTGAACTCAGGCAATGTGGTTGCTTAATAATTTTAGAAAGAAGGAGCCCCTTCAAACAAGAATGAACAATCATAAATAATATACAGTATAAAAACAATCAGCGTAATTTGATATAGTGTCCTATGTTACATTCTATATATAGAGCAACTCATTATTCACTTGAAAAGATATACATTACGATTATTCATAGAGCCATCAAGTGATTAATGGAACAATCCATAAAGCGAATTGCCGAGATGGACAAGAAGGCTGGCGGTAGGTAAACACACTGGTGTTCTTTTCAAGTGAATAATGAGTAGCTCTCTATATACTGTAATATAGGTAACTATATCAAATTGCATTTCTTGTACTGTAAATTATTTATGATTGTTCAATTTGTGATAATCAACATAATAAAAATATATCGTTTGTGATAAAAAATAACAAAATTGTAAAGCATGATATTTTGATATACTGGATTTATATGGTTTCCCCTTGGTTTGCCTGTACTTATGATATATTTCTTACTTGCCTAGGCCGTTCTTTCCAATTGCAATGTGGGTGCTTGCCAAGGGTGGAGGAGGAGGTCCTTCCAAGCTTTGTCTGTGAGGTAGGAGAAGGACTTTTCTTCTGTTCTGGTATTTAAGTGGGATGGTGGCCGGAGAGATCTCGGTTGATCGGAGGTGTCTTTTGAGTGCTTGGAAGGAGAGGCGGGTGTTCAGGTATGTGGATCCAGTGCTGTGAAGGACTTGGTAGGCGTGGGTGAGGATTTTGATCCTTATTCTTCTTATGACTGGGAGCCAGTGAAGATTACAAAGGGGTTGGGTGATGTGACTGTGACAGAGAATGTTGAGGATAAGTCTGGCTGTGGCGTTCTGGACAGTCTGGAGTTTGCGAAGGAGCTTCTTGTTGACTCCGACGTAGAGAGTGTTGTCGTAGTGCAGTCTGCTACTGATGACAGCATGCATGATAGTTTATCTAGATTCGATTGGGATCCATCTGTACATCTTTCAAAGCATGCGGAGTGTGTTGAAGCAGGTCAAGAATACAGCGTTGATCTGGTGGTTCATTTTGAGTGATGAATCTACTATGATGCCGAGGTTTTGTGCATAGTCCATCGGGGTGGGGGGATTTCCAAGGGCAGGGGCCAACAAGAGTCATCCCATGCGGTGGGGGTGGAGCCAAGGATGAGGACTTCTGTTTTCCCAAAGTTGAGTTCCAGGCAGCTGTTCTTCATCCAGGTGGCGACGTCTTTCATCCCTTCTTGGAAGTTGTGTTTGGTGATGTTTGGTTCATTGATTTGTTGGAGAGGGAGAGGATCAGCTGGGTGTCATCGGCTTAGGAGACAATATTGATCCTGTCGTCCGTGATGAAGGTTGCGAGGGGGGCCTGGCACCCAGACACTGGCGTGTTGGCTTGCTGCAAAGACCACCAAACTCGTAATCAGGCCCTAAGTTGTCTGAGGGTAAACTTGAGGAAATAGTGGTGGGCTGAAAGATTCAGAGAAAGGGATAGATTAAGCTACTTCTATGGAAAATAAATAAACCTGGGGTCAGTTTGAGGGCAATTTTGTATGTCACAGTAACAATCATGTGGAAGTGGGGGAATACCGCAGTTGTAGTCTACAGTAGGGAATGGAGATGGGTATGGTAGCTAATGCAGTGAGAACAATGGGCCCTGTGGAGGCCCAGCTGTCTCTTCCATCCATGTTATCTCTTTCAATAAAATCTTCTGTAGGTAGGCCCCAAATTCAGTTATGTCCCCTATGTGATTGTGCTCAGAGATTTTCCAGTTCTGAGCAGAGGGAAAAGTGTCTGGATTTTAAACATACAGTATTTCTGTTGGATAAGAAGGAACACAGTCACAGGAATGTGTTATTTACCGTATGATGACATTATTATGGTTGGATAGTCCCTAGGTGGGTAATGGTTGTAAGGATTCAAAGGGACACTTGTAATGCATTTTAGGCATCGATTTGTTGTCAGAGCCCTTTTGTGTAAGCTATCTACCTCACAATGGAATGTGGGATACATGAAAGCACTCCATTTGGGAGTATTTGTCACTATATTGTCACTGTATGACATGCAACCCCATAATTTGCCTCAATTTTATATTAGTTCAGTGGACCGATATTCTTCCTTAGTATCCCAGTAAGGAATTCATTTCCACTTTTGGAGCCACTTGAAGAAAATTATTTTCTACTAGACAGGATCACAGGGATGCAAACTAGTCTGGTGAACCGACTTTCTCTAATTTTTGATACTCTCAATGGCCTTGTAATCGGCACTGTTGGAGGTGTCAGAGGCCATCAAGGAAGTCCTAGATAATGGAGGGAAAGCACTGTTAGTATTATTAGATCTCTCTGCTGCGTTTGACACCGTTCCCCATGACCCCCTCCTGGAGAGACTCTTTGAGATTGGTGTTCGGGGAACGGTGTTCAGATGGTTTGAGTCGTTTCTATCCAACCGACAACAGACAGTCTGGGCTCCCCCATACTCTGCTGCAGTGCCGCCTTTGGAGGTGGGAGTCCCTCAGGGGTCGATTTTGAGCCCCACTCTCTTTAATATCTACATGTCCCCTCTGGCGGCACTGGCAGAGTCTTTCGGCACCCAGATTGTCTCGTACGCCGATGACACCCAGCTTCACTTCACATGCGGTGGGAACACGGACTTTGATGGCGAGAGCATTAAGAACTGCTTGGGTGCGGTATTTGCCTAGTTTCAACTTAATCAACTGAAATGCAACTCCGACAAGTCTGAGCTCCTTTTCTTTGGGTGCCCCCCCTGACCCCGGATGGAAGACCTGGTGGCCCGCAGGGATGTATCCTCCTTCCACTGACTCCACGGTAGCTAAGAATCTTGGAATCAAGATGGACAACTGTCTCTCACTGAAACCACAGATTCTTGGTCTGGTCGGGCAGTGTTTTGGGATACTAAAAATGTTAAGGAAATTCCTCCCTCTCCTTTCTACTGCCCATAGAAAAATAACGGTGCAAGCCCTGGTCGGATTGAGGTTGGATTACGCGAATGTACTCTACCTTGGCCTGCCGGAATATCTTTTGTCTCGCCTACAGGTAGTGCAGAACTCGGCGGCATGGGCAATTTTCGGCCTTGGCCGCAGTTCTCATGCCACCGGTCTTTTGAAGTCACTTCACTGGCTGCCAATCCGGAAACGCATTAAGTTCAAGGCCCTCACTACTGCGTTTAAAGCCCTTCATGGCACTGGTGCTTTCTATTTGCGGAAGAGAGTTGTCTTTCACCATCCATCCAGAGCCTTACGATCGGCTGCCTTGTCACTGGCCACGGTCCCGGCAATCAGGCGTGCGTGGACAGGGGGCCGGTCCTTTAAATATCTGGCGCCACGGGCCTGGAATGCTCTGCTACTCGCTCTGAGAAAGAGCGAGAATTTAGCAACTTTCAGGAAAGAGCTTAAAACGTGGCTGTTCTGTCTCTAATTCCTCCTCCGCCGCTGGGGTTATGCTGTGTTAGGTCTGTTAGCGCCGGGACACTCTGCCTGAGTAGCTGAGCGCTCAATAAAACTCCCAATAACATAACATAAGATGGCCTTGTAATGAAATATATAGTTTTTTGCCCCCAATCTTCTTAAAGCTTCCCATGTCAACATTTACAGGCAGAGGGGCTCTGTCCAATATAGACTTTATTATTCTCTCTGAGGATTTGAGAGGTCTAATTTTAGATTGTTGGGTTGGCCCTCACTGCGCTAGTGGCCATAATCCACTAACTTTGTCTCTTAGATCTAACATGTAGTATACCATATGAAGGTAGAAATCAAGAGGCAGTGAAGAATAAAGCGGTTTTAATAAAATAGTCTAAACTTATCCCTCCTTAAAGGAACTAGAGAGCTGATTCTGGGTACTAATGATACACGTACAGTATGTTTGGAAGAGCAAAGTAACCCTTCAACGATTCTAAGTGCATTTGAGGATATATGTTGAACTTACGATAGGTTGATGACTGGCTCTTCTGGTTGCCCTAAGTTATATCACTGGTTTGACAATGCATGCTCTATTTCTCATAAAAAGCTTAAGTCTGCATTAAGGAAAAATCCATGGATTCTGTTAGAAGAGCAGGCATGTAATTTGAATATAAAAAGGTTTTAGCAGCTAGGGTCCCTATCATTATGGAAAAAGCATGGACTTCCTTACAGCTCGCTAGCACTCTGAGCGATAGTAGTGTATTTTCAAGGGTAGTAAATGCACTATATTTTAGGGCTGCTCAATCCCCCTTTGTAATGGCTATGATTCCCGCTTCTATGTGAGAGGAACATTTTGCTAAAATGTATTCTCCTATAACACCAGAGCATAGACTTAATAACACTCTAGAAGTGTACATGACTAGGCCTGTCATTCTTGTGACCCTTGATGTGGAGGAGCTCAAAACAGCCACTATTTGAAACTCTAAGTGGAGGCCTCAGGGCCTGACAGAATCCCAAAGAATCTGTACAAAGAGATCATTGGTCTCTGGGCTCCCTTAGTGACCAATGTCCTTAGTGCTGCTGCAGTGAGTGAATCACCTAGGTCCTGGTCCCAGCCAGTCGTTGTTCATACATATATGAAAGGGAACAAAGCTGGTCTTGTACGCTATAGACCAATTTCAATTAGATTTAATAACTGATGTAGCAGGGATGGTCTTGATGGTGAAGCTTGAAAACTGGGCTCATGAAAATACCATTCTCTCAGTTGTTCAATGTAGTTTTGTCCATGGCTTAAGAACTATTGAACAGAGTTAAGTATTTGTTGACATATATACACTTCAGAAAGGTGGTGCAATGCACTTGGCATTTATGCACTTGATGAGTGCATTTGACCTTGTTAGCTGCTTGAAATGTTGGCTAAAAATGTTGGCCCTGAGGGTGGATATACCAATTATTTATATTTTAACAATATACACACTGATACTAATGGTTGTGTGTGCTATTGCACCCACGGGGAATGCACTACCTAATTTAAGATTAGCATTGGAGTCTGGCAGGGGTGTGTCCTGGCCCTCATTTCTTTTCACCATGTATATTAATGAATTGGAAGGTATTTTAAGACCAAGGATCAGAATATGCCCCAGATAAACACACATCTGGTACCCCTGCTTCCCTATGCCAATGATGCTATTTTAATGGCACATACAGAAAATGGGCTACAAACTCTCCTACACTTATTTAAACACTTTAAGGAGGAGCTAGATTTACAGACACACAGAGTAAACTCATTTGTGATGGTTTGTGGACCTCAATCTGTTAAAATATAGCCCCACTTTGTGCATGAAGCCCTGGTATAAAAGGCAAAAACATTTCAGCATTTGGGACTTCTTTGGATTCTGTGTTTAATTGGGATCTTCTCTGGAGTATCAGAGAACACCAGTTTAACAGACCAATGTAAGTCATTTTTAGGTTTCCTAGGTAGCTATGGTAAAAACAACCTAGAAATATGAAAATAATGTATAAAGTGCCTTTCTATTGCTAGCTATACAGCAGATCTATGGGTTTCACAGACTTAGAAGGATTGCTGTTGGTAGAGGATGCTACTTTACATAGGCTATTATCAGTCCATAAAATTCCCTATACTTTTATTTGAAACACTGAGTTAGGGATGAGTTTCTTGGAGGGTCAAATCAAGATCTCTTCTCTGTTTCTATAGCACTCAATCTTGTCAAAGCAAGAAACCACACTTATCTGTAGGGTTATTTATATTTAGCCTTTGAGAATAGTCTTTGTATCCCCTGGTTGCAATAGGTAAAGGGGGAGTCAATTGCATAAGGAAACAAGAACCTTTTTACTCCCCTGATTTAGTCAATTATTTTTGTTCTAAAGATATGCTAATCTGTTCTTCTGTTAAAATTTTCATGCCCATTAGCATTTGGATGTATCTTATTTCTGAAACTAACATCACAGATTTCTTTTGACATGATTCAGTATATATTTTACTGACTTGTTGTCCTTGTGACTGTTGCTTGGTACAATCAGCAATTAATTTGACTCTTTTTCCCAATTATATTGGTCTCAGATGAAATGGTTTTTACTGCTCTTATTCCATGTTTAAGATTTTAGGAATATAGTCTGGCACTTACTTTTTTACAAGAACTCTGTTCAAAATGGATATGTATTTCAATCATCGGTTTTATTCAACCTTCCAATATAATAAGGAATTAGATGGCTGTAACATAAGGTGAATTTAGATAAAATATATAATTGTATAAAAATACATTGTATGATGAACCGAAGATTTTCAAAATGTTTTATGCATACATGTTTATATGATGGATGTTCAAGTGATTCTTGATGTGATATTGGTGGAAGTTTTAATTGAATATAAGAATACCCTTCTATATAATGGATTAACTTCCTGAAATCATCCTTCTGCTATGATGATTTGTATTTTATTATGCCTTGGATGTTTTGTGACATGTGTATAGGTACTAGTGTTGAAAACTAAAGAGATCAATGAAGTGTTCGACAAGAAAATGGAAGATATTGTGTAAAGAATTTGTAACCGGGAGGAGCTTCGCGGGCAACCAAGATGGCCGCGTGAGCTCGGAGCTCCGAAGACCTCCCGATCCTCCGCAATTATCCTGCCACCCATCCTGTCCCACGTTGGTGGGAATCTATTGCTGAGCCGGTGCTGAAGCGGTGCCCGCTTTCGGAATGAAAATCCGACATTCCTGGACTTAGCTAGCTCGTCAGAACTCTGGTGGCCCCGCCTACGACATTGAAGACCGTCGAGGGGCGCAGCGGTGCCTTCTTGTGGACCTCCCTGCTAGCGCTTCGTCTCTCCGGCGAAGAACACCGGAACCTGAACTCTACTGCTGAGTACCTTCCTCGGTGACCTTCGGGGTCCCTACCACGCCGGCTGAGTGCACACTACGCGGCTTCTTCACCCCTTTGGACCACCCTGCCCGGGCGTGCCAACATGGCGGGCAAAGGCGACTTGGACAAAGGCAAGCCCCCGAGAGTCAGTAGGAAACCGACCCAGTCCCAATCCACCATTCCTGAACGATTCTCCCAGTCTAAGGGATCACCGGGACAAGTGGGCCGCGCTAAGGACCCGATAAGGGACGACTCTCCTGATGACTCCGAATTCACGCTTCGGGACGTGATGGGTGCGATAACTGGGGTGAAGACGGAGATGCACGCTCTCCATGAGGCACTGTCTAGCAAGGTCGACTCCCTGAAGATCGAGTTGAACCTCATTAGAACTGATTTCGGAAAGACCAACGACCGGGTGAAATCATTGGTCCTCAAGACATCGAGCCTGGTCAATGATGTGTCTGACATTCAAACTGAGGTCCGCGACTTGAAGATGGCGAACGGACTGATGACACGCCGACTGGATGAGTTCGAGGGTCGTGCGCGACGCCAAAACGTCCGCATCACTGGGGTACCGCAGAAGGCCGAGGAGGACTCGGCTGAACTCTTCGTTGAGGACCTTGTGGTCAAGAACCTAGCACCGGGGGGCCTGAGCAAATTCTTCTCGGTGGAGAGGGCCCACAGGATACCGGGTGGGCCGCCAAAATTGGGCGCTTCCCCTCGCCCCATCATTGCGAGACTTTTTAATTATAGGGACCGGGACGCCATTCTGCAGGCATCGAGGTCTACAGGCCTGCTGCACTTCCAGAACTCGGACGTCAACTTCTTCCCCGACTTTACCCAGGCAGTACAGAAGCGTCGCCAGAGCTTTGTTGGGGTGAAACGAAGGCTAAGAGACTTGGGACAGCGTTACTCTATGCTTTATCCGGCCAAACTTCGCATTGAACATAATCATCGGACTCTGTTCTTTGACTTTCCGGACGCGGCAGGAGATTGGCTTGATACTTTGTCCCAAGAACGACCCGCCCCGGCAGATCGGACGGAGGAGGCCACCGGCGGAGCGGACTCTCAGGAATGAGTACCTGGACTTTAGACTTTCTGACGGGGGGCGGCTGCGAAGGGCATCGGCTGGAGACATTGCAGCAATTGGTTTAGATATCCTTGTTCGCTATATGGAGGGTGACGGGAGGGGATAGGTTGCCTCCTTTCTCCTCTGTGGGACTTTTTGTAGATTAGTTAAGGGGCGACAGGCACACTGCTAGTTGGGGTGGCTATTAGTCTAATGCAGGGGTGCAGGGTGGTGGGTAGTTGGGGTGTGATTTTTCTACTTTCTCTTTTGTTTCTTTCTCTGTTCAGGCTGGGGTCTCAATGGAATGTCGTGACTGTTTTGCGGGCACCATTGCGGGTGGGGGGGAGGGGGCGTAACGTCCTTGATGATGGGGGGTAAATCTCTTAATTTGCTGAGTTGGAATGTGAACGGGTTAGGTGACCGAATTAAAAGGGGGGTTGTACTGCAACTGCTCAAACGTTGTTCGCCTGATGTTGTTTTCCTGCAGGAGACCCATCTTGTGGGAAATACGTGTAAGGCCTTGAATAGGCGGGGGTTTAAGATGGTGGCTCATTCGGGGTTCTCCACGGGATCCAGGGGGGTGGGCATCATGGTGCGCATGTCCCTCCCGTTGGAGGTGGAGTCTACACTTGTTGACGAGAGGGGCCGATATGTTGCGGTAGTGGGCAAATGGGAGGGACGCACTCTAGTTTTGGTTTCAGTTTATGTCCCCCCGGGGCTGCAGGAGACTACTTTTCGAGACCTGGGTAGGGCCATCTTGAATCTCCCTGAAGGACTGCTGATTGTGGGTGGAGACTTTAACTCTGTGGTATCGGGGGACTTGGATCGCTTCCCATCCAGAGACTTGCGGGCCTCCCAGTCCTGGCTCTCTGACTTCCTAGGCTCCATGGGGTTGATTGACTGCTGGCGTCTGCTACACCCTGCCCTGCGACAGTATACCTTTCTCTCGGGTGCCCACGGCAGCCTGTCTCGTATCGACTACGTCCTCACCCCCGCGGCCCAGGCGCAGTCGGTCTCTACCGCCCGTCTACTGGCCAGGGGCATTTCAGACCACTCCCCGGTTTGGGTGTCCTTTGATTTTCAGATACCCGCGACCACGAGAGTGGCTCCTATTAATCCGTGGTATTTTCGGGACCCAAAGACTAGGGATCTCCTAGCTAAATCTATAGAGCGGTACTTCACTGAGAATACCGGTTCGGTTGATTCTGCTGTTTCCCTGTGGGAGGCCTTTAAAACTGTGCTCCGCGGCGAGGCCTTCTCCCTGATCGCAGAGGCCCGCAGACGGCGGGATGAGGTCGTGGTGCGGCTGGAATCCGAACTCGCTGATTTGAACTCCCAGTTGGCCTTAGGGCCGACTCCTGAGCTACTTCATGCCCTCTCCCTCAAACAATCCGAACTCCGGGCCACTGCCACTGATGCGGCGAGAGCCTTGAGCAGGGAACAGCAGGGCAGGATATATGATTCTGGGGATAAGGCCGGTAAACTTTTGGCCTGGCTGGACAGACGGGAGCTCGTGTCTCGTGTGGTCCCAGAGATACTGGGTGACAACGGCCTAGTCCTCACGGACCCGGCCGCCATAGTTGGGTCATTCGCGGAGTATTTTGAGGCGGTCTACACGTCTGCGACTTCCCTACCGGAATCTGCCTCGACTTCCCTCTTGGAGGGCATCGAGCTTCCCTGCCTCTCAGATGTCGAGCAGGAGGACATGGACCGAGACCTGACGGTGGATGAGGTGGCGCTGGCGATTCGATCGTTGCGTTCCGGCAAGGCGCCGGTGCCCAACGGCATTCCTGTTGAATTGTACAAGCTCAAGGCCGATACGGTGGCCGCGCCTCTGCTAGACATGTTCCTAGAAGCCCGTGAGGCCGGAGAGCTCCCGCTCGACCAAAGACTCGCCACCATAGTGGTGATTCACAAGGAGGGGAAGCCACGTGATCTTTGCCGTTCGTATCGACCCATCTCACTTTTGAACGCCGAACCCAAGATCCTGGCCAAGTTATTGGCCAACCGACTAGTGGGGGTGATCTCGGACTTTGTTCATCCGGACCAGTCTGGTTTCATACCGCACCGCAACACGGCCCTCAATCTTCGACGACTTCACGCGGTTATGGCGCGAGCACACCTTCTTACTGAACCTACGGTACTCGCTTCGCTCGATGCCACCATGGCTTTCGACTCGCTGGAGTGGAACTACCTGTGGGCAGTGCTTGCTAAGATGGGGTTTGGACCCGTTTACATTGGCTGGGTCCAGCTCCTGTATTCGGCCCCGCTGGCGAACGTGACTGTAAATGGTCGGCTGTCGGCCTCCTTCGCATTGCGCAGAGGCACCAGACAGGGATGCCCGTTGTCACCACTCCTGTTCGCCTTGGCACTAGAGCCTTTGGCGGCATGGATTAGGGTGCATCCTGATGTCGCTGGGATAACGTGGTCTTCGGGATTTGAGGATCGGGTGTCGTTATACGCGGACGATATCCTCCTGTACCTCACCTCCCCTTGCCGCTCGCTCATAGTAGTGTTTGATCTGTTGGGCACCTTCGGAACCTACTCAGGCCTGGTTATTAATTGGTCCAAATCCTCACTGTACACATTGTGTGGGGACACTCCGCGCCTTCCCCGTGGCTGCTCAATACAGGTTGCCCAACAGGGCTTTAAGTACTTGGGTATCTACGTTTCGTGGGATCCCCGAGCACGGTACTCGCACAACCTACTTCCGCCTCATGCGAGGTTGCGTCGAGATGTGGAGAGTTGGGGAAAACTGCCGATTTCTTTAATGGGCAAGGCGGCGCTGTTCAAAATGATGGCGTTGCCACGGTTCCTATACGCGTTACAAAACACTCAGGATCCGGTGCCCGCTAAATATTTCAGAGAGGTCGAGTCCTTGCAGCGAGCCTTATTGTGGGACGGTAGACCGCGGATCTCCCTGGCAAAACTGACCATACCGTGCTATGACGGGGGCATTGCCCTACCTGACATACGGCGTTATTACTGGGCATCCCAGCTCGCGGCTATTAACCATGGCCTGTACGGCCCGGCAGTCAGCCCAGGCTACGCCATGGATCGGTGGCTTATGAACGATGGGAACTACTACAGGGCGCTATATTCCAAGTCTCTGGATCGGAAGTTGACAGGTCCCACCAAGACGGCGGTGCATTTGTGGCGGGCGGTTACCAAAACTTTGGGCTGGCAGGGTAGGATTTCCATGGCCACTCCGCTGTATGATTCTGACCTGCTGGGGAAACTGTGGCACACCAAGGGCTTTGATAGGTGGGACACCATTGGTATATCGAAGGTGGGGGATGTGATGGCTGGGGGCGGGATCAAGTCTTTTGAGGCGCTGAAGTCTGAGTTCCAACTGGGGGCGACGGAATATTTCAGGTACGCACAGCTCAGGCACGCTCTCTCCTCCCGTGTAACGGCGGGAGAGACGGTACCCGAATCGTCTCCCCTGGAGGACAGGGTGCTGGACGGCCATATGCCGGACAGCGCCATTTCCCTTACCTACAAGAAGCTCATTAACACACGGGCTGACCTGCTGCGACGGTTGAGAGAGCTCTGGGTGAATGATGGCATCGAGGTGGATGATGAGGAGTGGCAGTCGGCGGTCTCTTCCCCTAGGGAGGTGGCCATATCGGCGAGACTTCGCCTTGTCCAGCTGAAGATACTACACAGAGTTTACGTTACGGGCCCCAGACTCATACACATGGGGCTCTCGTTGGATGGTACTTGCCGGAGAGGATGTGGGATGATTGCGACCTTCATGCACATTATCTGGGAATGTCCTGCAGTGGCTCGATTCTGGGTGCGTGTGCACGAGGTGATGAAGGATGTGACTGGTGTGGCTTTACCCGCGGAGGCCCGGCGCTGCTTACTTAACATTTGGGGCCCGAATGACTACAATGTGGCCCAGACCCGCTGGGTCACGCTGGGCAACATGGTAGCCAAAAGAGACATAGCTCAGAGATGGGGTGCGCCAGCTCCTCCCACGATTGGTTTGTGGGAGACCAACATGGACTGGTGCATGCTACGTGAGAAAACAGTATATGTAGCCAGGGGCAAACCGAAAATGTGGAGGTCCGTGTGGGGTGCTTGGAATTCACATCGAGGTGACATTTGTGCGCCCCCTATGGAGGTGGAACTAGATGTCCATCTGTCTCCGTAGCGTCCCTTTCCCGTGATTCCATGACTTCTATTCTGTTGTGTTACTCCCCTCATGACCCGATGTCGATACCTGCATTGCAAGCTGTGTAAGGGTGTGTGGCCCCCGATTCCCCCCCCCCCAGTGATGTAAGCCCAACGTACGTGATGTGTCCTCAGCCTAATTTTCTTTTTCTTCCTTTCTTCTCTCGTATTTCCTTTTTTTCTTACTTTATATTTAGCAGCCTCTGTTGTTTTATGGTTTATTTATTTTATTGTTTTCATATAATTGAAATTAAACCTGTTTGCTCCTGTCTACCGTTTGGTGCATGAATGGAAATGCTACCTCAATGCTGCCTGGCCTCCGGGATGTATGGTTGAATAGCGGTGTACCTTTTCTATAAATAAAGGTTTTCCAAAAAAAAAAAAAAAAAAAAAAATTTGTAACCATGAGGGGGAAATACAACTCAAGAAACAAAGGAAGTTCCTGAGTGATCAGAAGGACTACCAGGATGGCAGTGTTTTAACCTTTAGCGACAAATATGATGACATTAACTGGAATTGGAAGATGTCTCAGTAGACCTGTTCTAATTCACCAGAAAAACATATGTTGCATAAATGGTTTGCATTGAAGGGAAGCAAATCACCCTCAACTTCAAGTAATAGAACCACACTTAGCAATATTGACATACTTGACATTTAATTTTAGCAGAGCTGGATAGAGAAAGTACAAGCAGTGGCAATAAGTATTTTTATCTGGATGATTTGTGGATTGACCTGGATTTTAATGAACTGGCCAGCTTCAAACCCAAGTCAATTTTCAATCCAACTGTCCCTCATGATGCCATCAATACTTTGAAGTCCCGGTGATCCGGGACTTCAATACTCTAGCCAAACATCAGAGATTGCAATTTGACAATTAGAACAAAGAAGAATGGATGGCTATCGCGAACCTATGGATGGACCACAACATGATGATACTTAACATCTCTATTGCTTTCATTGTAATGCATCAAGGAAAAGGAAACATTTGTGCTATGTATTGATGTTATGTTGTATATATTACTGAAATTTTCAGCATAAATGCTCGATAATATTAGAGTCTTACATTTTCTTAAAATATTTTTTATATTATGGTTTTTAATAAAGGTTGGCACATGGGTACTTTTAAAATTATAGTAGTTGGACATAATTAGAGTTGAAAACATTTTTATGCCATATTTACTAATAAACGTTACAATTATTTCTATATATGATATGTTTCAATTATGTAATTATGCTTGAATTTAACAATGAGGTTACTAAGAAATGCCAACTTTAAAATGAATTGAATTGCTTATTTCCTTAGGCTGCATTGTTTCATAGCCTGGTAATTGACTTTTGTTACGTTTCCTCAACTGTTGCTTTATCTGTTCTGTTTAAGCATCATTCTTAATTCAATAGATACTTTTTCCAGTACTTTGTTGTGAGTGAGTTGATGGTATTTTGACCCTTTGACCTAATTATGAAGAGCAACAAAGTAAATAGGCTCTTATTCAACTAACCTGTGAGGATGAAAAGGGCAGTTGTTTCTCGTGAGCAACATGGGAAAATATGCTGGAGTATCAATTTTGTACCTGATAAGCGGAAGAATGGTCAAGAATGATTGGACCATTGTATGGTGACAACTGATGTCACAGATGAATAATTTGGAGTAGAAAATGTGACTTCCCATGCAGGAAGGATGGCAGATTAGAATCTCTCTTGACTGCCTACTTACCTACTATAGCATCGGACTTTTATGCTCTTGCCTGTTTTCTTATGAGGATGAATTTACCTACTGAACAATTTGGAGCTGTCTGGTGTGAAATGAGGCCTAAACTTTCCTGATTATTGCTCCAGTCCTTTTGCCCTTTTGCCCATGCCCATGGACTTTTCCTTAGTGGATTCTTACTTAGTCCATTTGCCCATGCTAAGAAAATTCTTTTGAACCATCCCCCTGACTTTGTTGGTGATAGGAAACCCTAACCTTGACAATGGTCTTTATGGATTCTTGTATTGAGAAATACAATTACTTAGGCAAAATGTGTGGTCTTATAATACGTGCTGTGAGACCCATGACTGAACTGCTTTAAATGTTACTTATATACATTGATTTTGGATTGTTAATACAATAACCAAATTATCTAAATGTGTCAGTGCCTTTATTAATTGTGTCTTAATGTTGTTTCCATAGAAACTGTGCTTACTAGATATTGATTTCTAATGTATGATGGATAGAGTCATAGTCTGAGAGTAGTGTACTTGAACCAGATCTCTCATTTGTGAGTTGGCTACAAATTGTTATTCCTCATTGGGTGGCCAACAGTTCGACACCATGATTTCTCACTGCGATGAAGCAAAGTCAATTGGAGGACCAATGCCTCTGTGGGTGAAATATAGAATCTGAGGGAAGTGACTACGTAGTGTAGTAGTTATATGGGTCCAGAAACCGAGAAAATGAAGAATAGAGCTTCTACTGCAACACTGCCTAAAATCCAGAAAAATCCCCAAAATCCCCTTGGTAGACCCACAGTGTGGTCATGTGGATCCTTTCTAGAAAATACATCTAGATATATAAATTTTTACCTCCATCCTTTTGTCACCTCCCTCCCTTCTTATATTCAGGACAGCAAGGATTTCCTGAGGAGGATTTATGATATTCCGTGGGAAGAGGACTATCTTCTTATCACACTTGATGTCAGCAGCTTGTATACAAGTATCAAACACATTGATGGAATCTCAACATGCAGATATTTTCTTAGGGCAAGCACCTTATCCTGGTTCTTCCACACGGAGATGATCCTGAACATGATACACTTTTGTCTGGAGAACAACTTCCTCTGGTTCAACAACAATTGATACAGACAGGCAAGAGGCACAGTGATAGGCACCTGTTTTGCTCCCAGTTTCGCCAAACTCTTCATGGGGTGGTGGGAGCAGCTGGTGTTTGGGACCATTGATGACTTTAACACCCACTTCTTTTATTGGAGATGGTATATTTGGGACCCGTTCTTGGTATGGAAGAGTAGTAGGGAACTGATGTCTGAGTTCATTGCCAGACTCAATGAGAATGATGTTAACTTGAGATTTGAGGAGACTATGAGTGATGTGAGTGTAGAGAATTTGGACATAAGAGTGGAGATGGAGGCAACAAACTGACCTCCAAACTTTTCAGGAAGTCACTGAAGGAAATACCCCTCTTCAGGCGCAAAGCAGTCAACCTCATTAACAGTATCCCCTAATTTTTGCGGGTTTGGAGAAATTGAATGGAAGTCCCTTATGGGCTGCTTCAGAGAAAGGGCAAAGTGTTGAGCTCTGCCTTCGCGAAAGCCCAGAATGTCAACAGAGAGATCTTGCTTGCAGCAGATACATTCAGAAGGTAGGTCTTATTGAAAGACAGACTAAGTAGAAATGAGGTTTGTCTCCAACAGTACAAAACTGGGTGAATAATGTAAAGGCTTTTACACATGTACCAAATGCAAAGCCTGAAAATCCAGCCAGAATGAGAAATCATTTTTCTCCCCATTGTCAGGTACTGACAAACCCTTAGATACATTTCTCAATTATCTTCTGATTTCTGTGTGTATGTCCTGATCTGCCCATGCAACAAGCTCTATGTGGGCAGTACTATCCATCCTGGCAAGAAGTGAATGCTGGAGTATATACAGGACATTAGGAACTCAAACAAACAGTACCCCATGGCTCAACACTTTGCTATTTTCCACAAGGGTAATAAATCTGTACATAGATACTTTGCCTTGGACAGGGTGCCCATGACTCCCTCTGGAGGCAACCACTCACAACATTTGAAACACTTGGAATCAAGATCCATTCATGAACTCAACACCAGAATCTGAGACGATCTCAACACCGATGAGGAATTATCTGTTTATCTGGGGTATTAACTGGCATTCTGGATAGTTCTTGGCCACTCTGGGTAGTTCCGTCCTTCGCGCCCCTCCTTTTGTCCCCCCTTTTAAGTTTTCTTCTTAACTATGACTTTTGAGTTGTCTCTTCATATACATTAGCTGTTTATCTAGATTGCGAAAAGTGTACATTTTGAATCTGCTCCTGCTCCACTCCATGTTTATTATATTTTACTGGCTCTTCTTATGTGTTTTTATGTCTGAAAAGTATTGGGGTCTCCCTCTTGATGCGGCATTACTGCAGGACCAAATTCTACATATCTCTGATTGTGTGGCTGAGTCAATTCCTTCTCTCTCTTCTCTTGCTGTCCATGGCAATCAATGAGATAAGGCAATGCTTCTGCTATTTCTTCTTTTTTCTTTCCAATTTTCTTCTAATTTGTCTGTGATTTGAGTATCTGACACACAATAGTTGGACTCATAGGATGTAATTCACACCTCATTAGGTATCCCTACTATTATGGATGGCTATGTATATGCGTGCCACACACTTACTTTACTCTGTCTGAAATATGCCCACATGGGCACTATTGGGCGAACATCTACCCTCTTGTATCTACCATTTATGGACATACCGTCCAACATATGCCCATAGTCACGCACCCATAACATTTGGGCTGCTAACATTGTCTGTTTTGTGAAATTTAAGCACTGGATGATTTCGTATTACAGTTGGAGTAACTCCTAACTCCCCATGGAAACAGAACTAATTTTATTTGATATTTGTGTTTGCACAGTGGGGTTGGATTTGGCTATAATATGTTTACTCTGTTGGAAGTGAGGTGCCTCTAAAGATTTGATGTTTGTGTTGCTTCTCTAAATATGGCTATATCATGCTTATTTTGTTTCAAGGGTTGTGACTTTACAGATTCTGGTGCTGCTCTGTGGGCTATCTCTTAATTTATTCTAAAATTATGCAAAAAATTAAGAGACTAATTATGTGAAAAATTATGTAGAAAATGTATGTGAAAATTTATATGATAAATTATATGTTTAGTTTATTTAAGTTGAGATGGTGGATAAACTGTTTTATTTGTGTAATTTTTGTGACTTGGGCCACTCTAGATTCCTTAGAGAAATTGTAATGTTTACCAACATGCAGTGTTTCCGTATGGTGAACTACAAAATGGCTGCCATACTTCTTTTCACACTGTGTGTGTACTTGCTCCCACCAGTCATTTATATTGCCACTTTGTCTATTTCTATGTTCCTTGTCGCTGTGCAACTCAACCCATGAGCAAGGCAGTCAAGACGCCGAAATGCGTGTTTTTTGGTTTGTGATCGCACTAGAATAAACTTATGAACTAAATGTATGCCTCATTGCTTTCCTGCATTAGAATGTGCGTCTCATTGTAAGGTGGAGAGTGATTCTATTTGTTTGGGCGCCTCACCCAAACCTGCATAGTGGCCATAGGGTCCCTACTCAGAGGACCGCGATCTTTGGATATGCATTTTATTATTTAGTGGTTTTATCAGTTTAAGTAACTTTTATGGTATGTATGGCCAATAAATATTTTCTTGACTTGGCTGGATTATATAAAAAATACTTTGTTAATATATTAAATATCTAATTGCAACACAAGTTTTAAATTAGCATCAGCTTTGCATAAACGGCACAGCAAAACATGCATTTTTTACTTTACTTCAACACACTTTACTTACTAACCTTTTTAGGAGTAATATAAAGTGCTCTACATCCCCCTATACTTCCCTATATATTTACTAATTTACAACAAAATATCACTTGCAGCCCTCATCATACCAAAGGAGATGAAGGAGTTATCAATGATGCAAAATTCTGCTCTTTCTTGTAAACCTCTGAGAAATCCGGCCAAGCTTAGTAGCAGGACAAGTTCACAGCAACACAACTGTGTGAATCCTTGTTTGCTCGATATGTACCATCACAATCTTTAAGATCATCTTCCCTTGATTTGGTACAACTTCCAAAGATAAAGAAAGCAAGGTGTGGAGGGAAACACTTCTCCTTCTTAACGTCCAAACTATGGAACTCACTGCCCACACATCTGAGACTTCAACCCAGCAGATCTGTGTCGAGGAAAGGAAATCAAAACATGGCTCTTTTCCCAACCCTGAACATATTGGTCACTGTCTCTGCACATCACTTAGCACCAAAACGCCTTGGCAGTAGTGCGCTCTATAAATACAGTCAGTCAATCGTCTGAGTTGAAGACGATACCAATTTTCAACCTCTCAACACACGACTTATTCGCCCAAGAAATCATTTTTCTTAATCAAGGTCTCTCTTTCGTCCCTATGGATCGCAGTAACTTCTTTGGTCTCCAGAAAAGCCTGCTCCAGTTCTTCAGACAAATCAGACTCAAACAATTCTTTGCAGATAGACCTTTCCAAAACCATATACCTTACTCCCCATTTCATTCTCCCTCTACTTTCCATCCACCAGATGCCATCATGCCCCTCGAAATGTTAACATTCAAAACACTCATCCTCAATGAAGTGGCAGTAATTGAAAAGGAAATTGAATTTGTACCTTACAACTTGTTGAAAAACAGGCAATAACCAATCTCAAGGAAAATACCAATTTCATAATCAAGCCAGCAGATACGGGCCGATGGATTGTTGTCATTAAAAGAGAGAAATATGACACTAAAATAATGAGCAAGCTGTCGAATTTCTCTCACTACTATCTACTGACCCCCTACCTGACATCAGATACAAAATTGAAAGTGATACCCACCTTGCAAGAACTCAAAACAACATAACGGAAAAAGAACTGGAGCTCCTCAACAATCCTCATCCACGTACTCCGGTAATTAATGTACTCCCTAAAATACATAAAGATACCATTAATCCCCTGGGACGACCAATATTCTCAGGTTGTGGCTCCATCCATGAACCAATTGGTAAATACACTGACGTGGTGATTAAAGAATTTGTCCCCATTACCAACACCCTTGTTCAGAACTGCATGGATCTTACCAATCTTGTGGAAGATAGACCATTCAATGCCAAGACTGACCTAATGGTTGGTCTTGATATCGAATCTCTTTACACAAACATTCCACGCGATGAAGGTTTACCGATTTTAAATGACCTACTCAATGTCAGACCCCAGCTCAGCCGCATCCAGACTAAAGTTGTTATGGATCTACAGCGAATTGCCCTTATTAACAACTACTTTTTATACAAGAACACTTCTATTTACAAATCAATGGTGTCTCAATAGGAGCATGCTTTGCCCGAGTTTTGCTATCCTTTATGTACACAATCTTGAGAAAACTCACATCTTGGTACCTACGAACCCTTTTTTTGAACAAATAGAATTTGACGACACTACATTGAAGACATCCTCTTACTTTGGCATGGCTACTTGGATACTCTACATTTCTTTCTGGAATGGCTCAACAACTGCCAACCACACCTGAAATTTACATTGAATCCTAAAGAAAACGATCTTCCTTTCCTGGACCTCACTCTTCATGCGGAAGAGGGTAAAGTAGGAACTTCTTTATTCCACAAACTCACTGAGCATAACACTCTTTTACTCTACTCCATCAATCACCCAAGTGGCCTCAGTAACCACTTGCTATTTGGACGATTCCTACAAATTTGGAGAAATTGCAAGTGGAAAAATGACTACTTCCGTGAAGCAGCCTTGCTCACCGAAAAACTGATTCAACTAGGTTCTCCCAGATGGTTGGCCACAAGAACCCACGTGGCACAAACACAGAGAGACCATACTCATACCCAAGAGGAAACGTGTGAAGAAACGCAGTCCGTTGTCACCATCTTTAGTCCTTCTAGCAACAAAGTAAGCAAAATGATTAAAAAAAACGAGAACACCCTACGTACACTTGAACCTTTCCAAAAACCACCACTTTTCTCTTACAAGAGAGGTGAAAATCTGGTTGATCACCTAGTACATGCTATTTCTTGGACCAAGGAAATTGACAATGCTGAATCAATCATATCAACATGAGGCTTACCACTGGTCCTGGGGCATTATAAATGCTAGAAATGTGTGGTTGTCCCCTTTGACGACCAACAGCAAAGAGTTTACAGTGAATGAACAATCTTATCAACTCAAGAGTTTCACCAACTGCCGCTCCAGCAACGTCATTTATGCAATACGCTGCACATGTAACCTTCTGTAGATAGGTCAGACCACCAAGATTGTCAAACAACGGATCATCCAACACAAAAGCTGTATCCGTTTCAAAGTAGACACTGCACCTCTTGACACACATTTACTTCAGAAGGGACACAATGGAACTGATTTTAAATGGCAGGTCATTGGGCAACCTACACTACCCCTATGGGGTAGTGTCAATCCATCTAGATATGTGTGTAGATGGATTGCCCGCTGTCCCTCAGTAGAACATGGAATCAGCGCCCTAGACGGGTGGAATAACACCATATGCATCCTATGTATGCTTGCACCTTGTAATTTGCATAGACGCACCAATATACACATGCTACACTGCATCCATACCATCTTACCTCATTACTATGCCACAGTAATTCATTGTATTCCACTCTATTTACATGTCGGCTTTTACCGCACTTTCTGAACCTCTTTGACTCCATGTCGTTACCTATTCTCCTCCCATCGCTCTCAATATAGGAACATAGATTATTTCTCTAACATGTGCCCTTGCTTGTACCCCTTTCCTTGTTTACAAACACCCAGACCCAACCCCATTTCTCCTCCTCCCTCTTTTTGTTTATGATGCAATTTTTCAAAAAAGGTATCTCTGTATAACAATGATCAAGCTCAATATTGTGGCCATTCAATTTTGGATTCTCAATCTATTAAGGCACATGAATATGTGTTTATCATCTGTAACATATGATATTGACACTTTCTTTTTATGTAATTGCCTTAAACGATATCTGTAAATTACTGATTGCTTTCATTCCCACATGGGCGAATCGTTTGTTGTTGCTATATCATGTCTAGAATGATGTCCTACAAGTATGCATCCTTGTTTGTCTTCACTTCTAAGCACCACTCCATTCATTATAGATACATTGTTCTTGACTCTTTCTCTTTCTATATTTTTGGCCATCCTGGCCTTTTAACTCTTTACTTTTACCTCCGTGCCCTCGATACACCCCACGTCATCGTGTACATCGGCCGCTATGACGCTTCACTGTTCACTCTGCTTCTCATTCTTAGTAGCTGAAGACGGACCCCAAGCTGGACTCATGCCTGTAATAGCCATTGTCTTTGGAGGATTCAACAAACCCTTGGTAGACCACGCTCTATAGTTGTTTCCGCTTGCCCTGACCCCGATTCTGGAACCTCTTCTGGGCTATACATAATCAAAGTTGTGCCTGTTACTTTTGCTACCCTGCTCTCAATTGATCAGACTGCTTAAATTGGTGGCCTTGTCCTGCCCTTTGGATCTACTTCACCTTTTAGCAGCCCTTGACTTGTGTGTCTCCCCCACCGGACTTTGCAGCACTCTTTCAAATACATAACCTGGACCTGAAGATGATCTGAATTCTTACACAGGTCGAAACGCCATCGACCCCTCAGTACCATCCGTGGTGCCACTTTCGCGGTTCATCGAAATTACCCCTCTTCTTTAACTCTGTACTAATGTATCTGAACTACCAAAGAGTCCTCTGTATATATTGATAACTTTGTTTTCTCTTGCGCCATTTTCCGCTGTTTGTATTTTTTACTTGTCACTTGCGCCGTTCACCTTGTTCCTCACGAGCACAAATGTGCACATGTTTGTACAGGTTGCATATACATCCAATGTAATAGAGAGCCGTCAATATTATTTTTTATCTTGCTGTTTTTGTTTAATTACAGAACATTCATTGCCATAACTATTAATAATTCCCTGTTGCATCCTTTTTGCAACTTTTTGTGCATGTCTTTGAAAACTGACTTATAATACTACCTGTTGAGACATTGTTGCTTGCTATATACACTATTTACCCAAGTCTCAACTGGGTCTACAGGTAGCCTCCTGTTGTTTGGTTACATCATGTTTGCTATCATGTTTGCTGCAGCACAATTGTAGCACTTCTCTGGGTCTCACACACAATGTTCTACTCTTTCCATATACACATGGTTCACCCAAACATAATGTAACCTGCTTCTTGCAATATACTGAACTAGGTAACTAAATTACGTGTCCATACCAGTAGCAGTTGTGTGCTGTACATAGAACAATGACAACAGTTATATTTAGACACATGTGCGCGCATGATGACATGACCTGCATTAATTAACACTTTGGCAGATTTATTATTTTGCAGCGCAACACATCTCAGGAACCAAGGTTGCTGTGCTGCTTTGCGGAAGGGAGAGAAACAATGCATAGTCATATTTATTGAAAATTGCCGTCTACAGCTCTAAACCTTTGTTCTGGCTTACCAACAGGTTGCCTAATGCCACACACAACATTTGCACCATGGTGCAGAATTATGTGAATGCTTTCTAGCCGTGGGTTTTTACTGGAATCATAGCCTTCTAGTACAAAATCTAGGGTCAGTTGTACAAAAGGGCATTTGCGGTCTCAAACTCTCTGATTCAGTAAAATATTGTATTTCCAGTCACAAACCACTGATCAGTTACTGACCTATAGGTTGGGGTGGCACCTGATTCAAAAGAGGAAGGCATCCCTTCTCCTGTGTGCATCAGCGTACCCCCTTCAGGGGGAGTAGGCAGTGGTCTAGGGGACCACTGGCTGCTCTCACTAACATTTCCAAAAAGAAAGTCATTTTGTAAACAGACTATGGGGCATATTAGCAAGAACCTCGTTAAAGTTATCGCCGGTTTAGCGGCTGGAAACTGCCACTAAAACGGCGATAATGGGCTTGCTAATATGCATTAAAGAATTCCAATAGAAGCCCAGGTTAGATGTGCAGGACATGTAACTTGGGCTTCTATTGGAATTCTATAACGCATATTAGCAAGCCATTGTCGCCGTTTTAGCGGCAGTTTCCTGCCGCTAAAACAGCAATAATTTTAACAAGGTTTTTGCTAATATGCCCCAGCGTTTGTATTCGAAACTTGACCTGTTCTGAAAAAAATGGGTTATCTATTTTAGAATGCAATCATAGGGAAGGTGGTCTGCTGCCCCTTGCAGTCCACCATCCCTGTGATTTTAGTGAATCAAAGGAGTGTCCAGTTGAGACCTGCCTTATCAATATTAGTTATGTAGGTCATTCTGCGATGCCCCCCCCCAACTCCCAGCAATTTGTGAATTAACCTATTAGTACATAGGTCAGGCCGCAAAATAAAATAGAGATCCCAAAAAGTTGGTACACAATTTGTGACCGATTTTTGCAACAACTTTCCTAGTGCATCTGCCCTTTATGTCTTGTCGCATTTTTAAGCATTCCAAAGCGTGTGTTGGCTGTACAGTGTGCAATGTGTGCAATGTTCGGTTATATGAAAACACTTCTCCTTGATCGCACCTGCTAAAAGGAGGTGGTATTTCTAGATGCAAAGATCCGACTGGCTATTTTGGTAGATCAGGCATTTTGATCGTGCTTGGTGTCAAAAAACTAATTGGGCCAGATGTATCAAGGCTTTTGCGACTCGCAAAGGCCAAAATTCGCAGAATTTCGGCCTTTGCGACTCGCAAACGGTCTTTTAGCATTTTTGGGAATGTATTAAAAAATCGCAATTTAAGGAATCGCAAAAAATTGTGATTCCTTATTTTGCCATAGCATTTAAGGAATCACAATTTTTGCGATTCCTTAAAAGATATGTATGTAACATTTTGGAATTGCGAATTTGTGTTAAGAAATCGCAAATTACTACCAACTTGTAGTTGGTGGTAATTTGCGATTTCTTTTAAAAATGCCCTATTTGGCATTTGTGAGGGTGCCATGTGACACACATACATGCCCCTAGGGCATGTATGTGTGCCACATGCACACACATGTAAATTTCAGGGGTGCAGCAGGGTGTCTTTGAGACACCTCTGCCCCCTTGAAATAATTCTCAAATTGCGATTAGCAAATTGCGAATTTGCAATTTGAGAATTATTGGCCCATAGGAATGCATTGGAAATTATTCTTTATTTGCAAATTCGCAAAATGCGAAATCGCAAATAAAGAATAATAAGGAATCGCTAAAAAATAGCGATTTTGTACATACATTCCATTTTGCGAATTCTAAATAGCGATTCGCAAAAAATCGCTATTTAGAATTCGCAAAACGGAATCTTGATACATCTGCCCCTTAATCTTTGCTTTGTTCCATGCTTCATTTGGACCCAACGTTTTGCACTGAAGACTAAAACCAAGGCTGCATAGTCTTGATTTCACCTCATGCCTCTTTCATCCATCACCAGGTACCACCTTCCTTTTATCCCATACTTTCAAGTTCCTTTTTTTAATTCCTTGTGGCACTGTCCATCTTTTTCTTTCCCCCTTTTGTCTGTTTTTCTCTCTTGCTCTGTGTAAACGTCTGATGAGGAAATATAAATGCCGGTCTCTAAATACGAGTGTCAGTGGGACCCACTTTCAACCCCCTGCCCAAATTAAGCTTTGGGGTTGTTGAACCTAAGTAATGCCTTTTTGAGGCAAGTAAAGCAGCACAAAACGCTATTTGAGTCGAGACAAGGGCACCTGTCCACAATACCTTTACAAGAGTTTGTGTAAACTTTAGTAAATCTGGCCCCTTGTTTCCTTTATTCAAAATACAGCAGCAGCATTATAAACACTAACAAAATGAGTACTTTTCTAAAGTTCCCTAACTATATTAAGACCTTCAAACAAATATGTTTTCAGCTAGTACATTCTTAGGTTGCTTCACAGAGCTGTTAAGCACATATTGCTTACAGATGGGAGAAAAAGAACAATCACTTTTTTAAATGCCACCAGAAAACAGTTCCTTCCAGGCCAGATGTAAGCCATTACGTTCTTTCAGCACTAGTTTGGACAGATAAAAGATAACCTTTTAAACTTTCGTTTTCTCCACAATTCTTTCTCTAAACAAAAGCTTTCCAAAATTAGTGTTTCAAGGCATTAACAGCTTTAATTCCCTTCTGCAATATTAAAGCTGAACAGCTGACAGACTGCAAACATAGTGACACGCGTCCAGAGACTGCTGTTGTTGGTCACAGGCAAATAATTGGGCAGAAACTGTTGCAGCGGATATCATTTTGTCCAACGGCGGGATGTGGTCAGCCCTTTTAATAAGGTGAATGCAAATGCGACTTTCCAGAACTTGGTGCAACATGTTTGCAATGTACCTCTCAGATGCTGACGGGATTTTCAAGATATTGCTTTTTTTGTAAGTCTGAGCTCTGTTTTTAACTAGCTTCATTCTTTGTTTTTCCATTTTAGCACATCCTCACAAAGAACAGATTATTTAGAGTATAGGATCTGGATAAATTTGGTGTTGATTTTAAGATGAACAAAACAGATAGCTTGAATTACTTGCAAAGCCATGAGTGTTGCCATTAGCTTGGACATTATGCCAAAAAGGAAAGCCTATAGGGTGGTCTTGGTGAGAGACAGAGGATCCTTTACTCAGTAAGAAGGGCTTTGTAATTGTACATTCTAAACACAAGGCACGTCTCCCAGTATGGAAGTAAAAGTTGGCGGTCAAAATCTTGACACGTGTTAGCTCTCAGAGCAGACCCAAGCCACGCTCATAATAGTGTTGGAGCAGTATGAACCCTGTATATTATATATTTTTCAATACTATAAAACATTTTATTTATGGTACATATATGTGGCACTTGGGGCAGAGTAGTCCGACTGATCTGAGGGCACGACCTGAGTTCATTTGCATGATAGCTGTACTGATTTCGTATTCCTCCAGGTCGGCTCTTTGGGAGTCCCCTAGCCATGCCAGTGCAGTGTCTTCGAGGTATTTGGGGAGGTCTATGGGCTATGTCCTCTGTGAGGTGTATATGGTGGAATATGTGGTGAATATGTTTATTAATTCAGCAGCGTCTTTATGGATGTTTCCCTCAGAGTCATATAGTACTGTTACAAAGTTGGAGACTTTGTTTTTCTGATACAGTCAGCAAGGACCTTTCCCGGGCGGTCACTCTCTCCAAATACTCTGGCTCTTTAGTATGTAGTTTTAAACGTATACTCTCGGTCAGCTGTGTCTTTATATTCCGTAAGTTTGTCTTCCAAAGTAGCTTTCGTGTGTCCTCCACTATGTGGATTAATTGTTGTTTGTTCTATTTCTTTTATGTCCCTTTCCAGGCTATTAAGTTGAGTGCAAATGTCTCCTAATATCCCCCAACTCTTTGTGATTCAGAAACCTTGCATAGTAACTTTGAACGCCTCCCATACCATAGCGATTTTAGGGACGGTGTCAATGTTGCGTTCAAAGAATTCTTGTATCTCTTGTCTAATTTCTGCTTTAAAAACTGGGTCTAGTATTGTCTTTGAGTTTAGTCGCCACTTGTTATGTGAGGGTTTGCACCCCGGGATGGACAGTGTCATTTTTACGGGGGAGTGGTCGGAATACGTTCTCGCTAGATGTGTGATCAGGTTCACCCAGTATCCCATTCTTCTTGTGATTATCCAGTAGTCTATTCTCGACCACGTTGAGTGTACAGCTGAGTGGTGTGTCCCTTCTCTCTTAGTGGAGCGGAGATATCTCCACGCGTCAAGAAGGCAGTTATCTGTGATAATCCCAGCTAATTGGCTCTACGCAGCAGTGTTGTGTAGTGTGGTTGAGTGAGATCTGTCCATGGCGGCTGAAACAGCTATATTAAATTCTCCTCCCCAAAGGACGTACTTTGCTCCTAAGGAGAGTATGTTTCCCCATAACATGGTAAAGAAATGGGGGTCGTCTTCGTTGGGGCTGTAACAATTGGCAATGGTAACTACATGTGTGCCCAGGCGGCAAATGCACAAATGATGGTGACCATGGACATTGAGGCACTGTATTCTAAAATTCCACAGACAGAAGCCATGGAGGCAGTCGGGGGATACATTTGATATTGACTGCCCCAGACCATTTGTTCTTGTTTGCCTACGCGTAGTGCTGACTGAAAACACTTTCAAATTCAATGGTTCACCATTTAAACAAACAAAGGGAGTATGCATGGGGGCCTCTTGTGCCCCCACTGTGGCTAATATGTATATGGCCCTGTATGAGACACGATTTGTATACAATGAAATTGCCCCCTTCAGTGAATCTGTGAAATCTTGGTCAAGATATATAGATGATGTCTTCTTTATTTGGGCAGCAGATCCGGAAGAGCTTCTGACATATGTCTTGTGATTCACATTATGTGATGACAATATTTTTTTCACAGCTAATTTCAGCAATAACAAAGTGGAGCTTTTGGATATACTTATCCAAAATAGAGAAGACCATCTAGAAGTAGACTTATATGTTAAGGCTACAGCCCGCAATACCTTGCTTTACTTTCAAAGCTACCACCCCCAGACACAGAAGATCAGTATCCCATTTGGACAGTTCCTACGATTACGTAGGAACTGCACCAATGTACGAGATTTTGATATCCGAGCAGAAGAGATGAAAATCAAATTTCTAGCACGTGGATATCCCAAATGTCTGATACGAGTCTCGTACAAACGGGCCAGATTTTTTGATAGACAACACCCCAATTGAAGGAAACCAACACTAGGTTGGTATTTGTAACCAGACACTCGACCATGAATGCAAAGATGCGCCACATTATCAACTCTAATTGACATATCTTGAATGCAACAAGACCAAAAGACCGTATGCTACCAAAACCTTTGTATGCTTACAGAAAAAATAAGAACTTTAAAGATCTTACTGTACACTGTACGATCCCGTATGCAGAGTAAATCAACTAATTTAGTTCAAACTTCCCTTACTGGACTTGCAATTCCTACAGGAAATTTTGCGTGCCTTTCTTGTGTGGCTTGCATTCTTGCGATTGAAACCAAACAATTTTCCTTTAACAAGGTCAATCTACAGCTTAAGAGTCTAACTAACTGTAGAATAACTAATGTAATCTACCTACTGCTATGCCCATGCAATAAAGGTTAAGTGGGCGAGACAGCACGCATGGTGTCTAGCAGGCTCACAGAACTTAGGTCTGCTATCCGCACGCGCAAAATACAAGCTCCTCTAGTGAAACACTATATGGAAGCAAAACACACTGCGGACGAAATATGCTGGTTAATCTTGGAAAACAATTCCATTAACTCAGGCACCATGAGTACCAATGTACGCAAGTGCAGAGAAGTATATTGGATTTTTTTATTGAACACTTGATGAATAATGAAATCCCTTGGGACCAAGTACTAAAATATAACTGGATAAATAATGTACACGGAAATACAGCCAACAAGGCCTTGTTGGCATGTATGTAGTTTTCTTTGACCACAGGCATATATATTTTTAGCTTACACAGGTCTTTGAGATGGGCAAGACAGATAACACAGTCAACAAGGCTTTGTTGACAATTACTGCCTTTGGACATATAAAGCAGTCGATTTTTGCAGTACACCTTTATGTGAGGAGATGCAGATCCTCCAGTTACTACGGCTCGTTCTGAGAATTATTCTTTGTTTTTAACAAAATTAGATGCATCTAATAAGATATTCATGGCTTTCACTACATATGGAATTCAAGGTAATTCTTTTCATAAGGACCCACAATAAGATGGCCGCCACATTTGCTAGCAGTACTTGACATTTTAAGGGGAGGTGTGGTCGGCCTAATTCACTATTTCCATCCGGTGCACATAAGGAAGACTTCCCCCTGCTTGCATGCGAACTTCTACTTGAATGGTATTTAAAATCTGAGGTGTTCACCCTTAGCATTTGACACAGAATCAGATGGCGACGTGAAAGAGTAGCATGTTCTCTCCAGTCCTGTGATCTGGAACAAGCAGACCTCCTCCATTTTCGCCCAGACTGCTCTTGTCAGACGGTAAGCCTCTATCAGTCAAGCACCTCTAATATGCCTGTGATGAAGCTGCTAGTACAGCTTCAAATGTGTTACACTTTTACAACAATCGAACAGGGGTTTAAATGTTACATTTGTTTCATACTTAGGTCCCACAAAATTATTCGTCATCCAGCTTTATTATTCACCACAGAGTTCTTGGGCCTGTTTTTAGGTCTCGCCTGAGCCAGCGCATGCGCTGCCCTGGGCAAGACATTTATTAGGGCTCTGAGAAATGCTACTTTGCTGGCAATCAGCTTGCTAGAACGCGCACAAGAGCGTGCTCGACATGCACAGCTGTCACGGCTTCTTTGATGAAGCCCTCGTGACCCCCCAGCTGGCATGCGGCTTCTTTGATCCAGCATGCTTAAATGTGTGCGCACACAACTCCCGTTTGCGCCCTTGATCGCTTTCACTTTCCCTGCTGCGCGGCCTTGTACCTTTCACGGCTGCGTGGCTAATGCTTGTTTATCTTATCTTATGTTTAATCAGTCATGCATGGGATATTTTGTTCTTTTTAATCGCGTCTCACCCTGCCACAACACTCGCTGACCATGCCCTCATTATTGTGCCCAGGATTACAACTCCAATACTTTTATTACGGTCGGAGTTCCACTCCCGCAAAGAATAAACTGCTCAGTCATACTCAGACAGAGATACAAATATGTCCCCACCAGGCATGAATTACTCATGACTGAATATACTCAGAACGTCTGGCATCCAGCCATTTGAGCCCAGAAGTAAACCATCCGTTTTCCCGTTTTTCTTTTCCCATAGACAAGTTAAAGATGCAACACGCCCGCCTGCGCAGACCGGCTGTGCACTGGAGGCGGCTGTACAAGTTTTCAGAGTGTCCTCTGAGTGAGCGCACGCCTCTTGGCAGATTGGCTGTCTTCACGGACCTGGCTGTCAGTGGGCGAAGCAGTCACGGCTCCCGCAGACACCGCTAGCCAGACAGACAGCAGCCAGCAGCCACCCATGGCGATGAAGAAGTTCGAGGGGGCCCCTTTCGGCTCCCAGGCTGCAAGGTGAGCTAACCTGCTGCACACTGACCAGAGCATCAAACACAATATCACTATCTGCAGCAGTAACTTATAATTTGCTCTGAATGTGCTGAGTAGAAGACTAGGTACAATTCACAAAGACAGACATTCTCTCCCATTTTATTTTTAAATGGAAAAACCCATTACCCTCTTTACATTTATTTTTTTCTATCTGCAATCTATTTTGTTATTTTAATCATATAGGCACAGACACACACCGACCATGACAGTTGCACTGTAATGTAATTTAAACCATGTTGAATTATATTATATATTCTAATTTATGACTTTGTCAGGTAAGCACGGTTTTGTCGAAATTCTCAAGATTTGATCAACACTATTCCAGCAGGAATCGCCTTTGGGACCTTGAAACTGTTTAGCCATAATGTTGGTGCACCAAGGATATTGTGATGCATAACTAAATACTTATAAGGACCCAAAAGCGAGACCTATTGGCTATGCCGATCCTTGTTCCATTTGCACCGATGCTATTTACCGATTGTTTAGCGGGTAAGTGGGCGCCGGTAGTTGTATTTTTATCGAGTTAGAACCCTAATATTAATTGAGTTTGACAACAGGGCATTCTCTTTGACTCATAGTGAACTTGATTTGAACGCTGCCCGTCTCCCAGATGTCGATACACATCTTGTATTCCTGCTGGAGGCTTATTATATATCAGGTAACCCTTGCTAATTCTCGGAGCAATTAGAACTTTTTGCTGGATTTATTGAGTTATTGTTCCATCTACAATATACCTGTATTTCTTTTTAAGGGCACCTTACTAACGAACAAATCGATTGTAAATATACCGCTAAATTTAAAAACTCACATAAATCTTAAGCTCAGGCTTCTAGAGATATGGTAATATGTACATTGTCCTATGATTTCAGAGTAACATCATAGTCCGTATGGACATTCTATAAACGTATTTTGTAGGTCAAGATAGGCAACTTAGACAATACTATTATGTGTACTAGGTGTTGATCTTATCATATTCCTTTTTACATTCTGTTGTAGCTGTAGAACTTTGATAGGTTCACCCTTGATGGCGTACCGGACGATCCCTTCTGGACAACTATCTTCCCTTTAAACCCTAAACCACTAACTCTGGTCATATCCACTGTCCACCACCAAAAATAAAGGTAAATATGTTCTATTTGGGTCCCCATTTTTCCCTTTTAGTGAAGCAATCATAATAGCATCTTTGTCTTTTCTTTTTCCGTAGTTTTTAACTACAAAACGCTGGCAGTAGGGTGATATTGTTCACTCAATTTAGACGTCAGCGCATCCTATATTCATGATAAGGTAACATTTCGCCCGTTCAGTACCCATTAATTTATCCCATGTAGAGTACTGTTAGTGGAGACACATCTTGTCACTTTTCTGTTCCTTTTATTTAAACTCTTTTTAATAAATAATTTTTCCTATAGCGGTTAGATACAAAAATGAGTGGTTCACCCTCTAATTTTGTAATAGAGTTTACACTTGGTGATGTTTATTGGGTGACATGGTTCAATGGTTAGGTTTTTAATACATTTGTAATACATTATGACTAGTGGTTTTAATGGTTAGGTGAATTCATGAAAAGTAATGTCACTGACCCCCTAGCTCACGGGGGCTTAACTATGTAAATAGGACCGTTGTACAACACTGATGTGTATTTTGGTTATTTGCACCCTCTTTAGGTTCTGAACTACATACATGGCTTCCTGATGAAGGCATACAGCCAAAACGCGCGCAGGATCTAACACACCTTAAAGCCATGCCATTATTGAATGTCTTTTTTATTCTGTGAATGTTTTCCTCTACCTAATGAATTAAGAATTTGTACATATTTTGGATTTCAGTAAACATTGTGTAAACAAGAAATAAAATGATAGCACAGTGTTAAGACATGTATGAGGCAATAGAATCTCCCAAAAATTTAAATGTCATGCATTCTCTTTAAAATTTAAATTTTTGAATCGGTATAGACATTCAGTGTTCTTTAGAAAGAATATAAAAAATAAAATGTACAAAAAAATTATCTTTTGTTTATGTTGAATCTGACAGGCTGCATTCATATTATATTGTATTGTGTATGTTGTTTAGGTCCAGGAATAATGTTCTATCTTCCTAAATGTGTTTTTCTGTCAACTGATCCCAGGCGACCAATACCATACAATATCGCCCTGCTGATCTGTTACTGAGCTCCCAGGGACAAGCAACGTGTTCTTGTTAATGAGGATCGCCTCCACCCGTGCGTATGTAGAGTATGATGCAAAGTAGCGTTATGATGCCCAATGGGTGGATGGGTGCAAGTGAGTCTCTTGTAAAAGTGCTATCTGAATTTGGTGCCTGTCCAGATATGCTATTATGTGCCACCTTTTATGTGGGTCATTCTGACCCCTTACATTCCTGGATATGCAATGGGCTTTAACAGGTGTACTGGTTGTACTCATTGTCCCACAACATTAGCAAGAAAGCATGTAACGTTTTTATCCTACTATGAAGCTTGAAAAGTATGCATTGTTTTGAGTTTCTCTCAAAGAATATTTGTCTATTGTGATTGTACTCCCCTTCCCTCCCCCTCCCACACCGACATCCCCAACTTGTCGGTATGCATTACCCATCCATTCCTAATTTGACAATGAGAGTTTGAAACGTGACTCATTACACACAGCCGTCATAGCTGACTGTGCAGCTAAAAGTGTGGATGCATAAGGGGGGATCTCCCGCAGAGGTACCGCTAGGGGAGTTGTGTTAGCCCTCTTCCCACCATACCCCAATGACCAGGGAGAGATCCCTTCAGGCAGTGGAAGTATAGGGTGAGGGCGGCTTCTGGACCTTTGGTTAGAGTTTGTATCACTTAAGGAAAGTAAAGTACACACATTACTATGCAAACAAAGCAATTAAGAGGGCATTCTGCTCTATTTCGAGAGTTCTATGCCCTTTACCGTCTATCTGGCCACACCATCCAGTTCACTTCAGCGACTGTTTGGAGATCCATGCGGATCAGGGGGACACAGCAATTCACAGTTGAGATGAGGAAAGTGATCTTTGGGGTGGTACAATCCATATAGTCTGTTGCTCTATAGACCATCCGCTAGGTCAATCGAGTTTAGAGTAGACAGTTTTATACCCCTACGCACGCACTTCGCTCAGCGGACCTTTTCTTAGCACGTACCATTAAGATACGGAGGAGCAGAGCTGGTGGCCGCTCCTTCAGGTATTTGGCCCCTAAACTTTGGAATTCCATCCCGTTAAAAGCTCGAGCCACCTCAAATCATCTGTTATTTCTCAAAATTATAAAAACTTGGTTGTTTGCATCCATCTAATACACCCTCTGTCGCATTAGTGGTAGGCATGTCCGCAAACGCTGGGACGCCCCGTTGCTGGGGTATCCATGCGCTATACAAGATTCCGTAACATAACATAACATAACAGTGGTGACTTAGATCGGGACCTGGATCTGCTAGGGGCATAGCTGGGCACCGTGCATTGACTGTTTTTCAGGAATTCTTTGCCCTGCTGTGGATTCTGGAAGTGGTGTTGTTTCCCTTGTGAACGACTCATAATCACGATGGGTATAGCATAGTGTATTCCATGCAGGCTTGCTGAAGCTTACGTGTAAGTCCGGCAAATGTATCCCCGGGCATCCTTAACGGACTGGTTGAGGAGCTCATAGTGTTGTTTTAATATTCTACCTACTGTTTTCCTGGGCCAGCCGCAGCAGTGTCCCTGTCACGGTAGATGAGGAATCTCACCATGATGGGCCTGCGTGGTGGTCCCGGGGATGGTCTCGTCCCCAGCGTCCTGTGCGCCCTTTCGACCACCAGGTGTTTGGAGACATTTTCTGAACCGAACACTTCGTAGAGCGACCGCTCTATTTATTCTTCCATTCGACATGTGTTTGTTGATTTGGGCAGGCCTAGAACCCGCACATTATTTTTGCGCAAACGCACTTCAAGGTCTTCATTTTTGGCAGCTATTACCCCAAGCAGTCGGTACATCTGGGAGATCTGCTTTATGGTCATGTTTTTCAATTCTCTGGACAATGGTATCCATATGCATGGACATGGAATCCATTATGGATTCAATAGAGGTTAAACAGCTTTTCATAGTGAGACGTATTGCTTTCCAGTTGTCTTCTTGATCATCAGGAGGTGGCCCCGCCTCGGTCTGCTCCTCGTGCTGCGAGCAAGCTGTTTTCCGTGCCTCAAACGGTAGCTTTGACTGTTTACTGTCCGTTCGCCCCATTTAATCTATATTGGTACTCCGCAGTGCCTTCTCAAGGCAGCTAGCCACCATGACGATGTTATAGGGCGACCGTTTGGTCTGGTGTTAATGCAGTATTTTTTCTGAGATTTGGCTCTGCCCTCACACAACGCAACTCCACATCCACCAGACAGACCACAGTCTATATTTTCTCCTACCACTACTCAGGGGTGCTATGTATATGCTGCTAAGTTCAAGGATCCGGGTAGGCCACACGGGAGGTGGGTGGCACTGACCCGCTCTTTGGTTATGAACTGCAGGGAAAATTCACTGTGCCACGCCGCATGCACCACAAATAGTAAAGGTTCAGCACCACAATATCTTCCCTGTGCAGGTATAGGAAATAAGGGGGTGCTTTAGGGTGTCCGCAATTTATAGCTCTTCCATTCTGGGCCGTCACGTGCCAAGCTCCAGACTCACATTTTCATGCTGGTGCTGGAGTGTTTATGAAAAATCTTTCACAGTTTCACTAACGTGTACGAGGTAATGAGAATGCATTGCACTATGAGCCTCATTACGATGTTGGGCAGAAACTTTCTGCCCAGCACCCACTCGAATTTGGGACCCGACCAACTCGCATTCAGTGGTTTTGCCCGACTGATTATGTTGCGACGAGCACTGTTCAGTCGGAGTCCCATTGTTCCCTACGGGAGCCTGTGTCCCACTCGACCACACTTGCCCCAATGGGGAAATAGGGTGTGTGTGTAAAACCCTGCACCATGTGACAGGCACCCCAGTGCCAGCCACACAGTGCAGGGTTTTAGAGGGGGGTCCCTTAGGTACGCCGATGGCACCCAACAGGAGGCTGCAGGATGAAGGAGGCCCTGCTCGGGCCCCCAAAGTCGCTGTTGGAAATCGAAATTGTAATAGATCTGTCAGAAATGCTGTTCATAGAGATGCATGATGCAATAGGTATGTAATGCCGGGAGGCAACTGCGAGCCCTTTTTGTATTCAAGGAAACACTGCAGGGATCTACCTCTGCACACCGGGGTTGGACTTCAGTGCTGGAGCGAGGCCAATACATTTCTGGGGTGGGCAGGCACCCTAACGGGTAGGACCCCACTCTGGCTCGGAGACCAGCTAACGGAGGTGACAAGATTAACAGGCTTCAAGGGACGGAAATTAATTGGGATTGACTACTTGGGCGATGTATGGAAAGGGAGTGCCTCCAGATCCTTTGACTATCTCAAAAAAGAGCACCTGCTGCACGACTCCCAACACTATTACTATCAACTCCTAACTCACGCCCTGCGCTCCCACATACACACAGACACTTCGATCCCGGAATATTCTCCTACGGAAAATAGGCTTCTAATTGACCCCATTCTAGAAAAAACCACATCCACTGTCTACCGCAAGCTCATAAATAATATGCCTGACCCTCTGGTGTCCCTGCAGGAGAGATGGGATGGGGATGTCCGAGGCCTGGAAGGAGAGGTTTGGCAGGATGCCCTGCAGAGCCCCCACGAAATTGCAATCCTGACTAGGTTCCGTCTCGTGCAATTAAAAATCTTGCATCAAGTGTACTATCTGTGAACCCATCTGTACTCATGGGGCAGGAGCCTGTCCCCCCTGTGAGTGAGGGGATGTCAGCAGTAGAGTACATTTTACCATATTTTATGGGAATGACTGAATATAGTGCCCTTCTGGACAAAAGAAGCACACACGATGGCAACAGTAGTGGGATCGCCGGCCCCGGTGGAACCCAGGTGGCTATTTCTTATGATTAAAGGAGCCACGGACTGGTCCAGGTATAACGAGATCGGGTTGGCTATGGCAGCCGGGGTGGCAAAGCGCGATATAGCCGGTTGCTGGGGGGCGCAGGCGCCCCCACAATGGGACCAATGGCTACAAGACTTGGACTGGTGTCAGAGGGCAGAGGAAACGATCTACAAGTCCAGGGGATGTGTTAAGAAATGGACAGTGGTGTGGGGGCCTTGGCGGAAGTATCGAGACATGTGGGGTGAGGTTGGGCAGGGGCTATAAGTGTAACTGGTCCATTGTACTGCCAAGTTTGCCTTCAATTGTACGGTGAAATGTTGTTCTCCTGCATGCCAATTGAACCCAGCTGTGTATTAAATGAGACCTTGAACAAAGTTAATAAAAAGGTTTTAAAAAAATAAATAAAAAAAGAGATGCATGATGCGGTTCCAATCGATACGACTTCTCCGAGAGTCAGTCAGAACCGATTCAGAAGGACCGCATGGTTTACAAACCGTCCTCAAACATCGTAATTGGTCCAGCGGATTGCAAACTGACTGAGTCGGTCTGAAGGGTTCCGATGCGATCTAGGAAATTCTGACTGTCGGGCGTAGGCCTCCCGCCCTTCATCGTAATGAGGCCCTATGTATTTGGTGTTTTGGTATTTGTTTCTAGATATATTCCCTACACACAGATGATTTAATCACATATTGTTTTCATAAATTTCAGATTTTGACTTCACTTGGAAGGTCATTTGTTCACAGGGGTTTATATACACTGGTTTCAGTGGCTGGGGTAAGTCTTGGTGGTTCTGTCATACCTAGTGAATATTTGTATGAATAGACCTAGTTGTTCCTGTTAGTTGTTTATGTGATTTCCATTTCTTGTACAGTCTGCCTGAAAGGTCTAAAATGCATTGGAGTATGCTTTCAACATCCAATACTTTACCAAACATTGAAAAATATGTCAACACAATATGGAAGTTTCATATAAAAAATATTTAGAAATAAGAAAAAGATGTGACGGTTGCAAAACAATACGTGATAACCTGAGTATGTGTATGTCTTAACATAACCCATTAAATCAGCAAACAATTAAAAAAAAAAAGGTTGAGCGTATTTACTTCAGCTGAACCTATGAGCCTATTTAAAGACAGTTGTGAGAAGTTGGCCTGATATATGATGTTTCCAATTCTGGAACCACCTTGTATCAGTCCAAACAATCCCTTATGGTGTCTGGTTGTAAGTCAACCTTATTAGACAAGCTATCTTAAGGGTAGCATAGACTAAGCAGCCTTAAAGGCTTAACTAAAGAGGTCGTGTTAAGCGAGCTGTTTTACCAATCACAGTCCTGTAATATCAAATGAAAGGACATCACCCAAGTATATATTATAAAAATATATGTATTTATTTCTAAATTAATCCCCAGTACTCTTTATGAGCAAAGGGGCACAATCAAAAGCACAGTATAACATACAAAGTTGCACAGTTATGGATGAGGGCGGGTGGCCACTCAAACCATATATTAAAAAAGTGGTAAAAGAGATACCAATCGAACAGTGGTTAGGCCTAGGGGCTAGGGAATCGCTGGGAGCAGTCGGGACAAGCAATGCGGAAGTCCGGAAAAGCCCGCGGGATTCGGGTGCAGCACTTAAAGTGCGGCTTGCACCAATGCAAAGTCAATGGTTCGTAAAAGTTACACAAATAGAGTTTAAGGACACTTCCACTGAACCTAGAGGAACCAAACTTTAGACACAGACCCTAGAGGTGTGTACCAGTGTGGGAACACCGGCGTTGCAATGTTACCTCACCCACAGGAAGCGGGTGCATAGGGTCGAAGTGGCGTCGGGTTTTGACACGCAGGCTCTTGGTGCTTGGAGCTGAAGATGCTGCAGGCGATGTGAAGGAGAAGTGTCCGGTGCGATCCAAGGTTGGATCAGAGTAGAAAAGTACCTGAAAGCAGAGGGGACAGAGTCTGGGTCACTCAGCAGTGACCAGGGTGGAACCAGAACGGAACCAGGCAATGTCGGGCGCAATCAGGTGGTTGTCAAGGCGCTTCTCTCCGTTGTCATGTGGGCTCTGGGGCATCTGCGATGTCCAGGAGCAGGTCACGATCTGTCCCATGCAGGCTTTCACTGTCGGCGCAGTTGGCTTCAAGATTGGAGCAAACAACACTTAGCAAGAGCAATCCACGCAGGACTGGAAGATTGCTTCTCACTCGGACCAGGAGGGTCAGAGCGGGTGCTCCTTTTCAGAGAAGCTGGTGCAAGTCTGGAGCAACCAGAATCGCAAGTCGGTTTTAGGTTTTCGTCGGCACAGGGGCCACAAGCCAGCTGGCAAGTGAACGGGCCAACTCGTCGAGCCAAAGCAAGCAGAAGGGCCCCACGCAGCACTCGTCGAGAGTAGAGGGGTGAGCTTCGGTGCAAGAGTGGCTCAGGGTTGGGGCTTCTGAAACCCCGGTGTACAGCTTCGAGGGTCAATCGTGGGCTGCACGGTCAGCGTCTCGTGGTCTTTTCAAGATGGCAAGCCCCACGCTTCCGGTCGCCTCCACGGGTCTCAGCTCTGCAGGGACTGTGGATCAAGCTGTAAGAAGGCAGGCAAGCTTGATCTCGTTGATCCCTGTTGCTCGAGTTCCGGCAGGAACTGCAACAAAGCAGACGTTGAGGTGCTGGATGGTGCCTGTTTGCACAGGGGGGTCACTCCTTGACCACAAGGGAGATTCTTCAGTCTTCTACGTTGAGTAGGATGTCGAAGGGTCCAGAGTTTCGTTTCAAATGTTTCATCAGGATAATCTGAGTGCGTTGGCACTTCTCCCATTCTTATACCAATCTAGGGGGCTGGATTACCTGCTAGGTCCCCTCCTATGGGTGGGACCCAGGAAGGGGGTGGATACACCCCTTTCCTTTGATCCAGGCCGCGCTGGGACTGGGGCTGGTGTGCCCCAGAACCGGTTTGGCCGGATTATGCAAGGGGCAGCCTTGTGCTGCCCAGGCAGTGTCTGGTTGCTTTCAAACCTCCCTGCTACAATCCACTATCTCCTGTCTGGGGTGGTGTAACACCGCCCTGCGACAGGAAACCCTTTGTCCAGGCCTCCTCTGCTGAGTTTCGGTAGGCAGCAGGAGGTCAGACTTGTGTCTGTGGCAGAAGCATCCATTTTGTGGATCTGAGGCTCTTTTTTAAAATCAACCGCGTTTTAGCAAAGTAACATGTTGTCTCCCTCTAGAGGGGTGGAATGCTACCCCCGTCGCCAGTACTGGCGAGGGGGTAGTATTCCAAATCGTATGACACCTTACACGACATGTTTTGATAAAGGCAAACCAAAGTTACCATATAACCGCGAGGATTATAAGGCACTTAAGAGTATATGGTATGGCATTATCCCGGAACAGCTTAGGGAATTGGTCCCGACAGCTGCAGACAGGCTCAGCTCATGCTAGAGCACCATCTCACATAAAACCAAGCACTCTGCCTCCAGGATTGTTAAGGCCTGCCATAGGAGTAACTGATAGGTACATATGTGTCCAGTTAGGTTTAGATATAGGCATACTATATCTAAGCAAGGGGTGATTACACCACCTTGCCCCACCTGAGGGATCAGCCAGTTGTGACAATTTTAGATAGCCAGCCAGGGGTGGCAAAAGATATGCTGCAGCCCCTGGTAGGCCTTGGATGCACCTATGCCCTGGGCACCTATAGTGCTCTGTACAGGGGCTGATAAGGTGACCCAAGCCAATCTAGTTATGCACCTAAGGTACATGTAATCCATTTTATAGAGAGAGCAGATAGCCTGGGGCCCTGATTAGCAGGGAACCAGGCCAACTAAGTCGAAAACCAGCTAAACACAAGGCAAAAAATCTGGGGTAACCATAGTCTGGTAGCCACCTTCCTACAACAGTGCACCTCAGGACTTTTCTCAAGGCATTGAGAAAAGCAATACCAAACTTAGTTGAGTGTTCTGAGACAGAGAGCACACCGAGGTAGCAAACCCAAAGAATACTTTGAAAAACTGTTAAAAAAAACTACAGTGTGCAACAGAACAGATATTTTCCTGCTCCGTAGCCTCGGTCACATTGGATCTGTCACTGGACTTTGAAATTACTGAGTGTGAAACTGTTGTGGAATCACTGGGCTTTGAATGGTTGGAGTGCAGGGCCGGACTGGCCGTAGCCGGCACCAGGCATTTCCCCTGTGGGCTGCCAGGATAGGGAACACTGGGCCTCTGGGGTGCCATTTTGTTACTGGGGGCTGGCAATATTGGCCCCTGTAACAAAATCGTCTGAAACCGGCCCTACCAAACAGCTTGGCTGCACAAACCTCAGGGGTCTGCCGAGCATTTTGCCAGGGCTGGTTTTGGTTCCCAGTCTGGCCCTATTGGAGTGGGATACACCTGAATGACTAACATCTTTCCATTACAGCAAGACGAAGCAAGGATGAGTTTTATAATGCGAACAAAGCAATTGCAGAGTCATATACATGTTCTCGATGTTCAAGGACCTCATAGCCCTCATTAGGTGTCTCACTCTATTGCATGCTTAGATGTTACAGAACTGGTTCAAATTAACTTGAGGTAATCAGACAACTGAAGTAATTACATCACTTTGTTAAACCAACTGCAATGTATCAGGCTCACTCACTCAGTCTCAGGTTAACTGCCTTGGGGTGATCTTTGAATGCATGTCTACAAATGAACGCACAGATTTAGGGAGGTTCTGAAAGCTGTGTTTTTTTACTTTGACTGCTACATAATTTGCTAACTCTTTTCTGACCCATAACTTTCAATAAATCAAGTGTCTTGTGAAGTGCAAATACTTACCCATGTGAGTCTCAAGGCGCTAACTTTAAGCCACTTGAAAACATCTCTAGCTTGCTCTTGTAGAATTAGTAAATGCAGTCCATCCATAACTTTTCTTTAGCTTGATCATGAGGTTTTAGCTAGTATAAACTGTGACTTTTAAAATACCCTGGTTAATTTGCCACTCTGCAATCTGTATGGCCTCTAGTTATATATGGGGTCAAGTTCAGAAGGGTACTGCATAGTCCAGGGCAAACCCATTTGCGGAATCCATTATGGTCACTGCTTTGGGCAGGTAGGCCCTTCAGTCATTATAAATGACTTGCATCTCCATTTCTCATATTTGTCCCCAAGAACCTAAGTGGGGAAGGATTATGGATTCTTGTGCATGATGACAGCAGCTGAAACTCAGTGCAGCTGGAACCCAGGGTTGCAAAATGTCCTGTGTTTCCCAGGAGGTGTGAAGAACGTCTTTTTATACTTTAATTTCCCTTAAATATTGTTGTATCGATGTGTCATATTTATATAGAGTTTTATGCTGAGTTTATATGTTGTTGTTACTAATAATTTGCCCTTCAGTCACTACTGATGATGTTATGATATTTTAAAGATGATTTTTCATAATTTCAAAGATGACTTCTGTTGTAGATGGTGGAGGGTAAACACCTGTAGCCGGCAGTGAAACCTAAGTCCGGGTGTTTCTGTGTGGAGAGATGGTTTCTAGAAATACTATGGCTGATATGAGTAAAGTGTATGACGACTGTGTACTGAGGTATGATGTAGTAAATGGCAGAAGACAGAAGTACTTCAAGAAGTGTATTTATTAGCCACAGCTGCAGCAGTCCCAGAGTAACTGTCTAACAAAGAATCACCTGACTAGAAACCCAAACAGGACATTCTACATTCCAATGACATAATATTTTGATGCAATGGACCCAAGATCACCACAATATCTCCCTTCTTTTACACAAATGAAAATAGAAGAAACAGTAATAAATGTACATAAGATCAATACATCAATTACAAAAAAATCCGGGTAGATATATAGTAAAAATGAACATCAATCATGAAACCGTAAAGGCCTGACAATATTTCGTCTATTACTCCTACGTTCAGGTTCTGGATGAAAAGAACACTTTGATTCAGAAACATCAATATCAAAAAAGGAAGATGAAGAAGGAACAACACGAGAATGCAAAGACGACTTGAATGAAACACAAGGATCGTGGGGAGGAACATCATGAGTATGCACCTTCACCAGTCTTCCCTTATTCCACCATTCATTTCTGCTAGTTCGCACTACATTCCTGGTCACAACCTCAATTCTGACATGAGGTTTAAATTTCGCCATTCCCTTAGGAACATGATTGGAATCCTTGAAACGAACCCTGTCTCCAACACGTAGTTTGTTTTCTACAGGTTTAACTCTGTGGAGAGTGTCATAATGACTTTTCACTTTACCTTGAAACTCTTCAACTTTGGGTCTGACAACTTTGTCCATATTTAACATGTGATCACTTTTATGCTGACACTCTCTTAACCAGGCAGGACACAATCTAGAGGCAGGTGGCCGTCCTCGCAAAACTTCAAAAGGTGAAATACCTGAAACAGCATTCAGGTAACATGTATGTGACCAGAACATTTTTTCAACTAATTTACAAAGATCAAACTTGTTCTGAATGGCCCACTGAATGCACTCAACTAATGTGCAATTCATTTTTTCTACAAGACCATTGGCCTGTGGGCGATATAGAGTAACACACTTGTGTTTAAGCATTGTTGTTAAGAAAACTCTTAATCTCTTTTGATACAAATTGGACACCATTGTCACAGACAATTTCTTTAGGAAACCTCTTCTTAAAAATACATTTTTCAAAAACTTGATAACACTAACAGTATTAGGTTCTTCTACAGATTTTACCCACCATTTGCTGTAGTAATCAACAACTATGATAGTAAATCTTAACTTTCGTGGAAGGGTACCAAAAGGACCTATAAAATCTATGGCAAGCTTAGACCAAACAGTGTTTGGTAATTCAACGGGCTATAGAGGAACTGCTTTGGTTTTAGGACCTTTATTACTAGTGGCACAGACAACACATCCCCGAACACTGGCTACAATGGCAGAATATATCCTGGGCCACCAATAACTATCTCTGATTTTCCTTTTAGTTATGGTTTGACCCAGATGTCCCTCGTGACCATACATAATAATCCTTTCCCTCAATGAGACAGGTGAAATTAATTTGTCTCCCCGTACCAGCATCCCCTTTTCTTCAATTGACAACTCATCTGTTACTATGAAATAAGGTTGTACATTTTGAGGTAGTATTTTTTCTTTAGGCCAACCAGTCATAACATACTTCCTAACATTTTCCAATTCCATATCTTTTAATGATTCAGAAAAACATTCATGTTCACTGAAAGTAGTGACATGGCAAATATCAACACTTGCAATCAAACATTCTTCATCATTTTTTTCACAATTTTCATAGTAATCAATAAAACTCAAAGGTGAACGGGATAAGTAATCCGCTCTTATGTTTTTACCACCTGGGATGTATTCAATCGTGAAATTGTACTATAGGAGTTTAGAACTCAATCTTGCTATTCTTGGAGTGTGGTATTTGACAGTTGTACCACTCAAAATACTGACAAAAGGTTTGTGGTCAGTCTTGAGCACAAATTTTCTCCCCGAATAAAGCATTTAAATCTTTCAACCGCCCAACAACAACTCAAAAGTTCCTTTTCAATGACAGCAATTATGTTTTTCATTTAACCTCAGAGACCTTGAAGCAAACCCAATTGTTACTTCAATTTTGCCTTTCATCTGTGCAATGGTAGCGCCCAGACCATCATTACTTGCGTCCACATGGACACTCCTTTGAATGCCTAACCGCCAGCATCAAAACCACCAACAACAATCTACTGCACTGCCACTTCCTGTACCATCCCCCAGGCAACACTGTCACGTTCACGGAACACCTGTCAGACCTGATCACCCACTGCACTTTCCGAGATACCAATAACCTCATTCTAGGCGACCTCAACCTCCACTGGAATGATAAAAACAGTGCTCCAGTACAAAACCTGAATGAGCTGTTACATTCCAAAAACCTTATCTAACACTGCTCAAAAGAAACTCATAACAAAGGGGCAATCCTGGATGCCATCATCGCCCAACACGACAAAATTACTATAGACCACATCCTTCCGGTCGACTGGTCAGACCATCACCTAATCCTATTCCACTTCTCTCAACCAATTATGTGTCAACCCTCCATCACAGACCCCCCTACATGGTCTAGGGGTTAGATGTATGAAGCTCAAATTGGTTCGCAAACGCCGAAATTCGCAGAATTTCGGAGTTTGCGAACTCATTTGAGCAAAATGGTATGTATGTAGCACATTTCAGTGCAAAATAAGGAATCGCAAATTTGTGATTCCTTATTTTGTGATTGCATGTAAGGAATCGCAAAATTTGTGATTCCTTAAATGCAATGTATGACGCAAAAAAAATTGCTAATTGTCCCTAAGGAATCGCAAGTTACCACCAACTTCAAGTTGGTGGCAATTTGCGAATTTCTTGAAAAATGCCCATTTTTGCATTTTTCAAAGTGCCATGTGATGCACATACATGCCCTTAGGGCATGTATATGCACCACATGTGCACCCATGCTTATTTCAGGGGTGCAACAGGGTGTCCTTTAGACATCCTTGAAATTATTCTCAATTTGCGATTACCAAATTGCGAATCGCAAATTGAGAATCATTTCACATTCATTCCTATGGGCCTCCTGGCCCATAGAAATAAATGGGAAATTATTCCTTAATTGCGATTAGCAATTTGCTAATCGCAATTAAGGAATTTTAAGAAATCACAAAAAAATTGTGAATTTCTACATACATACAATTTTGCAATTCTCAAATAGCGATTCCTTTAAAATCGCTATTTGACAATTGCAAAAGTATATCTTGATACATCTAGCCCTAGAAAGCTATCGCAGATCAACACAGCTGATTTAGAAGAAAAAAATATTCCCTCCTGCCCATCTCTCCGGACGGCCTCTCAACTGCAGAAGTCACATCCCATTACAACATAACCATGTCCTCCATCTTAGACCAACTAGCTCCCATGAAACTGAAAAAACCCAGGAACATCCTCTCCAGATCCTGGTTCAACAAGGACATCAACGAGTAAAGAAGGCAACTCAGAGCCACAGAACGACTCTGGAGAAAGAATCCCTCCTCCAGCTGTTGCGAACAACTCAGATCAGCAAGAAGAAAGTACAAAAAGCATATCAATATTGAAAAAAACAACTTTTTCTGTACCGCGCTGGACAAGGCTAAGAACAGACCAAGAGACCTATTTGACATCATCAAAAAGCAAACGTCCAAGCCGTCTACTGCCCATTTCCAGCCCTCTAATACCTCATGTGACAACTTTGTCAACTTCTTTAACGAAAAAATTACCAAGATCCAACTATCACGTGACATCAACCTCCATCCTCAACGGCAAAAACTGCACGCCTGCAATCGAAACTACCTCTAGAGGGCGACTCGCAATTACCTGAACTTTTTTCTACCCCATCCCTGAAGATGAGATCTTCAATTTATTCTCCTCCTCCAAGCCCTCATCCCAGAACCTCGACCCTATACCCTTTCAAATGGCCAAAGAGCTGAAACTCACCCTTACTGCACTTTGGTGCGAAATCATAAACAGCTCCCTAAAAACTGGCATCATACCAGATAGCCTCAAAGTTGGCCACGTCACACTTCTTCTGAAGAAACCAGGCCTAGATACTAATGACCTGAATAATTTCAGAACTGTCTCCAATCCCCCCTTCCTAACCAAAATCCTCGAAAAATGCGTTCTCCATCAACTGAACAAACATATTGACAATATTAAATTGCTAGACCATCACCAATCAGGCTTTAGAAAAGGTTGTAGCACCAAAACTACAATCCTCAATATCGTGGATGAAATCCTCAACTCCCTTGATTCCGACCATTGCTGTCTACTCATCCTCCTAGACTTGTCAGTAGCCTTTGACACGGTAGATCAAAGTCTTCTCATTAAGGCTCTCAAAGAGCTAGTGAGTGCAGATGAAGTGGTCCTTCAATGGTTCTCCTCCTTCTTTCAAAATCGCTCCCAAAGAGTAAAAATCAAATCCTTTACATGTGACCTTCTCCCCGTGAACAGAGGTGTCCCCCAAGGATTCGTTCTCTCCCCTCAACTGTTCAACTTATATATAGAACCCCTCACCACCATTCTGAAAAAAGTCAACATCCCTTTCCATCTATATGCAGATGACACCCAGATCTACTTGGAAACCTGCTCCTTTAAAGACATTCTAAGACTCAACAATACTCTCAGAGAAGTCCAGGAATGGCTATCAATGAACCACCTTAAACTCAATCAGGGAAAAACCGAGATTCTCCTCATCTCCAACAAGGGAGAAAACCCGTAAACCGTTGAATGACTGAAAGCAATCGATGCACTCAACGGGAATCTCACCCTGGCAAACTCAGTAAAATCACTTGGAATCACCCTTGATCACAAACAATCCATGACCAACCACATCAGAAACTCTGCTAAGAGCGCCTTTCTCAATCTGAAGCTCCTCAATAAAATCAAACCCCACATTCCACCTATGGACCTCAAACAAGCCACCCAATCTCTGGTGTTGTCTAGACTGGACAATGGGAACGCAGTCCTCTCCGGTACAGCTCTCTCCCACCTAGCGCCACTCAAAACTACCCTCAATGCAGCGGCCAGAATGGTCGCCGGAGTAAAAAAATGTGACCATGGATCTCCCGCACTCAGAGATCGAAAATGGCTCCCAGTGGAAATGCGTGCCAGCTTCAGAACTGCCTGCCTTACACACAAATCCCTGGTCACAGGGAAACCGGAATACCTAGCTTCTAAACTCAAGAAAGCCGGCCAGTCTAGAAGTCTCAGGAGTTCCAACTCCCTCCTACTCATCCCCCTGAAAACTCGTAAACAAAAAAACGCAGCCTGCTCTTTTGCAGGCAATGCTCCTAAAATCTGGAACTCCATCCCTGTTGACATCGGAACTACCCCCTCCATTCCAAAATTCAAAAGCCTCCTGAAAGTCCTTTACCTCAACCGTGCCTTCCCGAATTCAATTACGTGACTCACACGCTTCCACCTGGCAGTCACTTGACTTCGCGCACCCACTGCCTGCCTCATCCTCTCTCCCCAACCCATCGTCTCGGTTCATCGCCACTAGGAGAAAATTTCAGCATAAAACTTTGTCCATGCATCGAGAATACCTCTTGACTTCTCTACCTCAATGGCGCACCTCGGACCCCTTGACCCCTCTACCTCAACATCGCACCTCAGCACAACTCTAATTTATGAATACATTTATTTTGTTCTATTATACTGTATTTGACTTCTCTCCATCCTGTTGTAAAGCGCTCCAATACCCTCTGGCCAGCGCAATAGAAAACTTCTAAAATACAAATAAAATAAATAAAAGATCACTACAGACTGTCAAGTTTTGGATAGAGATCTAAGTGAATGTAAGTCTGACCATCATACTGCCAAAGCTGTTTGTAACTTTTCTGATCACTTTCAAAATCATTTCAACAATCAACAAGTTTTTGAAGAGTTCATTATGTATACATTGAGACAGATTAATTAGGTCGTACGGTTATATTGTCTAAGACCAGGGCCGGACTGTGAACCGAAACATGCCCTGAAAAAGAGCTCGGCTGGCCGCAGAGTGTTGGGGGGAAGGTTACGAGGGTACTAGTTGAAAGCTTTGTGCCACCTTTGTTGCTGGGGGGTGATTTTGTGCAAAACCTGCCCCGGTAACAAAAACTGCCCCCTAGGGGTCTAAAACCGCCCCCCCCCCCCTCCCCCTGGCGGCTCCCCCCGGTACCCGCTATGGCAAGTACGGCCCTGTTTAAGACAATGGTTATTAAACCGGGATCAGCAGATCCCTGGGGTCCACACCGCTTTCTGAGGAGGTCCAACAATCTAGGAAATTAAATAATATTAAATAATCACAGCAGATTAAGAAATCACTTATACAGAAAAGATCAAAAAATATTTTTTTCAATTTTAAAACGCTCGGTAATGTGAAAGAATTTAGATTTGTGGGAACAGGGCAAGTGCAGCAAACATAATCTAGAATGGATGATCGGTTTTCTCTACAAAAATACAGCATGCACTAGGAGCAAAAAAAGAAAAAGTGATATGCTACCATTTAGCATATTCCTTTGTCTTTCAGAAATAAAACTACATTTTGAACAGCTTCAACCTTCCCTTTGCAATTGCATTTTTGATTTTTGCATTCAGGACAAGAAGAAGGCTGTCAGAATCCATGCATGGGGAATAATAATCCTAGTCCCGGAGGAAGGCATTCATGCCAAGGTCTCGAATGGAATAGACTTTTCTTAACATATAGCAAATTAATGCTTTAAATTAAAAGTGTGTGAAATTGGAGAGCTTTGCTTCTGAACAACATGAAACAATGCTCAATAAATACCGCACTTTATTGCATGTATGGCGTTTATTTTAAAAATAGTTGAGGTAGAACAAATCTGCACATTTTTTGTGGAATACTGATAAAATTCACAATTTTTTAAAAATAATCATTCCATCAAAGTGGGGCATCTTAATTCAGTCCGCCGCTTTTCCGCCGTGGTCGCCTTCCGACCGCGGCAGAAAAGCTTTAACATGGCTGGCGGTGTCTATCAGACACCGCCAGCCATATTAGGATGGGGGCGCTCCTATGCCTTTCCACAGCGGCATTTCCGCCGTGGAAAGGCATACGGTGTTGTCTTCAGGGGCCGGTTGTGGGCCCCCAGGGGTGAAGAGGGGGTGGTGGGTGGACGTGGGGGGTACCAATGGTACCCCCCTGCCTTTGCGTGCAAGAAGCGGCAGGCACCACGCGGTGCCTGCAGCTTCGTGCAGGCAAAGGTAAACATGCATTTTTTTAACATTGCGGCGTGTGCTGCTTCAAGCAGCACCCGACGCAATAATAAAAATACAGGATGTGACCGCCAGGGTGGTGGGCACATCCTAATTAGCACGGAGGGACCGCCGCTGCCCCTGCGGACGGTCCCTCCTCCTCTGGGGTGGCCCCTAATTTAGCAATTTCATAATCTGCAAAATCATAATCTTTTACGATCTACCACTGGAATTCCAAAATTCCAAAACTGCATACTTTAACTTTAAAAATATTAAGGTATCCTCATACATGTATGGCAACTAATACTTTACAATTTGTTTTCGAAAAGTCATGCCGGATTTTGAAACTGCTGGGTCTCCAATGTATTCCGTATGCTCCAAAAAAAGAGACGGACAACATATTGACATGTTATTTCACAATTTCGTGGTAGCTAACATATCTAATGAAAGAATAATTAATTAATTGGAAAATGCACGTTTCTACGGCCAACCAATTAAATATTTCTGGACAGCAAGTGTCAGAATATCCTTCAATCGCCTGTATGAAATGAAAAAGTAGAAGATTTCTAACCAAGATGAACAGCTTAGCGACTATCTCCAAAACCAACATAATAATAGATAAAGGTACTTTTCAGGATATCAATGCTTACATTGTTATTTATAAGGCAACTAGCAGAGAAGAATTGTGTGGCACAGATATTCAGCAAGGCTATAGCCTGCTCATGAGTAATCATCCATGTAGGCAGTTTGAAGCTTGCATAAGTACAAAAAAGAGATGCAATAGTATAAATCACGTATACATCACACAATGTTTAAGAAAGAGGCACTTCAAACCCAGTTTGGGGGAGTAGGAGTAAGCCTTACTTATTTATAGCAGGAACATTTTGGGAACAGTGTTAGTTTTTGGGCCCTTTGACAAACATGTGTTTTACTATGGAGTTCACAGATGTAGAACTCATTTTCAAATGTGAAAAGAGAATTGGGGTGTGTTGCCTGCTGTCTGATGTGCGATGAAATAACTTCTCAATCTTTCATTAAACATGGGCTAAGCTTGGAAACTCCATAAGGGTTATTCCTAACAAACAATTGTTCATTTAAAAAATTAACTAAATAAAAAATACTTCACTTTAGTTTTCCCAGGGTAGAAAACTGAATATTTGCAGAAGGTCAATAAACTATTGCAATTCCAAAGCATTTATTAAAAAATGGCTGCTGTTCTAAATTAAATATTTTGGCAGAGGGGGGGCAACCCCTTCTCAAGCAACAACACCAATAACTGTGAGATTTAATTACAAACCACCACTGAAATAACTTGTGTTTAACCCTCTGGTAGCTTAGCACAAAAGCAGTCTGGCTTAACTTCAAAACTATGTGTAAAATATTTATGCAACACTCAAACAGTTATAAAGTAAAAACACAACACAATAAGAATTCCACGCCAATTTAGTAAAATAAAGTAAAATGTAATAAATAATTTGACACCAAAATGACAAAAATCCAATTGAATAAACTGAGTTTTGTATTTTGTATGTTTTTTGTAAAAACTAGCACTAAAAGATCAAAGCGCCAACTGCCAGCATCTAGTCGCAAAAGATAGGAGCAAAGTATAAAGTTATGGCTCACCGCGATGAAGCACAGTTCGGATGCATGAGGCAGATTTGACCTGGTTTTGTTTTACCTTTGAATTTATACCTTGTGCCAACAGTGTAAGAACCTTCTACAGCTTCTGCCCCACAGATGGTTCTGTCATTTTCTTCCACCCCGTCCAGGCTACAAGAAGGCTAGGCTGACAAAAAAGTGTTGCGAAGTTCTTTGTGAAAGTGCTGGGGCAGCTCCTTGGAAATGCAATTGGGCCCGGCCAGCAACAGCTTTGCCCCTCCTATCCTGGCAGGATGGCCTGCCCAACTTGCCAACACCTAGTCCTCCTTGATTCACTGTCTGTGAGGGATACACAAAGGCCAACTGCCAAATGTTATGTGACCAAGGATACAGGCTGCAGGCACCAAATGATTAGGACAAGAAAATGTCAACTTTATAATTAAAGAGGATTTTAAATAAAAAGTAATTTGAGACCAAACATGATATTTCTCCCTATTCCCTAACAATAGTTATCGCTTATTAAATCCACTAAGATAACCCAATGTTATCCTGGAAGGGAAGTAGGCCCTGGTAGTTTTGAAATACCAGGACATGCAAAACTTCAAAGTACGTGTCCAACTTTTTTAAAACACTGCACCCTGCCCTAAAGGCTGTCTAGGGCCTACCTTAGGCATGACATATATTTTAAAAATGAAGGTTTTGGCCTGGCAAAGGGATTATTTAACTGAGTTCAATTGCCAGTTTAAAACTGTACACAGGCAGCAATGGGAGACCTGAGACATATTTTGAAGGGCTACTTAAATGGGTGGCGCCAGAAATGCTGAAGGACCACCAATAGCATTCAAGTTACAGGCCCTGGGTACATGTAGTGCCACTACATTAGGGACTCATAAGTTAATTAAATTTGCCAGGTGGGTGTAAGCCACGTTTACCATGTTTAGGGGAGATAGCGCAAGCACTTTGGCAGTGGTAAAGCACACAGAGCCCTAAGATCACAAAACAAATTTCAGCAAACAGGAGGGGAAAATTGCTGAGGAAGACCTCCCAAAGGCTGACAGGTCTAACAACTGCCTTATAATAGAATATGCCAGGTCATGGTGTGTTCAAAGATGACTTCACCAGGACCAGTGTGGGACTATTTTTGGTCATGATGTTTGGGATTTCCCTGTCAAAGTCAAGACTGAAAATGGAGGAGAATGGACTTTTGCGTGTCTAGTCAGAAGTCAGCCATCAAGCCAAGCATAAGAACAGGGAATGCCAAAGGTGCATTCAGAAATTCATGTTTGATCAGATGTACTATAAGACCTTCATCAGGAGAATCAGGGTGTCCCATTTTGATCAGCAATAGGAGTTACCAGATGCATAGGATTTACAAGTTGTGTAGGAACCTCCACCCTTCAATTTGTTTGTCCCACAAATGTCACCACCACACTACTCTCCAATGTGTTTTTCCCACAAATATCACCAGTAAAAATCTGATAAAATCCGCATAAGCATAGTGGGCTGGAACTGAGGAAAACATGGGGGAATAAGTGTATAAACATTGATTTGTTTGGTTATTCCACATATCTCAGGGCTGGTTTTCTACTAGGTTGGTAATACCACACCAGAGAATGACGTTAGGCCTTAGGACTTCCTGGAACAAGAGTAACACGTTGGACATCCCATGACTCCCATTCGGAGGCAGCTGAGTTCCGTTATGCATGTTAGACCTGACAGCCTTAGACTGGTCTTCCCCAAACCTTTTGCCTGCTTATCTCCACTTTTTGCTGTATTCTTGTTGTTGGCCTTAGAACTCTCAGCACTCTACTCGGCTAACCAGTGCCAAAGTGCATGTGCTTCTCCCCTAAACATGATTTCATTGACTTATCCATTGGTGTATTTAATTTAACTGTAAGTGTAGAGTGCACTACCTGTGCCCATGGCTTATGAATTAAACACTACTAGTGGGCCTGCAGCACTGATTGTGCCACCCACACAAGCAGCGCTTTAAATGTCTCAGGCCTGCCACTGAGGAGCCTGTGTGTGCAGTTTGAATGCCATTTCGACTTGGTATTTAAAACCCCTTGTCAAGCCTTAAACTCGATTTTTATTACACATAGGTCACCACTAAGGTAGGCCATAGGTAGATTATAAGGCAGGGTGCTACGTAAGTAAAAGGTAGGACATGCACATTTAAGTTTTGCATGTCCTAAATCCATTTTTCACTACTATGAGGCCTACTCCTCTCATAGGTTAACGTTGGGAATTCCTGATTACACTTTTAAGCTGTAATCCCTGATTCATGTAAATCTGTCAGACAGTACAAAACACCATCACGTAAAATATGCTGGTCAAATACCAGCAGCAGCAGTTGCAAGGTGTACATGATTAATAAAATAGACAATTATAAGCACAAAATACAGCAAATGTTGATAATATACTTCTGCTAAATCATATATCAAGTAATTATAATGGTAAAGTACAAGTAATTGGTTTTAGATATATGAAAAAGATTCATACAGGCAACAAAGAATAATATATATTTTACCGCTACTTTAAAGAAAGGTGGCAATCACCTAAATGTGTATTCAAACACTTTCGTGTTTTCAAATATGCACAAAGTGCAAGTTGCTCAATTATATGTTGCTCAATTAATAAGGCATGTTTGCAGGGTGAATTGGTAAAATTTGGTGTGCAAAATCAGGAAATCACAAAGTGCAAATTGCATTACGTCACAAATTCTAACCAGTGCATTAGCTGTCGCTACTGACCTCACTCATACGGAAAATGCATAAACAGTGTAAGTCAGTACTCTTGGAGGAAACTAGAGGGGAATAATGATTTCTAAGATAGCACTGTAGCACCATGGCAAGCCACCTAAACATTATAACTCTACCAGGATGAGAAAGAGGATGAGAAACAGGGGGGTGATACAGACTATAAGACTGCAATTCTTGTATAAGAATGTTTGCAGTGGAATAATTCATTGTTTGGAAATGCATCCCAATCCGCAAGAAAACATATAAGGTCATGTATCTACTTGAGAATGAATCTCCTAAGTGTGGCCAGCAAAACATTGGACACAATTAGGAAAAGGCGATGCGATCTGTGCTCACATACCAGACAGGGTAGCCAAAAGGATGCTCGGGGAGAACATTGAAAGGTTTATACACAATGCACAAGTACCCCAGTCCCATTCGATGAGTTCATTAAGCACACATTCACATCAGATACATTTGCAGGAGTGAGAGATATAGACACATCTCCTTTGGAATTTACATTGACTGGTGAATGTCCCTCCTTAATCGTAATTGCCCTCAACCAAGAGCAGCCAGCAGATGGGAGAACCAGGCCAAACATAAGAGCACAACAAGCATTGGTGGTTGACAATGAGGGTTGTATTCCAACAGCTGGACAATTCAGGATGCTAGAATGAGCAATGCTCCAAGTGCAGCACGGGCAGTTGAAAATAATGCAGGTGCTGGAAAGGAGGAAGGCTGATCGCAACACCAGAGTGTCAATGGTTTTGATAAACTCACAGGCAGTATCACTAAACTGTTAGGCTGCATCTATACTGTGTGGGGTAGTACAGGACATTTGGTGGCACAGGCATCAACAATAACACAGTCTAGACAACTTTGGCCAACTTGTTGACAGAATAGCCACTATATTCTCTATGCCATGCAGAAGGCAGTTAATCTTTAGGTGTTTTAGTGCATTACAGGGCTATTGTGCACGGACGTATGTCCAGGTTACAACCGTAGTGGTGCAGTAGTAGAAAAGAGCGCAATGAACCTGTTGGATTCCGACCAGCCCGAGCACTGCAGGAACGTAGCATGCACCAGTCCCCTTCCCCTGCCCACTGGGCACTCACAGGACAACCACTATGAGTGCACCAATGAACCTGAAAAGAGGGTGGTATTATTGAGGAGACACCAACTCTGCCACCCTTGTGTAATCTTAGGACACTGCTCCCTCCTTCCTTTACGCTTCTGCACCTATGTACAACAGGGAAAGAAACAAACCCTTTATGTATCCATGTTCCACACAACCAAATCCCAACCCCAATACCCAATGACCATGCCTTGTCAAACAGACACAACCCCTCTTACCAGTGTGAAGCGCAGGCTTTGCTTCGTAAAGGTTTAGAGTACAAAAATGTGGCACACTGGAATCTGCCGTAAAGTTTCTATTAGCAGGTAAACAGTTGGGAGTACTTTTGTCAGTGTCCGTAAGAAAGAAACAACGAGGGGAAAAAAGGACTTGCAATGAATGGTACAATTGCCAGAAAAAAAACCCTTCGTTGTTAGCAGGTTTGACCAAGGGGCTGGGACAGGTAAATACAACTCGGGAATACAGGAAATCCCGGTGTTCAACAACAAAGCCTTCGCGGAGTGACCTAAAACGCCACTACCGCCTACAACGAAGCAAAGCGGCGTCTAAGCAAAGACGCGCTGAAACGAAGCAACGCTTCGTTTACTCCTTGCGTTATCAAAAACACTCCTCTATACAAGGGCAGAAAGGTCTAGGATTATGACGGTGAACGGGAGCCCCCGAACACCCAGCACCCAGACACACGCAGGGAAAAGGCAAACAAGGGAAGGAAAGGGAAAGGGAAACCCCGGGACCCGATACTCACTAACTAAAGGGGGGGAAAAGGGGCAGACAAACCAGCAGGGACTAAAAAATATCCTTCTCACAAGCCCGTGAGAAAGGGTGAAAGCAAAAGGAATCCGAATGACAAAAATCGTCTTCAAGCAGCAACCAACAGCCAGGATACAGGAATCCGAACAAATGGCAATATCAAGCATTGAAGTAAAGGTAGGACCAAACATTTATCCTACTTGCCACAAGTCATGTGATGTCAAGGCATGGTCACTAAAAAGGGACTAACCCCAAACCCTAACAGAACCATTCAGTATAAGAAGAATATCTTGACTGAAGGATCGAGAAAGACAATGCACAAGAAGCTCGGAACTGAAAGACTCTAGTCCAGAGGTCTTCAAACTTTTTGATGCCGAGACCCCGTTGTAAAACCTTTTTAGGCGTAAGGACCCCCTTCCAACAAAAAGTTTCTAGAAACTGGTACTCCTCATCATCAACTTTTGACAACCATAAAAGCGCCTGTTAGACCTCATCACATCCCTCCATCATTCATCCACCCACACTTTCACACATCCATCCACCCTTTCATCCTTCCATCCATACATCCATCCTTCATCCATCATTCATCCATCCACCCTTTCATCCTTCCATCCATACATCCATCCTTAACCCATCCACCCTTCCTTCCATCCACCCATACATCCACCCACCTTTTCACACATCCATCCATCATTCATCCATGCAACCTTTTATCCATTCATACATCCATCCACCCGTTCATCTTCCCATCCTTCATCCACCCACCCTTTCATCCTCCCATCCATACATCCATCCTTCACCTATCCACCCTTTCATCCATCCACCCACCCTTTCATCCATCCATCTACCCATCATTCATCCCCCCACCTTTTCACACATCCATCCATCCATCCACCCTTTCATCCATCCACCCTTTCATCCATCCATCCTTCATCTGTCCACCCTTTCATTCTTCCATCCATACATCTATCCTTCATCCATCCACCCTTTCATCCTTCCATCCATTCATCCATCATTCATCCATCCACTCATCATTCATCCACCCACCTTTTCACACATCCATCCATCATCCATCCACCCTTCCTTCCATACACCCATCATTCATCCCCCCACCTTTTCACACATCCATCCATCCATGCATCATTCATCCATGCAGCCTTTTATCCATCCATACATCCATCCACCCTTTCATCCTCCCATCCATACATACACCCATACATACACCCATCCTTCATCCATCCACCCTTTCATCCTCCCATCCATCCATCCTTCATCCATCCACCCTTTCATCCTTCCACCCTTTCATCCTTCCATCCGCCCTTTCATCCATCCATTCACCCATCATTCATCCCCCCATCTTTTTACATATCCATCTATCCATCAATCATCCATCCACCCTTTCATCCATCCTTCATCCGTCCGCCCTTTCATTCTTCCATCCATACATCTATCCTTCACCAATCTATCCATCCATCCACCCTTTCATCCTTCCATCCATACATCCATCATTCATCCATCCACCCTTTCATCCATCCATTCACCCTTCATTCATCCACCCATCTTTTTACACATCCATCCATCATTCATCCATCCACCCTTTCATCCATCCATTCTTCCACCCACCCTTTCATCCTTCCATCCATACATCCATCATTCATCCACCCACCTTTTCACACATCCATCCATCCTTCAGCCTTTCATCCAACCATTCACCTATCATTCACCCACCCACCTTTTCTGTGCCTCTCTCATGGGGGAGGGGGGGTCTTCATTCTTCTTTCCCACTCATGGGAGGGCATCTCTGTGCCTCCCTACTGGGGGCGGGGGACGTGTCACGGGACCCACAGCTCCAGGTGCGCAACATCTATTGAACTCAAAGGGCTACACTACAGCCACTCCCCTATCCCCCCCCCCAGCTCCCCCCAGCTCGTGTATGTGAGCCCGGCTGTAACAGCTTCAGGGACACACACACAGTCACACCCAAATACTTGACAGGTCTTTCAAAGACCTGTTACTTCTTAATGAGGCGTTAATGTTTTTCACAACTCGGTGTGACTTAGGCCTCCCCGTGAGCACCCTCAGCCCAATGCCAGGAACTGCACGCTGCAGAATCGGCGACCCCCTTCCCAGGACTCCACGACCCCCCTGGGGGTCGCGCCCCACAGATTGAAGACCGCTGCTCTAGTCCCATCAGATGCCCCACAAATGTAAGGTCTAGTATAGATACAATAAGGGAGGAGGGAAAGAGCACTGTCATCTTTAGGTGATGTACACAACAAGAATAACTTTCTGTTATGTTTTCACTCCTTTTTATGTACTCTCAGTCTGTGCCATCAGAGAGTACAGCTCACAAATTACCTGTTGTTACATTGCTTTGGACATGTGAAAAAACAGGAGTAATATCTTGGCAACATGTAAGATGTTAAAAAGCTTTCTTTTGCAACCTGCTAATGTTAGCTACATCAGAAGTAACTGTTGGTTACATCAGTCCAGCTACACTTGCCTCTCTGAAGCTCTCATTGCATTCTGCCCAGAAGGGTTCCCATCATCTGAATTATCATCTTTCATTTTAACCCTTTCGCTGCGGTGGCTATTCCGCCGCAGCGCTAACAGGGTGGGGCGGCCGCTCGGCGGCCGCATGCTGGTGACAGAACCGCTCCGTCACCAGCCGCGGTTGAGCTGTGCTGGTGACGGAGCGGTTCCGTCATGACCTGCCCCGCTCATTAGAACGGCCGCGCAGGTGTGAAATCAGCGCCACGCAGGCGCGGCGGCCGGGCCATGACGGAACCGCTCCGTCATTTTTTTTTTTTTTTTTTGCGATTTCTAAAGCGCCTGGTGACCCGTAGGCATCCCCGCGCTGTAAATCTGTGAAGACCCGGAGAGGGGCAGAGGGGGTGAATTATTTGGGAAACAGGAGGGTTTTGAGTTTCTTACGGAACAGAGTATGCGAGGGTTCCAGACGTAGACTGCGAGGGAGTGAGTTCCAACCTATGGAGGCTTTGACCGCAAAGCGACGACCGCCGGTGCAAGCCTTCCTGAATTTTCGTACAGTGGCCAGATGTTCGGCGTCAGAGCGGAGGGGTCTGGGGGCTTTATAAGGGGTGATCATGTGTCTCAGAGCGGCAGGGCCACCTCCATTGATAAGCTTGTGGGTGGTGCACAGGGCTTTGAATTCTACTCTCTGGCGGACAGGGAGCCAGTGTAGGGCTTTGAGGGCAGGCTTGGCTGAAACTCTGGGGGGGGGAGGTTCATAATGAGCCTGGCCGCCGCATTCTGGGTGCGTTGGAGTTTGGCCAGGGTGTATTCCGGAGCCCCAAGATAGATGGCGTTGCTGTAGTCGAGCCGGGCTAAGACAAGTCCCTGGACCAGTAATTTCCTGGATAGCGGGGGGAGAAGAGGTAGGATCTTGCGCACGGATCGCAGGAGACCGAAGCAGGTACCTGCTGTCTTGGCCGCCTGCGTCTTCATGGTTAGGTCGGGTTCCAGCCATACTCCTAATGTTTTGATCTCCTTTTTTGGTGAGGGGATTTCACCAAAGGTGTCAGGCCAAACTGTTGGTGGGAAGGCCGTCCATTTGTTGCCCAGAAGCATGATCTCGGTCTTTGCACCATTCAGCTTCAAGGCCGAGTCACACATCCAGGAATGGATGTCCTGGAGACAGTTAAGCAGGCTGTCAGGATGGTTATCCAGGTGGGACAGGGAGACGACTAGTTGAGTGTCGTCTGCGTAGTTTATTATTTTTATACCGTAGGGGGCCACTACGTCTTCCAGGGGGGCCATATAAACATTAAACAGGGTGGGGCTGAGTGACGACCCCTGGGGAACTCCGTTCTTGAGGGTAAGTGGTTCTGACCGTGAGTTGCAGTCCCACACCTGAAAGGAACGGTTGGAAAGAAAGGATTCAATCCATGCTCGCGCCGTACCCACAATTCCTGCCTTGGCCAGGCGATGTAGTAGGACACGGTGATCCACCGTATCAAAGGCGGCACTGAGGTCCAGGAGGATCACTGCCACTGATCCTGCTGAGTCCAGTATGCACTTTGCCTCCTCGATGACAGAGAGGAGGGCAGTGTCCGTGCCATGGCCGGGTCGGAAACCAGTTTGGGATTGGCGCAAGAGATGGTTAGTCTCGAGGAATTGGGACAATTGCGAGTTGACTAGCTTTTCCGCCATCTTACTGATACAAGGGAGCAGCGAGATAGGTCTGTAGTTAGCCATGTCGTCCGGGTTGAGTTGGGGCTTTTTCAGCAGGGGGGCACCGTACCTTCCGAGAGGGAGGTGTTGATAAGGTCCTTGATGATAGGGGCTATATTGTGAGACACCTTTTTTAGGAATCTAACCGGGGCTGGGTCAAGGGGGGAACCGCTTTTCATTTTCTCCAGCGTGGAAGTTACCTCAGTGAGGGAGACTGCTCTGAAAGTGTCCAGCTGTGGACTGTTGTTACCGTCCGCTATATCCGGGATGGAAGGGGGGCTAACGGTGGGGAGGGAGTCCAATATCCGCAGGATTTTAGAGTCGAAATAGTTGGCCAGATCCTTACTTCTGTCTGGGGGGGGGGGAGTAAGAAGAGGGTGCTGTTAGGATGTTTAATAGTTCTTTGACTATTCGGTATGATTCTTTTGAGGAGTTTGTCGCGGTTTTAATTCTGTTGTCATAAAATGTCGCTTTGGCTAGCTTCAAGGCTGTTTTGTAACGTCTTACAGCGTTGTGATACAAGTCTTTGTTACTATGGAGCCAGTCTTTCCTCCACACTCTCTCGGCCTTTTTACACTCTTTACGGAGCGCTCTGAGTTCGGGATTATACCATGGTGCATGGCCCTTAATCTTATTTTTGACCTCTCGGTTTTTGATAGGGATAAGGCTGTCAAGGGAAGAGGAAATCCATTCTCTGAACTGGGTGTCCGCAATGGCGGGGTCGGCTGAGAGACTGGGGGTGGTAGCGTCCAGGGCCAGGGCCCAGTTTTCCACCGAGAGTCTGGCCCAAGATCTGCATCAGCACAGCCCAACCGTAGCTGATGACGGAGCGGTTCCGTCATCAGCAGGGGAGGGGTTAAGTGGTATGCCCTTTCTGGTTGCGATGTTGTGTAATACTGCACGTGTGGCAACGATTTTACAGTATGCCCTTAGGTTATAATGTCATTCTTATTCTGAACGCCATCATTAAACTGGTTTGTTGCTGCTCTGCATTCTCTCTGTGTCCTGGGATTCATGTGTTGGGCCACTGATTCTTACATTGACATGCATTAAATGTATTTAAACAATTAACCCAAAACATAATCCTTAATTAATTATAATAAAATAAAATAACATTAAACAAGTTTCCTTTTTCTGAATACTTTATCAATGTACATTAAATAACATTCACCCACTTACCCTAAATTCCTAAACTACAGGAAATGAAATGGAATTAAATAGGTAAACATACAGTAGCCTTATCTAATTAAATGAAACTTGTTCTTCCTAGTTAAATTAAATTACATCAGAAGGTAATTAAATACTGTTATACTAACCTAAAATGGCGTAGGGCACTCTCTGTAGTACTGACATTGATGTAATGGCATCAATGTAATGTCCCATTAAAGAAGTGAAATCAGTTTCATAGGTGAGCCAATTTGATGGGACTGCACAGATAAAATACCTCCGCACATGTCATAAAATAAGCAGTAAAAAGACCTCTGATGCAAAGGACAAAAATCAGCAATAAGACTTCTGAACTCACCATAAATTAATCTCCAATATACTTCTGAAATGCAATACATTTAACTGAAACATTTGCTTGCCTATTTCTAAAAATACGGACATTTCATCTTAACATGTTAAAGTTTACTTCTTGATAAATAAACTGTTTTCTCTTAAACAGAAAGTCGTTTTCGTAAAACACAAAACTATGTTTTTGTCCTGATTTGTGAGATGTTATTTTCAAGTAAAAATATTTAGTTCAGAAAAATGATGTTTTCATCAAGTACACACATGCTGCCGGATGGAACGGTATTCTGCCTATCATTCCCATTCATTATATTCAACAAATATCAATAGCTGTCAATCACAGCACAAAGATGTTCACCATCATTTTGTCAGGGATGGAGTGAATTACTGCAAGAATGGGCACATAATGTATGTGCGGATGCCACTGTAATGCAAAGGATAGCCACATATATATCAAGAACCCCAATATTGTGTCTAGGATGAGTCACTATTATGCCAGGCATAGCTACAAGGATGTCATAAATGGCCACGATATATAAAGGGTGGGCTTCTATTATACCACGGATACCAAGAATGTCACAAACAGTGCCCATTACATACCAACTGTGAGCCCTTGTTCTGCCAGGGTTAGCAAGAATGTTGCATAACAAGCTCATAATATGAAGGATGGGCTGCATGCATAGAGAGAATGAGATAAAAATGATCTCTTTATATCAAACATGAGCCTCCATCATTGCAGGCATAATCAGAACGCTGCATAAAATGCTCACAATAGGCCATGGATGTGACAAATGTGTGCCTTTGGCAACAAAAATATCACCCTCACCAAGAATGGACACAATAGGTCAAGGATGGTCCACTATTATGCATTACATTCCACATGGGAAGCAAGAGAAAAAAGAGAACAACAGAACCTCGCACGCCAGGTTGAAAGTAATAACAATCAGTGGTATTGTGCTTCTGCCGTGGAGACTGGTACTTTCTCTATCTTAACATATATTTCCTTGCTAGGGATGCCATGTCAGTTCGACGTCATTTGCCAAGACTCTTTTTAAAATAACACGTTTTTTTCTTAGGATGATCTTCCAAGTTGGTTTATCTGACGAGAAATACATATAGCGGTTTAAGAGACCTAACAAATGCCCCTGACCTTACATTAAATTCCTATCATGATAAAGATACTCACCTTTTCAAATTAGACTTTTGACTTCCAGGATATCATTCTTGGTTGAGTAGAATAACGCTCACAAACTGTTGCATGACTTGCTTTTTTGGACACAGACAACCATTTACACCACTGGGATTGTTAACATTTTGATCAATAATGTGGACAAGCACATTCCTTGTCTTGGTAAGTGGTCATCCCAAGACACGGACTATTTGGCAATGACTGCCAACAGTCAGTGGCAGCATATCAAAAGGTCTTCCATTAGTAATAGGTATGAAGAGCTCCAGAAAAAAGGGGGAAGCGGCCACTCGGAGATGGAGTAAGGAGCAATTCTTCGAGTTTCCCGCTGCTCCCTTCACATCCGAACCCATCCTGCACAGTATACAGAGCCTAAGGGGTCTCCAAATATCGATCCCTCCCTCCTGACCCTCCCCTCAATAACGAGCTTGCCAAGGAGGGTTCCCAGAACAAAGAATGAAGCGGCTGGGGGTCCCGTTTCCTGGGCCAGACGAAGAGCAAAATGGCGGCGATGAGCGGCCTCTGAGAGCAGTCCAACATCAGCGGTGCAAGCAGAGAGAGAACGGATGAGACATAGTCCTGGTGAGGCCACCTGGAAGCCTGCTGTGCTGCTGAATGATGTCCTGCTTACTGACCATGAAGCCAGGGAGCTACTGGCCGGGGAGACACGCAGATGCAGGGCATGGTGACCGTCTGTGGAAACACTGTGCCTGCCATCCGCGGCCCCATTAAGAGACACACTGAGGAGGAAGCCAGACTGCTGTTATTGAGGGCATGGTGCCCCTGCTTCAGCACCTGGTGGTTCCTGCACTGGTGGCCCCCAGAAAGCGCTGCTGACTTTTCATGGACTTACTCCTGGAAAGCACCTTCAAAAGGATCGAGAATCCCTGCCCCGACCTGAGGAGAGAGTGGGGGAGGGCATGGTGAAATCGGCCCTGCAGGGCCTTGGCCTGGATATGCGCAACACAGCGACCCTGTGAGTGAGATCCTGAAACTTTTCTTAGCACTACATGGCCACCAGGATCTCTCCCGAGATGAGAATTGCGCAAAGTTGTACATGGGTAGGATCCACAACAATATACCCTACTTCTCACTGCGCATGTATCTGCTGTCTTGGCTGGTGGGGCCCTGCTCCCATTGGCCTAGGGGTCCCTGCCATGACTGTGATAAAAGCGCACCACTGAGTGTCGGAGACACTCGCCCTACACTCAGTGCTATTACGGCTTTGACATTTCCCATGGAACTGCTGCCAACATAGGAGGACTTTACTCAGGGGAAGCGCCTGTCCTTGCCTGATTGGTGTGCCCCATCCTAATCCCTCATTGTGAACCTGGTGGAGAGACTGCTTGAGCTCCTTTGTTGTTTGGAACTAGCGGAGGGCGATGTGTGTTTTCTACTTGATGCTGCAATGTCTCTGGGCCCATGTTGCCAGGTGATGGCTGCCCTATGACATGTACCTGGAACAGCTGGCGAAGGCCTTTCCCAGGTTGGTTTTTCCCCCACAGAACAGTGTACATGGTAACAGCAACCCCATTTCTTGGGGGTCCATTTAGGGAGTTGCTGGGCACCCTCTCAAGGAGATCATTGCCTAGGGGTGACAAATTGTTTTACCTAACCTGATTATTGTTCTGTCTATAGTAAAATGGGCAAAGTCACTAGGAAACGGGATGCTGAGCCTCCGGGGCTTCATGTGGATAGCGTTACTGTAGCAATGAAAATGATGCATTACATATGCAGTCACAAGGTTCTATGGAAGGACCCATATAATAAGATATCATCCTGGCCATTACAGCCTCCAGGGAAATTCTTGAAGCTAAATTTGACATGCTAGGTGCAGACCTCGGTATCCTTAAAGATGATCACATAAGACTGGCTGAGCAAGTCACGACAGCTGAAGGAATGCTCTTGGAAACTGGCAGTTCTTCGCAAAATTCTTCCTATTATGGAGGGAAAAGTTCAGGCATTGGAACTCCAATAGAGGATGCCGAAAACAGGAGGAACAACATTCAAGTTTAGGGACTCCCAGAACACATTGAAGGGAGCAACATGCTTATGTTCCTGGAGAGATGGCTGAGGGCTGAAGTAGCCCCTGATGGGGTTTCACAATTTTATACAGAGTGCCGGTGCGACCCCCACTGCTGCTTGTGGCACCACAGCCTGTGGTGGTCAGGCTCCTGCACTACAAGCGCCGGGATCATATATTAGCCCAAGCTCAGTGGAAGGCAGAGCTCAAATTGGAAAACAGTAAAATAAGGATTTTCGGAACTTCCCTAAATAAGTACAGAAACAACATACAATGTTTCTAGATGCTAAAAGGAGCCTCCATCAAATAGGAGAGGGGTCTGCTATGTTGTTTGCTGCTAGGCTCAGAGTTGTGACACAGGATGACACACAGTTCCTCAGAACCCCACAAGAGGTGTGGAAATGAATTTATCAGCACCCACAGGCCAGGTCCAACTGGGGCTCTCCCAGGGCAAAATGGAGAAGACAGGCACCAAATCCCAAGAACAGGGGCCTTCGCGGGGGTGTCCCCTCAGGAGAGGAGGCTCATAGGGAGCAGCAGAGAGCCCTGGAGGTGGTGGCAGCGATGAGTGGCTGTGGGGAGAACCCAACCTCAACTGTAGGAGCTTGGATGAACCCCCTCGCACACTGACTCTGACACTGAAATGCCTACAGTGATGCCTGGAACTGCCAACATACTTATATAAAAAGGACAGAGTGATGTATTCGACCGGGGAGTGCTGGGGATTGTAAATGTGTTTTCACCCTGATTGTTCCCCCCACCCCAATCATGCAGATGGACATCTATGCTAATGGCCATGCTTAAGATACATTTAAGAATTTTACATGCACCTATACATTAAAGATGGAGCATAATTAAACATACTGAATTATGTCCTGGAACATTAGGGGAATCCATGCTATGACCTAGAGGTACAAAGTATTTTTGTACCTCAAAAAATGGGAAATACAGATTGTATCCCTATAGGAGACCCATCTAACTGCCAAAGAGGGTGCAGCACTGCAGTGTAGATGATGGGGATGGGCGTATTATACCACTAATTCGGCCGTCGCCAGGGCACACTTATATGGATAAAGCCATGCTTGTTGATTGTTTGTTAGGCAATGATTTAGAAAGCCCCCCTTGGGCTAAGGTGGAGAAGAAGGCTCATTTCGAGATGGTGGGTCTGCCTGAGTGGGCATGTGTGACCACTCGGTCTTTGGCAGCCAAGGGTGTTCAAGAGATCATGGAGCCTGTAAGTATGGCCCAGGAACCTGCCTTAAAGAGAAGAGGTAGGGGGCACGAGAAACCAGCCCCCGCTGTTCCCGTGGTCCAGGAGGAGGCCGACCTTGAGGGGGATGCCCTGGAACCTTCAGGGAGAGCAAAGTTCTTAACTGGGGAACCTACCTGAGCTGACCCATTGGCAGCAAGAAGGGGGTCCCTCCAGGGAGGAATTTTGTGCAGAGCAGAAGAAGTGCCCTTCTCTTGAGGGTTTGAGGTAACAGACCACACACCAGGCAGCAGGAGATCAGTCTGGATCACATTGGATCTACTGGAAGAACGGCCTCCTTTATAGCGAGACTAAGGTTGCTGAACCTGGGTCAGCCTGTGTGTTGGTGGTACCCCAGTACTTCAGAGCCTTCCTACTGGGGATAGCTCATGGCGTACCTTTAGCTGGACATCTGGGGCAAAAGAAGACCTTTGAAAAGCTTGTCTCCCACTTTTATTGGCCCCAGATGCAGAAGTGTTCAAATACTCATTGTAGAACTTGTCAAACTTGTCAGGTAAGTGGTAAAAGTGGCAGGTAGCACAAGGCTCCTCTCCAACCTTTCCCTGTAGTCAGTACTCCATTTGAACAGGTGGGCATTGACATTGTGGGGCCACTGGACACCAAGACAGCCATGGGCAACAGGTTTATCCTGGTCTTGGTGGACCATGCTACCCGCTACCCAGAAGCCATCCCGATCAGGACAGTGACAGCCCCCATGGTGAGACGTGCAATGATGGGTTTTTCTCTCGTGTGGGGTTCCCCAGAGAGGCGGTGTCTGACCAAGGTACAAACTTAATTTCCAGTTATGTGAAGCCTCTGTGGAAGGAATGTGGGGTTACCTATAAGTTTACCACTCCTTACGACCCACAAGGTAATGGGCTGGTTGACAGATTTAACCGGACCCTTAAAGACATGATCATGGGTCTTGAGGAACCAATGAGATGTAAGTGAGACGTCCTCTTGCCATGCTTTCTGTTTGCTTACCGTGAGGTGCCACAAAAGTCCCTAGAGTTCAGTCCCTTTGAATTGATGTATGGACACCCAGTAAGAGGACCTTTGAGTCTGGTCAAGGAAGGCTGGGAGCAATCTCCCAGGAAACCTCCCCAGGATGTATACAGTTACATGCTGGCCTTCAGGAACCAGACTTGGCGATTCAGAGATCTCGCTCAGGCGAATCTGGAAGCCAGCCAGGAAGAGATGAAGCGATGGTACAATCAGAATGCCACTCTGATTGAGCTTCAGCCTGGACAGAAAGTTTGGGTCATAGCCTCTGTAGAGCTTTGTGCGCTCCAGGACAGGTGGACCGGTCCATTTGAGGTGGTGGAGCGAAAGAGTGATGTAACCTATCTGGTTAACTTGTGGTCTCCAAGAAACCCTTTGGGGGTCCTACATGTTAACTGCCTGAAGCCCCACTTAGAAAGGTCCGAAGTGGGCATGCTCCTAGCAACGGATGATGGGATGGAGGAGGAGACCGAGCCTCTTCCTAACCTCCTGTCAGCAACAGAGCAAGATGGGTCAGTGGATGGTGTCAGCCTCTCTGCCACACTGACCCCTGATCAGCAGCAAGATTGTCGCCAACTGTTGAGACAGTTCTCTGATTTATTTTCCTTGGTTCCTGGTGTCCCTTAGTGGTGCGTCCATGATGTGGACACTGGGGACAGTCCTCCTGTGAAGCACAAGGCTTACAGAGTGACTGACAAGGTCAGGGCTTACACCAAGGAGAAAGTCTCCAAGATGTTTGCTTTAGGGGTGATTGAGTCCTCAAACAGTCCTTGGGCCAGCCCAGTGGTTTTGGTCTCAAAGGATGTCACGCCTGGTGCCACACCTGAACTCCGGTTCTGTGTGGGCTACCGAGGACTCAATTCAGTCACCAGGACTGACGTGCAACCCATCCCCAGAGCTGATGAGCTAATTGATTGGTTAGGGGCTGCACGGTACCTTAACACGTTTGATTTGACGTCTGGGTACTGGCAGATCGCCTTGACTGATGGGGCCAAAGACAGGTCAGCATTTTCCACACCAGATGGGCACTACTTAGGGTATTGGCTGGACTCAAGGATTTCAGTGTTGCCTATCCGGATGACATTGCAGTGTTCAGCACCAGTTGGAAAGAACATCTGCGCCACCTCTGGGAAGTGTTGATGGCACTGCGAAAGGAAGGCCTCACCATCAAAGCGAGTATGTGATAGATTGGGCAGGGTTCCGTGGTGTTCTTGGGTCACCAGGTAGGGAGTGGCCAAGTGGCGCCCCTACAACCCAAGATTATACAATCCTGGCATGGGAACCCCCAAAGACTCAGACACAGATGAGAGCTTTTTTAGGACTCACGGGGTACTACAGGAGGTTTGTCAAGTGGTATCACAACATTGTTGCACCCTTGACTGAGCTGACTTCCAGGAAGCAGCCCAAGAAAGTGAACTGGACTGACACCTGTGAGAAGGCTTTTGATGCCCTGAAGACTGCCATGTGCACAGCACCCGTGCTTCAGGCGCCCAACTTCTCAAATGAATTCATTGTTCAAACAGACACTTCAGAGCATGGTGTGGGGGCTGTTCTATCACATATTAATGAAGAGTGCCTAGACCAACCTGTAGCCTTCATCAGTAGAAGGTTACTTCCAGGGGAACAGAGTTGGAGTGCAATTGAGCGTGAGGCCTTTGCTGTGGTCTGGGCACTGAAGAAGTTGAGACCATACTTGTTTGGGGCTCACTTCCTGGTTCAGACTGACCACAGGCCCCTCAGATGGTTAATGCACATGAGGGGTGAGAACCCAAAGTTCTTGAGGTGGTCCATTTCCCTACAGGGTATAGAATTTACGGTGGAACACCGCCCTGGTACAGAACACGCCAACGCTGATGGTCTGTCCAGATTTTTCCGCTTAGTGAAGAGAACTCCCAAGGGGAAGGGTAGTTCTCCCCACATTTCAGCTGGAGGGGACAAGTGATAGTCCTGGCATCATTGGGAGGGTCTCCCCTCCATTTTTTACTGATTGTCTCCTCTGTTTTTGATATGTTTTTGCTGGTTATATGCTTCGGGCACTGTGCCACTGCTATTCAGTGCCACAGTGCAAGTGTTCCCGATGTTAAATTGATGTATTATATAGTGATTCCATGATTGGGTTATTTGATTTACTTGTCAGACCCTAGTACAGTGTACCATGTGTGCCCAGGGTTTGTAAATCAAATGCTGCTGGTGGGTAGTGCCAACCATAGAAGCAGCTTATAAAGTGCGTCTCAGGCATGCATTGCAAGGCCTGTGTGCAGTCTGTGACTCCATGTCGACTTGGCCAATGCACCCACTTGCCAGTCCCTAAACCTTCCCTTTGCTTCATATCAGACACCCTTATGGTAGGTCCAAGGGCAGGGTGCATTATAAGTATAAGGTAGGACATGCCCTGGTGTGTGTAGCATGTCCTAATAGTGAATTACGGCCATTTTCGTTTTTCACTATTGCAAGGGTACCTGTTCTCCATAGGCCAGAATGGGCAGTTAGATTATTACATCTTATAATCCTAACTGACTCAGGGAACATGGTAGAAATTCAAATGTAGTATGCCTGAACTCAGGGTGATAAAATACAGTGGCACAGCTACAATGGCTGATGCAGTGGATAGCGAGCAGATTAGTTCCATATAATACAACACAACAAGGTGTACCGGTCAACCATGCTCCTCTCATGTTTCTCCACAGCGAAACGCCCACACTGAGAATGACCCGGAAGTAACCCATAAGGACCCCAGAAACACTTCCCTGGTACCAATGAAAGGAAGCTGACAACAAGGGGAGGTGTCTGAGACCGGTGGCGCGCTGGAGACAGGAAGCAAGTCGAGGAGTGAAGAAGAACCCTGTGCGTGGACCCCAGGAGACGAACCAGAGAGAGAAGACACGGGACCCGAGAGAGAAGACGCGGGACCCGGGAGAGAAGACGCGGGACCCGAAGCCAAAAACGAGAAGTTACCAGATGAAGCTGGTGAACCGGTCGAAAGCTGGTGCTAAGACTGGTGGTGTCTGGAGGATGCTGGGGAGCGGCCACAACTATGGAGAGTTGCGGCGGAGCCGGTGAGTGATATCAGCTCAAGGGAATTGGAGGGTGGGTTGCGGGAAGCGGGTGGTGGAACCGGGGTGGAGTACGGATAAAGGGAGAGTCAGTGGGAAAAGTTAGGCCGCATTCTGACGCTACCTCTGTATCGGGAGGGAGGAGGGCATGCGCTTATGGAGTTCTTTGTTCCGATAACTTCCAGCACCAAGTCTGTCGCAAATCACTATTTCCCAATACCTTAGGCACTGAATAAATTCCCTTCCCTCACTATCCCGTCCCCAGGATACAAAGAAGTTCTATCAACACAAAAAGCGCGGAGATACCCCTCCGGGGGTCTAGTCTTGCGCTATAGAAGAATATAAAATAAAATAAGGTGTGGTGACGGTATAAATCTTCCTTAATACAAAAACCCCTTATCTCTCCTCCTCCTATGAGCCTTCGGGGAGACCACCCTTCCACCAAGAACGAAGAGCAGGAACAAATAACCGGGGGATCCCAGTCCAGCTCAGGTTCTTCCCAGAACACGTCGGACGAAGAACAGGAAGAAAAGCCACATACAAACTCTGTCACTTCTACTATTGGAAATAAAAATCCTTCTTTACGCCAACTTATACGGCCTCCTCGCCTGTTTATCAAACCCGCCCTCCCACAAGTGGTGTCGGAAGTGGGATTGAGAGGCAAGATGGAGCCTGCCTTGGCGAAAATGGCCGAAAATCAGGAGCATTTAGGGAAAGTAATGGAACGGTTTCTAACAGTTGTTGAAGAAGACCGCGGCAAGTTCCAACAAGCACTTACGGGACAAGGTCAAACCCATGGAGCTGCAATGGACAAAACAACTGAAGCTCTTGGACATCAAAGAGGTCCCACTACCCTATCTTCTGTAGTATTATAGCGATATGTAAGCGGGGAGGACCCAGACTACTTCTTTAATAACTTTGAAAGAATGGCCACCAAAGCATCCTGGCTCTCAGATAAATGGGGCCAATACTTAGGCCCTCTCCTATCGGGAGACCTACAGGCAGCATATCAAGCTGCTACTCTTCAAGTAGTCCCTTATACCAAGATAAAAAGGTGTATCATGGAAAAGTTAGGGGCGGACAATGAAACATATAGGCTGAAACTGAGACAAATGAAGGAAGGGCCCCAGGAAACCCCTCGAGCTTTGTACTTTAGGGTGAAAGACATGGCGGATAGGTTGTTAAAGCCCGCTACCACTGACAAGGACGGGATTTTGGCCAAAATCTACCTAGAACAGTATCTAACTTCTCTTCACCCTCCCATACAACGCTGGGTCAGACAACGGGCTAATCTCATTTTGGAAACTGCTGTCGAGATAGCTAGTGCCTACAATCGAGCACAGGGAATCCAAAAAGGAAGAGAGGAACCCATGGGAAAATCTGGGGGACAGACGACCCATCGTCCTCCCCGACCTCCGATAGTAAAGAAACTCGAACAATTGGCTATTTTACCCAGTGCCCCTCTTATCTTACCACTTTCTATGGGCCCTCAGTGTTTTCAATGTGGAGGGATAGGACACATCGCCAGGTTCTGTCCCTAAAAAGAAGAACCAATGGAAATAGGGATGGTCCAAAACTATTATTGTTCACCTACGGAAAAGAAAACACCACCATATAGGTACACGGTATCCGTAAACGGACATCCAGTAACTTCCCTAGCAGACACGGGGTGTTTGCATAGTGTTGTAAGGCCCCAAGATCTAGGTAACAAGGTGGGACCAATAGACAGGGTTGTTGCAATTCGGTGTGTCCATGGGGACACGAAACCCTACCCCACTGCTCAAGTTCACATACAATATCCCCAAGATCCGGGGACCACTTTGACCGTAGGGCTAATACCACGATTACCTGAACAGGCCATACTAGGGAACGATTATCCTAAATTGACACAGCTGTAACATGGTACTCATTCCTCAGCAGATGCAAATGAAGAATGGTTATTATCAGCCCCATTTTTCCAAGATGTAGATAAAGAGTGGCCCCCTACAAAAACCAGAAAAAGCCGGAGACAAAGGAGAGCAGAAAAGGGAAAAGAGCTGTTGGTGTTGCCTCTCATACCCGATGAGAATCCATGGGAAACAGACTGAAACTTCCCTGCAGCTCAACAAGAGGATCCCGTATTACAAGAAGCTTGGAATAAGGCCCTTGAGGGAGAAGACCCCCAACACGTATGTCCTTATTTCTTTATAAACAACGGGTTATTGAATAGGAAAGGGAACCCCACACATAAAGCCCAATTGCTGATACCAGGTCCATTCAGGGAAAAGGTATTAAATCTAGCCCATAGCCACCTGTTAGGAGGCCATTTTGGAGTTAAGAAGACTGAAAAACTGATCTTAGAAAAGTTTTATTGGCCAGGAATAGACCAGCAAGTTAAACAATATTGTAGGGAATGTCCAGTATGTCAAAGACAGAGCAGATACCAACCTCCTAGGGTTCCATTACGACCACTGCCTATTATTGGAGAACGATTTCGCTGCATAGGTATGGATATAATGGGGCCTTTGTTGTCTTCCCGAAGTGGGTGTAGCTACGTACTGGTCATAGTAGACTATGCTATGCGCTTTCCAGAAGCCATACCCCTACGTCGTCCCAATGCTGCTAATATATCCAAAGCTATGATTGGTGTTTTTTCAAGGGTGGGCTTCCCAAAAGAAATCCTAACCAAGGCACTCCCTTTGTGTCCAGGATGATAAGGCAGGTCTGTATGCAACTGGGAATCAAACAGATCAGAACAGCTGCCTACCACCCACAAACAGATGGGTATTCCCCTTTCAAATTATTATATCGCCACAAACCTCGCACATTATTAGATATGGCCCAAGAAGGATAGGAAGCAGAACCCAACAATACCAAACTTAAACTGAATATGTATCCATAAGAACCCATCTGTACCAGATCCGGACCATTGTCCGTACCAACCTAGAAGATGCCCAGAATGCCCAAAAAGGACAGTATGACAAAGGGACAAAGGAAAGATCATTCCAAGTGAGGGATCTTGTACTGCTGATGATGGCGTCCTCAGATCAAAAGCTATTAGGACAGTGGTAGGGTCCCTACAGGGTTACGGAACGGGTGACTCCAGTGACATACCGCATAGTAGCAGATCCGGCCAAGAGCATCTCCCAAATATACCATATCAATCTGCTTAAAAAATTGGAGGGTCCTTTGCCGGCATCGGTCAACATTGTGGAGACACAGACCTCCCTGTTTCACCAATGTATCGATCCTGAACTGTTGCCGCCACTAAAAGAGGACCGATCACGGGTATTACAACCCCTTGCCAATACCTTTTCAACTTCTCCAGGTAGAACCACCCTTATTGAACACGCTACAAAAACCCCACAAGGAAAGCGGGTTCAGTTAAGACCATATCGTATACCCGAAGTTCGCCGTCAAACTATAAGGGAAGAGATACAAAAGATGTTACAAATGGATATCATTGAACTATCTGTGAGTGAGTGGAACTCACCCATTGTTCTCGTACCCAAACCAGACGGGTTGGTACGCTTTTGTATAGACTTTCGCAAAGTCAATAAGATCTCAGAATTCAACACTTATCCCCTTCCCACGGTGGACGAAATGGTAGGGAGAATAGGCAGAGCACAGTACATTAGTACTTTGGATTTGTGCAAAAGATATTGGCAGGTGCCACTCTGGAGACAGGACAGAGAAAAAACGGCTTTCCCGACTCCAGATGGGTTATATCAATTCAAAGTGTTGCCTTTTGGCTTACACGGGGCACCTGCAACATTTCAAAGAGCCATGAATGTAGTGTTGAATCCCCATGAGAGTTATGCAGGCACCTATATTGATGATATAATCATATATAGTGATACCTGGGAACAGCATTTGTTACACCTCTCACAAGTTGTACAGACATTAGAAAGACACGGTCTAAAGATAAATCCTGCCAAAAGTCACCTGGCTGCCCAGACAGTCCGATACCTGAGATACCTGTTGGGGGAAGGAGTTATAAGACCTCAGGCTTCAAAACTAACGGCTATCTCCTAAATACCCGTACCTAGAACCAAAAAGGATCTACGGGCTTTCCTTGGGTTACTTGGATATTATCGGTGATTTATCCAGTGGTTCTCCCAAATGGCAGCCCCTTTTGACTGATCTACTTCAGAAAAATGTCAGAACTGAAGAAATCTTAAGATCACCCCCCTCTCAGGTAGTACACTCCTTTGAAACCCTGAAGAGTTCGTTATCCTCAGAAACGGTCCTGGCTAGTCCAGATTATTCCTGTCCCTTATACTCCAAACGGATGCCTCCGATCAGGGCCTCGGGCTGTATTATCTCATGAGACACCCCAAGGAGAAAAACCGATACTATACATCAGTCGCAAACTCTTTCCCCGAGAGAAAAATTACGTGTCAATCGAGAAGGAGGCATTAGCAATAAAGTGGGCCATAGAAACCTTACGCTATTATCTAGAAGGTAGGTCATTTACCCTCTTTGCAGACCATGCGCCCTTAGAATGGCTACCTAGAAATAAGGGACACAATGAAAGGGTACTGAGGTGGTTCCTGTCACTACAGCCATATAGATTCCAGACTAAGCACAGAAAAGGGACCGAACAAGGGAATGTTGAATATTTGTCCCGATTTCCACAAAACCAAAACCCTAGAAGAAGGACAGCAAGGAAAAGGGGATGTGAGGAAATGCGGAACAAACAGGACGGACTCACCGGGGTATCACCATGGGGAGAGTTGACAAATCGGGCTGCACCTCGAGACCAGGACTTTTTCGGAAAACTACAACAACCATACTCCTCTCATGTTTATCCACAGCAAAACGCCCGCACCGAGAATGGCCCGGAAGTAATCCATAAGGACGCCGGAAACACTTCCCTGGAACCAATTAAAGGAAGCCGACAACAAGGGGAGGTGTCTGAGACCGGTGGCGCGCTGGAGACAGGAAGCAAGTCGAGGAGTGAAGACGGACCCTGTGCGTGGGCCCCAGGAGATGAACCCGAGAGAAAAGACACGGGACCGGACAGAGAAGTCGCGGGACCCGGGAGAGAAGATGCAGGACCCGAAGCCAAGAACGAGAAGTTACCAGATGAAGCTGGAGAACCTGACGAAAGCTGGTGCGAAGACTCGTGGTGTTCACAGGATGCTGGGTAGCGGCCGCAACTTTGGAGAATTGCGGCAGAGCCGGTGAGTGATATCAGCTCGAGGGAATTGGAGGGTGGGTTGTGGGAAGCGGGTGGTGGAACCGGGGTGGAGTACTGATAAAGGGAGAGCCAGTGGGAAAAGTCAGGCTGCATTCTGACATTACCTCTGTATCGGGAGGGAGGGGGGCATGCGCTTATGGAGTTCTTTGTTCGGATAACTACCAGCACCAAGACTGTCGCAAATGACTATTCCCCAATACCTTAGGTTCTGAATAAATTCCCTTCCCTCACTATCCCGTCCCCAGGATACAAAGAAGTTCTATCAACACAAAAAGGTGTGGTGACGGTATAAATCTTCCTTAATACAACAACCCCTTATCTCTCTTCCTCCTATGAGCCTTCGGGGAGACCACCCTTCCACCAAGAACGAAGAGCAGGAACAAACAACCGGGGGATCCCAGTCCAGCTCAGGTTCTTCCCAGAACACGATGGACGAAGAACAGGAAGAAAAGCCACATACAACCTCTGTCACTTCTACTATTGAAAATAAAAATCCTTCTTTACGCCAACTTATACAGCCTCCTCGCCTGTTTATCAAACCCGCCCTCCCACATCCACATTTTTCATTTCTAACTCACAACTCCTGTGGTTCTTAACCTGTGGTCCATAGACCCCTGGGGGTCAAGCAAGCCGTCTCGTCAAACAGGACATAGTGCTGATGCTGTGTAGCCTCAATTGATTTCAGAAGGTCTCATTCTTCCCATTAAAATTATTTTTTTTCATTTTTTTGTGAATTAAATACACTTTTCATTATCTGTTTCTTAAAATTATTGTGTCTGTTTTTTGTGTGTACTGTTTTGCTGCTCAAGTGATCGAAAATGCTTATGCCGTGGTCCCTGGGTTCCAGTAGTGACTCAGTGGAGGTCCTTGGATTCCAGTAATGATACAGTGGGGGTCCCCGGGTTCCAGTATTAATTAAGCGGGGGTCCACAGAAGTCAAAACGGTTAAGAAGCACTGCACTACTCAATAAATGGCCACATATTCCTCGCTCTTAACAAAGAAAATCCCAAACAGTATCTTACCGTGAGGCATTTGAGATATGGCTTCCCTATTCTAACATCAGTACATAATACAAAATACGTCCTGCCTTCAGACAAAATAGTTGCCTTTTACCACACCCAAATTGTGGGCAGGGATTAACGTGCTTTTTTAAGGACTAGGATGGGTTGACAAGCACTGTAAATAACATATGTTCGAAGTGCGATACGCCTATTTCTGAAACCTGTCACAAAGTGACAAGAGGATTTTAATACAGTCCGAAATGAAATGGCTAAACAGTAAAAGGCGATTTTGGTGTGAATTCTCCAGGAGTCTGGACCTCCGCTAAATTTATTGCGACACCTCCGGCCAGATGGACATCTGAGGTTTGCAAAAATCTTTTGTTTTCCAGAAGAGTTTAGGAAGTGTAGATCAGGGGCGTGGTTACGCGCCGCAGCGCGATGGCCGCGTTTTGAGACAGCTTTGGACCCTCCGACCCAAACCCATCAATCTGCCACAATTATCCGCTTCCCGAAGTTGGGGACTGCCGCCGAAAGCGACTGGGACCCTGCCCACCCACTATCTATCACTTTTGAATTCGTGCTGACGGAGCGCTGCCTGCCGGGTCCTGGGGTCTTCCTGTTCCCTGAGACCGCATCCCTGAGTGATTCCTGTGGCCGTGACGAAGTGTGGCCGGTCACTAATCTACACCGCGGCTTACAGCCCGGTCCGTGAGGTGTCGAACGGCTTGCAGTAGCTGCAGAGGCAATCTCTCCTCTTCCTGGGAGTCAGCAGTGCCTACATCCTGTGCGGTGAGTCCTGTTGCCCTGGGGGGGTGCATAGGTGCGATTCGTGCCGCCCTGCAAATCTATAATCTGCCCCCCTCTGAACAGACAGCACTGGTAGGAGGAGACAGTGGATACTGAGGGGTCGGGCACCCAGAACTACCCGGCGGTGGTGTGACCAGACCCTGTGGGATCTGAGGGGTAGGTCCCGTTCCTGATCTGAGGTGCCTCTGGCTTCTTGGGGGTGATAACCTCACGGCCAGTGTGGGGCCCTGTCCCCATCTGAACGTGGCAAGACATCCTGTGAAGGAGTTGGCAGGGGCCCCCGCAGCAGAGTGAGATACTGCGCTGCTTGGATCTCCTTGAAACAGACACAAAGTCGGGTGACAAGGGCCCTAAGACGACCCAGCAAAGCAAGCTGGATAAAAATATGCCTGTCCAAGGGGCCCTGTCCCGGAGCGCCTCTCCAGAGGGGAAACTGCTGGTGGGTCAGAGAGTGAAACTCCTGAACTCACCCTGAGGGACTTTATGGAGGCTATTGTGGGGGTGTGCACCTCCGCACCTCCATGGAGCAACGCATTGATGCAATCACAGTAGAAATGTCGTTGTTCAGGGCGGACCTCACTAAAACGCATGACAGAGTCAAGCAGCTGGAAGTAACTGTGCAAAGTCTGGTAGATGATGTTTCGCAACTCCAAAACTAAGTTCAGGTCCGCCAAACCTTTAAAACACTTGCCGAAGACAAGTTGGATGATTACGAGGGGCTTTCTCGGCGGAACAACGTTTGCATCCTAGGTGTTCTGGAGAAATCGGAGGGGCAGACTCCAGACTTGTTTGTCAAAGACCTCGTGCTCAATCACCTCAACCCGAAGGGCCTCTCGAAGTTCTTTATAGTTGAGAGGGCCCACAGAGTCCCATGGGGCACCCAAAGCCTGCCCCCCCCTCGTCCAATTTTGGCAAGACTTCTAAACTTCAGAGCCTGGGATGTGATAGTACAGAATGCCAGGAGCTCACCACCTCTCAAGTATGAGAATTCCACTGTTACCTTTTTCCCGGATTTCACCCAGGCCGTGCAGAAGCAGCGGTGGTCGTTTTTAGCCATCAAAAAAACTCTGAGAGACAGAGAGATGAAATACGCTATGCTCTTCCCGCCAGATTGTGGGTTAAGGTGAATGGAAAGGCCTGGTTATTTGAGCATCCGGAGGCGGTGGCAGACTGGCTGGACGGCTGGAGAGACGCCGGGGAACATACCCACACTGATTCCTGCACTGACTGGCACCACTTGCCATGCAGGACCTTCTTTTAATTAGGCCCACTCTGGGGTTCCAGTGCATGCTGATTACTCAGGCCCCAGGCTCTGCCGGTGTCGCTTCTGTGCGGAACTGTGCACGCTGGGGTCGGCGACTCCTTATTCTTGACTGTTGAATTCTGTCTGTCACCCATTTGTGGACTAATATTTCATTTTACCTTCCCTTCTTTCTAGGAGATGGGTGGAGGGTTGGGGGTAGGAGCTTTCTTCCCCACATTTGACTACTGTATTTTTCTGGGGTGACAGGCACTCTGCACAGTTTTTACAATGGGCTGGTTAATGCCCGGGGTGCAGGGGGCAGGGAGGGGGGTGTTGGATTGGGGGCAATGGGTTGTTAGTTGTTATTTTATCGGCTTCACTGATCAATCTGGCTTTGGGAGATGGACTCCCATATAATCCACCATCATGGTTACGCACTGGGACAAAAGCTTCACCTTAATAAGTTCGAATGGGCTGGGGGAAAAGGTAAAATGCACTATTGTCCTGCAATATATAAGGCGACATTCCCCAGGTGTAGTCTTCCTCCAGTAATCGCATCTTATCGGTAATATGTGTAAAGCTCTAAATAGATGGGGGTACATCCTGGCCCATTCGGGCTTCACCTTTGGGTCTAGGGGAGTTGGAATCATGGCTAAAAACTCCTTCCCATTTTCGTTTCAGTCTTCGCATACTGATTAACGCAGGAGGTATGTCGCAACCATGGGACAATGGGAGGGAAGGGCGTTAACTTTGGTGTCGGTGTATGTCCCGACCGGGCTGCAAAGTCAAACTTTTGCGGATCTGGGCACTCAGCTCCTGTCCCTACCGGAGGGCCAGCTGCTGGTGGGAGGCAACTGTAATGCTGTTGCATCCGGTACACTGGACCGCCAACCCCCCGTGCAATGAGCCCCTCAAGTAGTTGGCTCCCCGGCTTCCTGGAGCCATTCAGCCTCTCAGACACTTGGAGGGAGTTTCACCCGGGGACTTGCAATACACCTTTTTCTCAGGCACTCATCGTAGCTCCTCCCGCATTGACTATTTACTCCTGCCCACCTCTCAACTCATGCACTTACATGACGTTCGCCACCTTGTATGCGGCATATCCGACCACTCCCTGTTGTGGGCCAGACTGGTTCTAGGGGATCAACAAATTGACATGGTTGTGCCCATCAACCCCTGGTACTTGCAAAACCCTAAAGTTCGCAAAGACCTGTTGAAGGCAATTGACTGTTACTTCCAGAAGAACCTTGGCTCCGTTGACTCCCCCCAAACACTCTGGGAAGCATTCAAATTGGTTATTAGAGGGACAGCCCTCTCTCTCATAGCGGGAATTAGGAAGTATAACTCCAAAGAGCTAGAAGCGGTTAAAAAGAAGATCCTCCAATTAGAGGCAGAAATGGGAGGAGGGATACCCCTGAAACATTGCACCTCTTGCAACTGAAGACAGATGAATATAAAGCCGTTGTTACAGATCGGGCCAAAACCTGGGGGAAGGAGAGAGATGGTAGGGTGTATGGATGGGGCGACACAGCGGGGAAACTAATCGCCTGGTTGGACAAGAAGGAAAGGACCAATTGGCTGGTGCCCAAACTGACGGCTGACTCGGGTGATAAGTTCATGGATCTCATTCACATTGGCGATGAGTTCGCTGCACACTACAGAGCTGTGTATGGGGCACAGTCGTCCCTCCTTGAAATAGACTGCTGACTTCCTCCGAGATATCCAGCTCCCAATCCTCTCTGAGGTAGATAGGAGTTTTTTAGATAGCGACATTACGAACGACGAGTTCGCGCAGGCAACCAAGCAGCTGCGACCGGGAAAGGCGATGGCCCCAATGGGTTACTCAGCGAGTTTTATAAACTGCGTCCTGACAAGCTTACCCCGCACCTGAATGCTATGTTTGAGGAGAGTAGTAGGGAGGGAGAGTTGCCGCCTGCCCAATAACTGGCTTCAATAGTAGTCATCCCTAAGGAGGGAAAACCTAGAAACAGATGTGCTTCTTATCGACTTATCTCCCTGCTCAATGCAGAACTGAATATCCTCGCCAAACTTTTGGCCACCCGCCTGTCGCGAGTGATTAGTGCCTTGGTACACCCGGACCAGTCAGGCTTTGTGCCCCAGCACATTACTGCCCTGAATCTGCGACGAATGCATGGAGTGATAGGACGGGCTGATACCATCAGAGAGGACACCGTGATCTTGTCCTTAGATGCCTCCATTTTCATTTGATACTATAAAGTGGCCCTACCTTTTTGCCGTCCTTTTCAATTTGGGGTTTGGGCCGCAATTTAGATCATGGGTCGGATTCCTCTATTCTGCACCGCTGGCGCAGGTGATAGTTAACAACAAACGGTCTTACTCCTTTACTCTTTGTCGAGGTACAAGACAGGGGTGCCCGCTGGCACTCCTGCTCTTCGCCCTTTCCTTGGAGCCTCTCACTGCCTGGATCCAGCATGACTCAGCCATACATGGAATATGGTGGTCGGCGGAGTAGGAGGATCGAAACTCGCTTTACGCAGATGACATTCTCCTTTACTTGACCTCCCCCAAGAAACCTCTCATATGCGTTTTAGATGTCTTCACATCCTTTGGTAGGTTCTCAGGCTATTCTATCAACTGGAATAAATCCCTTCTTTACACACTGAGTGGCGGGGCTCCAGCTCTCCCCAGTGGTTGTCCAATAAAGGTGGGGGCAGATGGGTTTCATTACCTGGGGATCTTTGTCACCGCAGATCCCAAGCTCTGTTACGAAAAGTATCTGCTCCCGCCACTATAGCGCCTTCGTTGTGATGTTGCCAATTGGAGAGCGCTCACTCTCTCACTGCTTGGCCGAGCTGCTCTTTTTAAAATGATGTCCCTGCCCTGCTTCCTATATGCCCTACAAAACTATCCCGTCCCTGTTCCAACAAGGTATTTTAAAGACATTGAAGATTTACAGAGGCAGTTGTTATGGGATGGGAGACCTAGAATAGCGCTTCATAAACTAGTTCTCAACTGGTAGGACGGCGGTATCAGCCTCCCTGACATAAAGAAATATTATTGAGCAGCCCACCTTGCTGCCATCAACCAAGGCACATACCACGCACCGGGAGATCCAGGCTATGCCAAGGACAGGTGGCTGCCACCAGGCGGAACATGAAACAGAGCCCTCTATGCGAATCCCAAGAAACTCCCCTTAACTGGGCCCACCATGCACTCGGTCTAGGTGTGGCATTCTGTAAACAAAAGTTTAGGTTGGGACCGTAACCTGACGCTAGCTACCCCCTATGGGATTCAGAGCCACTTGGTAGTCTCTACTCCTCCAAGGGTTTTGACAAGTGGGACCTTATTGGTATCTCTCAAATTGGCGATCTCTGGGTGAAAGGTGACATGCTTAGCTTTGGCCAGTTACAAGAACAGTATGAGCTCGCGGGTACTGAATACCTAAAAAACCAGAAGTGCGGCACAAAATGTTAAAATAAAAATAATTTCACTTCTCATAATATACTTTAAATAATACTACATACCGCATTTTTGTCAAATATGTTTTCAAATAAAGATATTCCTCTAAAATTGGGATCGATGACAAACAGACTCTGTTTCCCATGAGCACGAAGCACCAAAACTGGAAGTGCGGCTCATTAAAAGAAACAACTGCAGATGCAGACAAGTTACTTGCACGACAGCCCGCAGTACAAGGAAAGCAAGCGTACTATGGAGTGCCAGACACCCGTACCATGAAGCCATAAGGTAGGCTTTTACACAGTGCCCCGCGCCCCTTAGCTGCCGGCAACGAGATTTTGTCCTTGCTCAACCTGTTTTTTTCGCCATTTGCAGGCTGAATCACGAAATTATTGCAAGAGAGGAACGGTGAAAGAAAGGGAAACCCACGCCTTCGATCCCTTAAGTAAGTCGATTAGGGACATGATCTAAAGACAGGGTTTTAATACAGGGTTTGTATATTTTGTAGGAAGAAATCGCTGGGGTCACCTGGAACTGTAGAATAGAATTTAAAAGAACATTCATCACTGTCAATGTAAGAGAAGTATCAGCCCCAGGGCTATAGGACATTGAGTTGGTAAATAGAGAAGTGGCATTGATAAAGATTTGTCTTTGATGTTTTGGTTTTTAGAAACAGATGGCACGTTTGAACTTGCTAGATCGGCTGATCTAGACCACGATTGAGGTAAGCGAAAGGTGCACGGAGAGGCGCAGAGCACAGGGAGAGGGTCCCTTGAGTATCAAGTGTGACTGAAAAAGTTATTTTTCTTTTCCAGCTATGAGGTCCTGATAAGAAACCCGAGATTTGAGGGGGGTTGAAACGCGTAGACCTGTCTTGGGCCATAAGAATTGTGAACCTATTCAAATGTTTGATTTGATGTACATATTGTTTAAACCGTTTTCTATGGCCTGTATTGAAAGAATTTGATATCCTTAAAAATTGTCCTTTTGTATTTAGTGGTGTTGGGAGTTTGATGGTTGGATGTTGTGGTGAATGAAAATATATGGATATGTATGAAGAGTGTGCAATGGGTTATAAATGACGAGGAATGGTAGTAAGATGTATATTTGAATTGGATGATGAGAGGGGCGTGATGTGCAAGTTTTTAAGATTTTTGAGTATTTGTGTCATGTAATGTGAAAAATGTGATTTGATAAATAAATAAAAGAAACTTTGGATTTATTCAGACGGAAAAAGAGGTCTGTGGAACATGTTTGATTTCAATATGGATTCCTGTTAATAAGTACGAGTGAATAGGCATCAGTACTGGCATTTCTGATGTTCTTTGTTTAATTGAGGCTTAGCCTTACTGATTGTAGCCCACATCCAGTTTTGATATTTGTTCCCTTGTGTCTAGGAATAGTATTTTGAACAGGAATGGTATCCTCCTGTACAAAACCTATGCTAGCAGCTAGACTCACAAACACACACACACCCTAGTGCTATGTCTCTAAGGTGGTGCATGGTGCACAGCAGCTGTAATCAGCGCCAGCGCATGGGAAAGGGGAGGAGAGAGACATATATTTGAAAATATGGCGCTCGCATGCTCCTTCCCTGTCACGCAACGCAGCGCAGCCTCCCTCGAGGCTACGCAGCGTTGCGTGGAGATTTGGTAAATCTCCCCCTCTGTTTTCATTAGACATCTTCCCTGTCCTGTGAACTAACTGGCCCAGTTAAATGGCTAACATTTTGTCAAAAATAATTACTTTTCGGGAAAACCAAAATCTCAATTTAAGGGCCAACTTCTCATCATCGCCATGCTCGCTGAGTGGTTGAAGAAGCGGGGGCTCTGAAGAGAGAAGAGCAATAAACCACTAGCCTGACACTGCCTATGAGTGATGAGCTGGAAGGAAAACACAGAGTGAGCGGAGTATCCTTAATTCATCCTGCGGTTTATGGCAGTTCCGACTACCAGGCGAGATTAATATCCCTCAGCTGCGGGGCTGGCCCTGCTTATTGCTGTCTTTTTTCATTAAATAGCCAGTGTAAAGAGCGTTACTTTACTAGAAAATGAATAGCAGGAACCTTCATGGACGTTCACACAGAAGTAAGTGGAACGCATCAAAATGTTAGGATCTGCCTCATTTAGCACAATGGGCATGGGAAATATAGGAGAAGGGTGTACACTGCTTTTGGGGCATCTCCCATTTTTTAAATAACCACGTGTCTCTATTTACAGAAGCATTTTGGCGTAGGAAAAGTAGGTCTCTTTCACGGGCCTAAGTAAATTGGCCCAAAAACACATAAAAGTGTTATATTCTGGGAATGTTAACATACAAAAATATAAATAGAAAGGGCTGTGGCCTCTTTCCACTTTTACTAAGACGGAGTTGGACGTATCAGGCCCGATTCACAAAGTCATGAAGAAGAATATAAAGTAGTGCTCCTGAAATATTCCCGTACTCATACATGCTATTGTGAAAAATGGAAGGAAAAAAACAATTGTCCCCAATATCTACAAAGAAACGTATATTACCTACATACATGGGGTGAGCGCATAAACTCATTTTATTTGGATGATGTTGCTGTACCGAAATCAAAAATTCAAAAAAGGCTAACTCGTATGTACAACTGGAATGAAAAGAAAAAAAACTGAAATACTATGCACTAGGCAGATTTTAACATACATCCCTGGAAAAACGGCAATATTGACAATCTCAATAGAGCTGTCAGACTAATTGGCCGAAAAATGTGAGCTCTATAAAGTTGGCAACCCTGCAGGACTGCCTATAAGTTTCCTGGAATTTAGAATTTATATCCAGATGTGATGTATGACTCTCCCTGGCAGTTGGGGTGGATATCCAGGATTCAAGGTTTAATTAACAAGTACAAAGGTCACATCCACCTATTGGGTTAACACAATGTTCAGAAAATGAAAGATTAATCTTGAAGAATGAAATCTCCACCTGTTTGCGCCCTTCCCTCTTGCTGCTTGAAATTCCTAAACAGAGTATAATTTCACAACTCAAGTGGGTGTAGTTTGCAGAAATAAAAAACAAAATATGACAGAACTACTTTGAGACTCATCAACTGCACCATTCAAAGAGTTCTCTTGTGAAACAGAGTCGTGCACTCCTCCAAAGGCTGTCTGCCCACAGTTGATAAAATTTTAAAAGGTATACAACAGACACCAGAAAATCATGTGCTTTAAAGTATATGTGTTTACAAAGATCCAATTTGTCATTCAAAAATACTTCTTCTGCAGTAAAGTATATCAACATGGACTTGATTTCATCTTTCAATAAATACTTACTCAACAGACACTACAGCCAAGGCATTGCTCTCTTCACGGCATCAGCATCCACAAAATAGCTCTACCCTGGTTCAAATATTTCTATTCCAAACACACTCAATTAGTCATGCTGCCACCTTACAATTTTGACATCCTCCCCAACCCTCACATAGTTCCTCAAGATGTGGCCTTAAGTCTGACTCTATTTAAAGTCTACACCATTTCACTAATTCTCTAGCTAGAGCTTTCGTTTTCAAGCTGTTTTATGTGGATTGCACGCAGATCATCATCACTAATTCTGAAAAATATCTTTCCATCCATAAATTCTCTACTTGCATGAGTGAGATTTTGATGAAGGCTGGGTCCCTTAAGCTCAAAACTGAGCTTGCGATATTTGACTAATGTACCTCTTTCTGGCTGAATTCAAGGTGGCTGATGGAACTCGGACCTCGTCCTACACCAGTTTCATCAATAAAAAATCAAGGCCTTATCATCAGTTCTGGCCTCCGTTTTGCTCGTCAAATCAACCATATCTCCTTTCTATGTTCTCACTGCTTATAGATCTTCTTAAAATCATCCCAGTTGTTCCAATTACCCGCAGTAATACTATCATGCAAGTTTTAATTTCTTCTTGCTTGGACTACGGCAACTCCCTCTACTTTGATCTTCCTCAATGCCTCATCTCATGCCTAAAAGTCATTCAGAATGCCACTTCAAATCGGATAGGGCCATAAGACTTCAAGGTTCCAAAATGAACTGAAAAGTAGAAACACAGTTGCGCCAATCGTATAGTAGAGCCCCACGGGTGCTGACAATTTGCTGCCTTCAAGGTGCGTCCGTCTCTGACATGCGCTTGTCAGAGACGGACGCACCTTGAAGTCTTCCTGCCCTATCAGATTTTAATATAAAGTACTCCATTTCCTGATCACAAGAGGTGATTTCCAGCAGTGTGGAACCCTCGAGATTCATGTCAAGTGCCATCTTTCCGCTCTCTCGTTTTGGAGCCACTTGGCCGGCCTACACTTTTCCACCATCCAGTTAAGGGTGGTTTATGGTGCCCCACATTCAGTCCTGAGGAAGCCCCAGTCACAAGGACTCAAACAGCCTACTCCATTGTGGGGTCAAAACGTCAGCATTGTTTCCCTTGTGAGCCAGTTTGGTCAACAGTGATTTTTTACTGTGCTATTACAAACAATGGCTATTTATTCATTTTCTGTTAACTGCAAGGCTGAGGAAAGCCGGTTACATTGTAAATAGTGATGTGATGGATTTATTGTCACTACCTTTCCTTCTCACTTCTTCAATCCTCACCTGAAGCACACTATCTTTTCCTTTTTCTTACCCCTCTTTACGTGGGGCACTTGTTTGGTACAAATTTGTATTTCCTGTTGATAAATATGTGTTCAATGTGATTAAATAACGTTGAACGACGAATTTTGGAATACTAGTGTTTTAATGCATATTGACCTTTAACTGTGTGTGCTATTTAAGTTTGTTCTAGAGGGACCAGCTTCCCTACTGTATTGCTCTATATCCAGGTGCCAGTGGCTTATTTGGGTTTACCCCTTTTCTATAACTTAATTTTGGTTTAAGCGTGTTTTTTTAATTAGATCGCTAACCATGATGCTTTTAGATTAATGTTTGGACAATATGCATATGGGAATGTTGTGAGCACTTCAATGCCGGAAACATTCTTGTGCCAACCTCAGGAAATCTGAGATATAAACGTGGAATGCTGGGATGAATTTACCTGAAAGAGCGAGTGTGAAAAGCAAAGAGTTGTTCAATCAGATACTTGAAGAGCCTTCTTTTGATGTAGTTCTGTCGGAACTTTTTTATTTAAAAAGACACCTCTCAGTTCTTGGCAATGCGAGAGGTCCCAGGGTCCTGAATCAATGACTAGATCATGTGGAGCCCGCTCTTACATTAACGCTTCACTGTAAGGTAAGAAGTAAGCCTTGTAGTCACATTATCACAAGTGGATACTCTGCTTTAAGTGGTTTTAATAGGTGCTAACTGAAGAGGCAGCAGCAAGGACTTTATAAATCAGAGGGAGAATGAATGTTTCAGCTTGCTTCCCTCAGAAAACCATCGCCATCAGTACCACCATATAGTGATGGGAAGAGATTTATTTAATTTCATTAAGCCCTATCCGATGGAAAGGATTTCTTTAGAATGGTTTGGGATGCACTCAGAAGGGGGTACTACTAAGTAGTAACACCTTCATTTTGTCCACAAGGATACACAGTAAAGAGCATGCATTTTAATTTGTTAGAAAGTTTTCAAAGAGCCCCATAGTTTTGTCTAGTTCCCCAGTTTGTCCTTAAAGAAGATAGATTTAGTTAAATGTTGCTTCAACATTGAAATTCAAAAAATATTAAACAATTAT